>NC_090444.1:1379751602-1380088862 GCF_031143425.1 Pleurodeles waltl | reverse complement strand
TTGGATGCTGTCCCACTGCGTTTACCCTTTCGACAATTCTGCGCCATAGCTCCATCTTCCTTGCATTGGATGTCTGCTGCACCTGTGATCCGAATAGCAGTGGCTCTACCCGGATGATTTCCTCCACCATGACCCTGAGCTCTTCTCTGAAAACCTGGGGTGTCTTTCGGGTGCCATGATGTGGTATGGGTGATGTGTGAGGTGGTGTCTGTTGTGATGTGTTAGGGGATGTGTTGGTGTGTGTTGTTTGAGGTGCGTGGATGTTGTATGAGTGATGGTGTTATGTGTCTGTGGATGCTGGTGTTGTGTTAGGTAGTCTCTCTCTCTGGCCTTCTTTCAAATTTCTGCTTGTAAGGGTTTGTGGGTAATGTGAATGTGTGATTTATATCGGATTGGATGAGTGGGTGTGGTGTATGTATGTGTATCAGGTGTGTGTAGTTTGAATTGTCCAATGTGGCTGTGTTTTGTTAGTGTGTGTGTACTTTAAGCGTGGCGGTGTGTACCGACAATGGTTTACCGCGGTTGAAAGACCGCCGCGTTGATTCGTGTGTTGTTATACTGTGGGCGTATTCCTGTTGACATGACAGTGTGGATTTTGGTATCGCCAGTTTATCACTCACCTTTGGTGTGGAGGACTTGTGTGAGTGTCTGTATTGTGGCAGATTCCGAGCTGTGGGTCGTGATACCTGTGGTGGAATTCCGTGCTGCTACAGTATGTTGGCGGTCTTCTGCACGGCGGAAAGCGGGATTTACCGCCAATGTTGTAATGAGGGCCTAAGTGTCCTTTACTATGCTACATCCATCAGACAGTAGCCATGCTTGTTTTCTGACTTCAGTTCACTTATTACATCATACTACTGCACAGAAAATAAACATTGCCTGTTATGGCCATGTGTAGTATCATCAAGGAATATAAAAATAAAAACAAACTGACAAATATGGCAAATTGCCAGAGGTACAACAAACAACCTGTCCAACATGTGACGTGATGACATGTGAGTGTGCTCCCCTGCAACATACATGGAGGGTTCTCCACACACATCAGACTCAGTAATATCCTAGCAGGCTAGGTGAGAGTACTCTACAGACAGTTCGGAATGGGTCCCTAAGTACCTTAGGGCCTATGCTGCACTGCATTGTCTGTGGCATTGTTTTTGCCTAACAGAGTTGGCCTGTTGCATGGCACACTCAGACCAAAACATATCTGACACTTGAGTCATAACATCAATGACAGATTTTTGTCAGGGAGTCACAGTTACACGCTTTTGGCATATATGTGCTTACAGATAGGCTCATCAACTTGCATGCTACAATGATCGATAAGGTCAGCCTCCCAGCTGACGACATTTGCCCATTGGTGTATAATCTGATGGATGGTCCTGTGCACTCCAATGACACGTTTCAGATAGGATCGCACCTTTGACCACTTCTCCTTCCTCTATCAGGTAGAGTACCCCTGGGCTACCCTATGCCTTCTGGTTATCATACTTGGTAGGTAGTGGAGAATCAACCACAAGAGGGCCACAAACTCCTCTTCAGACAGATTACGGGATCTGCCCCTCCCCCAAAATGTCTCTAGCAACAAAGAACAGCTTAACAAACAAACTACCTAAACTTACAACTACCCCTACAGCAATACACTACTCAAAACAAAGCCAAATAAAATTACAACATAACCAGGACAGCACAGACACCAACAAGATCAACAAACAGCACCAAACTCTCCAGCAACCAATGTGCACAACCTCAAGCCAGCACAGACAAAAAGACTATAAGGGAAAGTGGAAGTGACTTCACACTTCTTGGTTTGCAGCATTGCTTCATTACCTGGGTGTATGTGTATAGCAGGCTGGCCTGGTTTGTAGTGGGTACCTTGGGTACTTACACCTTATGCCAGGTCCAGTTATCCCTTATTAGTGAAATGTAGTAGTGTTCTAGCAGCTTTGGCTGATAGAGGTAGCTACAGCAGAGCAGCTTAGGCTGAACTAGGAGACATGCAAAGCTCCTGCAATACCACTTATAGTTACACAGTACTTACACAAGTAAAGACAATACTCAGTGTTACCAAAAATAATGGTAGTTTATTTGGGTAACACAAGGACAAAAATATCATAGAGGCAACACCCCTTCTGGAGGTCAGTATTATACCCAATATATACACTAGACACCAAATAAGGTAAGAAATTAGACATAGGGTAGTGCAAACAATAGGAAATGCTATAGAATGCAATGGGAGAAAATAGGTCTTTGGGCAACACAAACCATATACTAAGAAAGTAGAATGTGAATCACAAATTTTCCCTAGACAAGTGTAGTATGTAGAGAATCCCTGGGAGAGTAAGAATACAGCAAAGGTAAGTAAAATACCCCACCCCAGAGCCCAGGAAAGCAGGAGTAAAGTACTGCACGGTTCCTTAGGGCACACTACAAGTCGTGATTAGAGTTATTGCAAGAACCAAGCAAGACTGCAAACAACAAATGGTGGATTTCTAGACCTGAAGACCTGCAAAAGAAGGAGACCAAGTCCAGAAGTCAGAAGCAGTTCCAGGAAGGACAGGAGCCCCTGCCAACCCAGAAGAGGGTGCAAAAGAAGAGTCCCCGGTTTGACAAAGACTGCAGAAATGCACCCAAGGAAGATGTCAGCGGGTTCCTGCATGATGCAATGATGTCCCACGAAGAGATGTTGGATGCAGGTGATTTTTGGCACTGGATTCGTCCAACAAGCCTTGGTTCTGGCAAAAGTGTGTTTTGCATCAAAGTGGCGCTGTCTGGTCCCAGGAGGGACCTGGGGGCCTCAACTCTGTGTGAGGGGGAAGAGGGGCCCCTCAGCAATTCAGTGAGCCCTCATTTGACCAGACAGAACCCACAGGACCCCTAGGACATGGGGATAAAGGAGGTGCAAAATGCAGTTGGGTCAGCAATACAAAGGAAGGTCCCACGCCACCGGAGGACAACTCAGGGAGTTGAGCCTCACAGGATAAAGTGCTAGGGACCTGAGCTAGTCTGTGCACCAGAGAATTTTGCAAATAGTGCACAGAGGCCTCAGGAGGTGAAGAACATGCAGTGCACTGGGGTACTGTTTTCCTCAGGGAAGGCAAGCTCTTACCTCCTCCAAATTGGGACAGCAGGACCTCAGGACAGTCTGTGTCGAAGTGGTCTACCACCCTTGTTCCAAGGAACACGCTCGTCACCAGGAGAGGAGTCCAAAAGAACTGGTCATCAACTTAGAAGGTCTTCTTCAGGGCTGAAATGTAACACAAAAAGAATGTATATATCACACCAGGACAGAAAAGACACAATAAATAAAAAAATAATTTAACAACAAAAAGAAAATGTACAAAAACATACAAAAAATATATACAAAAAATCACCTCTAATACACATACTTATGGTCATAAAGAACTCATAATCATAAGAGACAAGGGACACATGCTACCAGGAATGTTACTCACACATGTAGTCGATGAAGACATATATATTAATATATCACATGACACATATTACTAATAATTACAAAGACAAAATACAAAAAACTAAATATAAACACCAATTTTTTTTAAAAGGACATAATCTACATAGTTCTAAAGATTTTTATAATATCGCCATCATTCTGTAATTTTTAACAATATATTTATTGAAAAGAAAAAATAATAATACATTTTTTATATATGGAGAAATAAATATGATATCAAACACATTATACCTTATATTTGCATTGTCTTTAAATTGATTGTATTTCCATATTGTTGGAATTAAATGTCCAACCTATTATTACAAAAAAGAATGACAACACTATGTAATATCCCACGGATTGAGAAACGAGTAACAACCAAAATTATCGACAACTCACACATAAATTTAATATTTTCAAAATTTTCAAAAGATGGAGAGTTAAAAAAGAGGTCAACAAACTCCATAAACAAATAGCCCTACATAAATGGCCAAAAATGCTACAAAGAAAGACCACCAAAAGAGCCCATAGTATAATTTAAAAAAAACACGAGAAATTGCACTCTAAAGATGATAACCAAAGCTTTTAAGAATAAATATATAAATATAGCTATTTCTATGTTACAAAAAAACACAGCTCATAAACTATAACCCCACAAACCTATAAGTGCTTAGACAAAAACATATATTTATAAATTCTAACACCACACATGTACTAATATGCTATTAATTTGTGTTATTACTACAAAACAATCCCAATGAGAGAGGAAATTAATAGGCATACTACAAAACAGCGTTCCACAGGATGACATTTACAAAGAAAAGGCATTTGCGGTATATTTAAATGCCTAGTCATCGATAATACTGCCTGAAAGGTCCGTGAAGCACGTGAAATTGGAATCAATTAGTAACCGCTTACCCCATAACATAAGGGATCAGCCACGTCCGTCCCGGTCGGCAAAGAAAGTAAACTGAGCCCAGCTCGACATCCGCTTTTATCATCACCCGTATAATGCTAGATGGATCCTATACATCTGTTTATAGAATGGATGACACCAATCAAAAATAGCCGATCTGTTTACCTAAGATGCCAACTATTCTTATTCCAGAATGGTCACCATAGCAATGAGTATGCCACTTGTGTCAAATAATCTAGTTATCTAGATTGCCCAGGGTTTAAAAGTTCACCAGATAGGTGACATCACTCTTGTGCTCCACCACCTCAAAAGGTCCAGTCAACTTGTCTTGGAGAGAGTGAGGATCCATTGGGGCAGGATGGGCAGGCTGATGGGTTTCCCATGCCCCTTGCCCTTCCTCTTCCTGACAGGCACCTAGGCCACTCTTTCAAGCTTCAGGGACTCCTGGTCACCCTGACTGGCTGCCATAGATCGGGTGATCATGCACGCCCACCCAGGCAGATCCAACATCTCTAAGGCATGGTTGGACTCACAGCTACCCTCAAGGAACCTGAGACCTCCCACACTCAAAGGGAACCTACACCTCCTTACACATGCACTCTGAGTTGTCTACTGCAACTATTTGGTGAAGTACATGTAGAACATCTTGCTCTTCAGATCCCAGGTGACACTTCACAGTAGTCACACTGGCTCTTGTGCCTCTCAGAACCTCCACCTTCTGTCCATTAATGGTCACTCACTGGCTGCATTTCTTAGTGTTCTCAGGCACAAGGGTCCTCTGGACCATCTCACTGTCCCCTAGTGAGAGAATGGTCAACACTGCTGACTCCCATCCTTCTCCTGGAACCAACTCCTCCCCAAACACTACATTGGCCAAACCTTGTGACTGAGCACCAGTGGGTGCCGTGGTCTACTTGGGACATTTGGGGTCCCCCCTCATGTGACCCAACTGATCACATGCAAAACACTTGTGGGGACCCTTCTCTGCAGGTTTCCCTGTAGAAACCCATGGTTTCCTTTTATCTGGGGGTTGGAAACACTTATCCTGGATACTATGTTGAGGCCCTTTAGGAAACTCCCTCTGTTTACCCTTTTTGCCCCACTTCTGCTGATGAGCACCCCATTCCTCTTTTGGACCCTGGTGATCTCCTGGGCAAGCTTACTGGGGTCAGTGAGCTTGCTGTCAATTAGGTTCAGGTGCAGCTCTGGAAAACAAAGACTATAAAAGTGCTCCAATGCTTATGCATCCCCTCATAAGTTGTTACCTTACTGCCCTTCACCAAACCATTCAGTGACCTGTAGACTGAATCTGCAAATTTGAACCAAAATTTGGGACTCCTTTTTCTTATAGGATCTAAACTTTTCTTGTATTCCTCAGGAGTGACACCATACCTAGGAAGTACAGTGTCCTTCATGATAGAATAGGTGAGCCCCAGAGGATCCTCTAAGGATGTCAGGGTGTCCCTTCCCTATACCTCAAACTGCTTCCACACACCTGTCCCCCAGTGTACCTCAGGGACCATGTTCATATGGAGAGCTGACTCGTACCCCTTGAATCACATGTATAGGTCATCCTCCCTTTTGTAATCCTTCACTAAATCCTTTGGGATGTGTACCCTCTTTTCAGGCCACACTGTGTTATTGCTGCCACCATCTCTGCTGGCTGGCCTCTTTGGTCCAACTCCCTCTAACTTAACTCATGAACCAAAAGCATATTTTTCTCTTCCATGGTTAATCTTTTCTCTTCCATTTTCATTTTAAGCTTTTCTAACTCAAATTGGTGCATTCTCTCTGCTTTTCTCTCCTGCAACTCCGCAGGGGTCACACCTTTTGAAGAAACACTACTGCCTGCCCTGGAGGCCCATCCCCCAGGCAGGTCATGGTAACTCAACATACCATCATATATGCTCTGCACCTCCTTATCCACATTCTCCTTCTCTGTGTGCCCCCCAGCCTGTTTATCTACAAACCAGGCCAACAGCTTCTTTTGCAGCTCCTCCTTCCCACCAGAGCTTTTGACTGGGGAGGAGAGCTCTTTGTAAAATTGTTTAAGCTGAGCCACTGTATACTCTTCCAGTTTCTCCAACTAAAATACAACTTTTGTAGCAACTTGTGTGTGAGGTTTAAAAAAAGATGGAAGAGTTCCAAAAAAGCAGAGACTCCAAAGAGAGAAAAACAAGTAGTATGTGATCACGTAATGGTCTGCACTTAAACAGTAGTGTACACCAATCACTGTGTGTCAAGTACAAATACATGTCCTATCCCACTGCTGCCACCATTGTTAGAAATGGGGTCTCTGGTTGGCAGTTGGTTGGCGCTCTGTCCAAGGTAAGGGAGATGCACACCTAGGATAACCCCTGCCCACCCCCTTGGTAGCTTGGCACAAGCAGTCAGGCTTATCTCAGAGGCAATGTGTAAAGTATTTGTACTAACACAAACAGTATTACAGTAAAAATGTGACAAAAGGGACACAAAACCAGTTTAAAAACATAGCCAATATTTATCTAAATCAAACAAGACCAAAATGACCAAAATCCCATTTTAAATTAAAGAGTCTTAATCCATGGAAAATCAATGGATGCGTTTTATGTACACAAAGTACCTGTATGTGTCAAAAATAAAGCTGGACGGGAGACTGTGTGTCTGAAAAGTCAGCGATGCGTTGATTCCTGACTCGTAAGTGAGGCCGTGCATCGTTTCTTCACCAGTCGGGAAGCCTCCCGCGAGAGGAGTGATGTGTCGATTTCCAGACAGGCAACCTCGGGTCTGTGTAAGTTCACTGTGATTTTGACGCACGGCAATGATGTGTGTGAAATCCTGGTGCACGGTGGTAAAGAGCCAAGCCATAATGCAGATGGTACACTGATTTTTCAGCTGTGAAGCAGGTATTGCATCGATTTTTCTCCTGGTTGTCTCCTGTGTGTGACGTTCAGTCTTCATGCCACCAGCTTCTCCTTTCAAGAGCCTAGGAACTGGATTGGGCAACACTGTGCAGGGTAGGAGTCTCAGCAAGAGAGTCCAGGTGCTGGCAGAGGAAGTTTTTGATGGACCTGAGACTTCACAAAAGGGGGCAAGCTCAGTCCAAGCCCTTGGAGACACTTCACAAGCAGGAAAACACAGCAAAGTCCAGTCATTGTCCTCTCAAAGGCTGAAACAGCAACTGTAGGCCAACCCAGCAAAGCACTCTCACAGGCAAAGGGGCAGTACTCCTTCTCCAGCTCTTCTCCTTGGCAGAGGTTCTTTTTGATCCAGAAGTAATCTAAAAATCTGGGGTTTTGAGTCCACTACTTATACTCCTTTCTGCCTTTGAAGTAGGTAAACTTCAAAGGAAGGTCTCTGTTGTTCACAAGAACATGCCTTGCCCAGGTCTGGCCCTAGACACATGCGAGGGGGTTAGAGAGTGCATTGTGTGAGGACAGGCACAACCCTTTCAGGTGTAAGTGTCAGCTCCTCCCTGCCCACTCTAGCCCAGGAGGCTCATCAGGATATGCAGGACACTCCTCAGCTCCCTATGTGTCATTGTCTAGAGGGAATTCATAGACAGCCCAATTGTCAGTCTGACCCAGATGGGGATTCAACAAGCATGCAGAGGCACGGAATGGTTAAGCAAGAAAATGCCCACTTTCTAAAAGTGGCATTTTCAAGCTAACAATCTAAAAAGCAACTTTACCAAAAGATGTATTCTTAAATTGGGAGTTCAGAGACCTCAAACTTCACATCTCTATCTGCTCCTAAAGGAAAGCTGCACCAAAAATATATTTAAAGGCACTCCCATGTTATCCTATGAGAGAGATAGGCCTTGCAACAGTGAAAACCGAATGTGGCAATATTTCATTGTCAGGACATGTAAAACACATCAGTACACGTCCTACCTTTAACATACACTGCACCCTGCCCATGGGGATACCTAGGACCTAATGTAGGGGTGTCTTACATGTACGAAAAGGGAAGGTTTGAACCCGGCAAGTGGGTACACTTGCTAGGTCGAATTTGCAGTTTAAAACTGAACACACAGAAACTGCAGTGGCAGGCTACTCATGTAGGTGGCACAATCAGTGCTGCAGGCCCACTGGTAGTATTTGATTTACAGGCCCTGGGTACCTCTAGATGCACTTTACTAGGGACCTACTAGTAAATCAAATATACCAATCATGGAAAACCCAATTACAAATACAGTTTTCACAGAGAGCACTTGCACTTTAGCACTGGTCAGCAGTGGTAAAGTGCTAACAGTTCCAAATCCAGCAAGAATGAAGTCCAGCACACAGTCAAAAACACAGGAAGCAGAGGCAAATAGACATGGGAAACCAGACCAAGGATGCCAGGGCTATTAACGAGTGAGAACCGGAAGATCACTTTTAGACCCCTTGTTCAGTAGCTACACAAACTTCCTGAGTCGCACTCCATGGACCCGGCACCACGGCCTACAGGGTCAAGACACCACCAAGCACCCCCAAAGCACTCCCTACTCCAGGCACCGCCACAAACCACTATTAGAAACTGAACCTTAAAGATGTGGTTTAGTGGCTAAACTGTTTGTGAAACCAGCAGAATTAAGCCCAAGAAAAGGGTGAGTTTACTGAATGACAAAGAATAAAAACTCTACCCCTTAAAATAGGTAAAATCCTGGCTTTTCTCTATTTAGACTAACAACACATTCAACTTGCCTGAAGGTAAAGCACATGAGACTTATGCACCAGACCCTTACAGGGAAAAGGGTGTTCAATAATTATAATCATAATGTGTTATCTTAGGCAAATATTTCACTCTAGACATGGGAGATCTTGGAACCCTCACCGGACGTATATGTTACATACAAAAAAAGCATTCACACACTTCTCCATCCATGCACTTGTGCCTTGTCAGTCGTTCATTTCGCTTCACTGCACACCACAACCATAGTGCCAAACCACAAAAAAAATCACAACTCAGCGCCTTATGTACAACACCTACACACTTCCGACAGAGGACAACGCAGAATCTAACACTTCCATCCAAGCACGCCGATGGGGTAGCGTGCTAGCCACCCCCAAATGCGCTTCAGGTCCTCTTTGTTGATGTAAGGCTGTATTTAAAAGAAAACGCAACACACTTATATTTGCAACAGTAATGAAACAGGCTAGTACTGTATAATGATTAAACTTCTAAATCTTACATCGCAAATATTCATAAGCCTTGTGCACTCCCGACAATGAACATTTTCAATGGGCTTTAAAAATGAGGTACATGCCTCCCAGTAGGCTGGAGATTTTGCATTTGGCCGTTTCAAGCTCGGGGGGGGGGCTTAGCTTCTGACACTTGTCTATTTTCTGCCCTTCGCTAAAGTTACAATAATGCCAGATTATTAGGCTCTCAAAAGCTACAGTAGCCAGGCCTGTTACTGGTGGGGGTGCACAACGTTTGACCACATAAAGCCCCTCAAATTCTGTAAACAAGGCCCTCGCTTTAAATAACCTACCGTTTCTGGTCTGACACCATAATAGCCCCTCTGACTTGACAGCCCACTCAAAAACACAGCACCACTGAACTCTCCAAGGGGGTGTTTGCCACTTGCAGAAGAGTGTGTTCATGTCTTTTTCACTAGCCTTGCACCCTCCAGGAAAGAAACTTGAACAGATGATTACATATTGTGTTTGACCACCTTTCCTCTCTCGGACACTTCCTTCCTTTCCATGAAATTTTCTGAGAAAAGAAACAGTATACTGTCATCTGAGCAGGAATGTGCAAACAAACCTCAGCTCACCCTCCCCTCTTCACTAGCCCTCCCCACTGCTTTCCCAGCAAGCCCCACTTCCTTAGCCACTCATGTGACACCCCCTCCATACTTCTACCCTGCAGCAGCCCCTCATGTGACCACACTTACATGTCCCCTCACACAATTTCCCTGAATATTCATGTAATGAGGGCCTGGATAATGAAGCCAACTTAAAAATCAAATCCTTTTCCCTCCTTTGAAGAAGCCCCTTCAGGAGGGAGCTCACAAGAGGGCTTACATAGGGAGCAAGGCCTATACCAACATGATTCAACAAGCATTTGCAATGCAACAGGTCTCGCATTTGCTAGAGTTTTAGCTACTGGTGCTGTAAATGACAATGGTGGTCATTACAACCCTGGCGGACGGTGTTAAAGCGGCGGTAAGACCGCCAACAGGCCGGCGGTAAAATTTTTGCAATTACGACCGTGGTGGAAACCACCAACAAAGACAGTCACTATAACACTCTGACCGCCACGGCGGTACAAACAAACAGCGCAGCGGTCACCGCCAACAGACAGGCGGGAGACAATGTACCGCCCACACTATTACAACCCACCAATCCGCCACCTTTTCTGGGGCGGATTCACCACAGATAAAAACACGGCAGAAACAAGATTCCGAAGGGAAAACGCTCACCTCTACACACCCCACGAGGAACGAGGACACCATGGACCCAGAACTCCAAATTCTCCTTGCGATAGTCTTCCTGCTCCTCTACCAGGAGCACGAACGCCGGCGGCGAAGACAACGGTGAGTACTGCACCTACGACACAGGGAAGGGGGGAGGGAAAAAACAGGGACACACACATGCAACACCCCCACCCTCACCCACTACAACACACACACTAATGCTTATTGATACATCACAGTTACACCCTCCAACCCCACCGGAAGAATGCAAAGAAAATAGAAAATGAGTGTAACCATTGTAATATATTAAAATCAAGTAGGCAAAAATATGAATATACACCATGTACAAAATATATACCAAGCATAGTAGTCCAGGTAGTGCTCCAATTAAGTTCGTGGAACACTGGGCCTACACAGTATGGGCGAGGCCCACACAAGATCCCCGACCATGATGGAGAGAACACTGCAGGGGCATCAGAGAGCAACAAAACAGGTACCTCAGGGGGAGGGAAAGGGGGGGCACCTCAGCCGGTTGAGTGCACAACGCCAAATCCACAAGGGGGCCACATACCTACTGTTCAATCCTGGGGAGTACAAAGCCACAGTCTCTCAAGTCTATACAGTGGGTGGGTTGCCCACTGTTCAATCCTGGGGAGTACAAAGCCAAGTCTCTCAAGTCTCTACAGTGGGTGGGTTGCCCACTGTTCAATCCTGGGGAGTGCAAAGCCACAGTCTCTCAAGTCTATACAGTGGGTGGGATGCCCACTGTTCCATCCTGGGGAGTCCAAAGCCACAGTCTCTCAAGTCTATACAGTGGGTGGGTTGCCCACTGTTCAATCCTGGGGAGTGCAAAGCCACAGTCTCTCAAGTCTCTACAGTGGGTGGGTTGGCCACTGTTCAATCCTGGGGAGTGCAAAGCCACAGTCTCTCAAGTGGATAACAGTCTCCACTGGTTCTGGAGGGGGCATGGTGCCCAGAGTGCTTCATCCTGCTAAGGACTGAGGTAGTGGATGGATCTCTCCACTGGCTCTGGAGGGTGAGGTACTGGGTTTTTCATTTTTAGAACCACAAGGGGGCATGGTGCCCAGAGTGCTTCATTCTGCCCGTGACGGACTCAGTAGCGTCAGTGCCCTTGGCGCTCATGGGCCAGCGGTGCTTGAGGCGGCGGTGCCCTGTTCAGCGGTTCTTGAGGCGGTGGTATCCTGTTCAGCGGTGCATGAGACGGCGGTGGCCTGTTCAGCGGTGCATGAGATGGCGGTGCTCTGTTCAGCGGTTCTTGAGGCGGCGGTGCCCTGTTCAGCAGTGCTTGAGGCGGTGGTGCCCTGTTCAGCGGTTCTTGAGGCGGCGGTGCCCTGTTCAGCGGTTCTTGGGACAGCGGTGCCCTGTTCAGCGGTGCTTGGAGCGCCGGTCTCCATTGCAGTGACTCAGCTGGTGGTGGTCCTTCATGGCCCAGTGGGGCTTTTGCTGGCAGTCCTTCATGGCCCAGCGGGTCTTTTGCTGGCAGTCCTTCATGGCCCAGCGGGGCTGGTGCTGGTGGTGGCCTCCTGGGCAGCTGGGCTTGTGCTGGCGGTGGCCTCCTGGGCAGCTGGGCTGGTGCTGGAGGTGGCCTCCTGGGCAGCTGGGATGATGGCGGTCTTCTCCGCCGTGCTGCTCTTCCCAGACTTGCTGACTTTCTTGTGCCCCTTCCCCACCTTGGAAGGTGTTGCAGCTGACTCCACACTCCCACCTGTACCCCTGGGAGCAGCTTTGGTGGCTGGAGTCTTCCCCCTCTCCCGCCGGGCACTGGCCAACTTCTGATGCTTCACAGGTGGGGGACTGTCTGTGCTGTGGCTCCGTGCCACACTGGCTGCCCTGGTGGCCGGTGCACTCCCGATTCCTGTGACTACAGGCACCACTGGTCCCAGAGATATTGTGGCTGAGGTGCTAGTTCGGGACCTAGGAGACGGACGGGGTGGGGGAGGTGTGGGAAAGAGGTCAAGGTTGGACAGAAACGTTTTTTGGACACACTGGGACAGGTAGCTGGAGGGGTTTTGGGAGTGGAGGAAGAGGTTGTGGTTGTAGGCGGTGTTTGTTAGCTGACTTTGAGTGAAGGTGCATGCGCTGGAAGCTGTCGTGAGGTGGATGGCTGTTGGGTGGGTGTGTGCCTGCGTTTGTGTATCTTGGGAGGGGGCGTCACAGACACACTGGGAGAGGACACAGGGGACGTGTGAATGGTAGTGGGGGTGGTGACTGCACGTGAGCGGGGTGTGGTGGTGGGTGTGCTGGTGATGGTAGTAGTGGCTGTAGAGGTAGTGCATGCAGGTGTGAGTGTAGACGACACAGGGAGGGAGGAGGGAGACGAGGAGGAGGGGGACACAGTGGAGGCAGTGGATGTTGGTGTGTCTGCATGTGTGTGATGCTTGCGTGAGTGCCTGTGGGATGTGTGGTGCTTATGTTTGCCTGAGCTTCCCTTGTGTGTTGACGTGTGTGCATGCTGGTCTGTAGGTGTGCTTGGGACAGGCTGAGGTACAGGGGATTGGGTTTGGGTGGAGGAAGTTGGAGGGGGAGGCTAGACACAGGGACAATGGCTGCCATCAGTGCTGAGGCCAGAGTCTGAAAAGCTCACTGAAGGGCTGCCTGACCAGAATGAATGCCCTCCAGGAATGCATTTGTTTGTTGCAACTGCCTTTCTACACCCTGGATGGCATTCAAAATGGTAGACTGCCCAACAGTGAGGGACCTGAGGAGATCAATGGCCTCCTCACTGAGGGCAGCAGGGGTGACTGGGACAGGGCCTGAGGTGCCTGGGACGAAGGTGATGCCCACCCTCCCGGGTGAGCCGGCACGGGGCGAAGGCTGAGGGTCTGCTGGGAGGGCGGTGCTGGAAGGGGGGGTGGCGGCTGTAACTGTAGATGGGGGGGCACAGATGTTGCCGCCAACACAAGGGAGCTCCCATCAGAGGACGAGTCCGTGTCACTGTTCTCAGCTCCTGTCCCCGCCGTGGAGCTCCCCTCACCCTCCGTCCCACTGGTGAAGTCCGATTCCGTAGTGTGGCCCTCCATGGCCATGTGGGATGCAACCCCCTCGTGCTCCAGTGCCACTGCTCCTCCGCCTGATGATGCTAATGCATACAAGAACAGGGAGACCACAAAAAGGGGGATGACGACAGAAGAAAGACATCTTGAGTGCATGCATTACCGCTACCGTTGGCGGACACGACAGACACAGAAGCCCCCTGCACTATGCCGCGCTTTTGCGCTCCACTGTTCAATTCCTGGGAAATGGCCTACTAGGCTATGGACGACATCTGCACACATGGATGACACAGGGCATGACTAGGTGTAGTTGGCACTCTACAGAGGTGCGGTGGGGTGCCACATGGCCTGCCTTACGGAGGGACCTTGCCTACAGAACTCGCCCTGGCATAGGGAAACCCACAGCCCACCTCCCCCACCCAGACATCTCCACTGCGCGCAAAATCAGCAGAATGCGAGTGTACTCACCCCCTTGTGGCTGCTGTGATGCCCTCAAGCGCCCATCCAACTTCGGGTACGCCACTGCCAGGATCCTGAACATCAGGGTGTCATGGTGCGAAGGGCACCTATCCCACGTAGGGAGGCCATCCCAAGCTGAGGCTCCGCCGTCTTCTTGCTTCAGCGGCGAATGTCCTCCCATCTTTTCCGGCAGTGGGTGCTCCGTCTGTGGTAGACCTCCAGGGTCCGGACGTCCTTGGCGATGGCATGCCAAATATGTTTTTTCTGGTGGGCGCTGACCTACATGATTTGTACAGGGGGAAGAGAAAGTTATTTCCAACTGCACCGTCAAAGTGATTGGCCCCCATCCCTACCCTTGCCATGTGGCACATGCACTCAACGTTGTTTCATGCACGCCGCCGCACTCTCCCCCCTTCCTTCTTACATCCACCCCTCTCCACACAGGCATAGTCCATACAGCATGCTCCCGGTGTACTTACCTGTTTGTCTGGAGGACCGTAAAGTAGCGTGTACCCGGGGAGGACCCCGTCCACGAGTTTCTCCAACTCCTCCGATGTGAAGGCAGGGGCCCTTTCTCCAGACACTCGAGCCATTGTCTCTTCCAGACCGAGGTCACAGCAGCACTTGCAGTGTAGGTCCTCTCCTGTCGAAGATCAGGTATCGAGTGATTGAACAGATAGAAAATGGCAGTCACGTCCGTGGCGGTGCGTACCGTCACCGCCGGCGTACATCGTCATCGGCTCCTGGGACCCATAGGGTCCAATGGTAACCAATGCAGAATTGCGCTGCGGTCTTCGACCGCCTACCGCGATGGTGTACAACGCCAGCGCAGTTACCTCACATCCCATTGTCCCACTTTACAGGTCAGGCAGTTGCCATTTCAGGGGCCCACATGCCTACAATTTCAAGTGCGTCGCACATACCTAGGCCTAGACTCAACACACATCCAGGCCATTTTTTTTAGATTATGAATGGTGTTCTGTGTATGCTGTGGGTACGTACCTCTGAGTTGTTTGACTTTGTGCTCGCCGTTGTCCTTTATAGGCACCGTCCGCTGGGACATGTGAGGAGATGGCGGCATCCTCCGGTGTACCAACCGTTGGTGGACCTGTCGACAATGGAGGAAAGACATGTGATAATCACATACAGGCTTGACCGTGCCACAATCCAGGAACTGTGTACCCAGTTGGAGCCAGACCTAATGACAGCTATCCGCCATCCCACAGAAATCCCCCCTCAAGTGCAGGTGCTGTCAGTGCTCCATTTCCTTGCAAGTGGGTCATTTCAAACAACAGTGGCCATAGCATCAGGGATGTCCCAGCCTATGTTTTCCAACGTGTTGTCCAGAGTGTTGTCTGCCCTGCTGAAACACATGCAGAGCTACATCGTTTTCCCTCAGGTGGAGGATTTGCCTACAGTGAAAGGTGATTTATATGCCCTGGGACATATCCCCATCATAGGTGCCATTCATGGGACACATGTGGCTTTGGTACCCCCCCACAGGAGTGAACAGCTGTACAGAAAGTGGAAGAGTTATCATTCGGTGAATGTACAGATGGTATGTTTGGCAGACCAGTACATCTCCCATGTGAATGCCATGTTCCCTGGCTCAGTGCATGACGCCTACATCCTGCGGAATAGCAGCATCCCTTATGTGATGGGGCAACTCCAGAGGCAGTGTGTGTGGCTATTAGGTGAGCACCTGGAAGCTAGTCAGTGGGAATGGTTGTGTGGGTCTGGGGATATCCCTACAGTTTAGTGTGTGTCTAACAGTTGTCCCTCGCCATTTGCAGGTGACTCTGGTTACCCCAACCTGTCATGGCTACTGACCCCAGTGAGGAATCCCAGGACAAGGGCAGAGGAACGCTACAATGAAGCCCATGGGCGAACTAGGAGGGTGATCGAGCAGACCTTTGGCCTCCTGAAGGCCAGGTTCAGGTGCCTCCATATGACAGGTGGATCCCTATTCTACTCACCAAAGAAGGTGTGCCAGATCATCGTGGCCTGCTGTATGCTTCACAACTTGGCTTTGCGACAACAGGTGCCTTTTCTGCAGGAGGATGGTCCAGATGGCAGTGTTGTGGCAGCTGTGGAGCCTGTGGACAGTGAAGACGAGGAAGCAGAGGAAGAAGACATGGACAACAGGGACTCAGTGATCCAGCAATATTTTCAGTGACACACAGGTAAGAATATAGACCTGCCTACTACATGTACTTAAAGACTACTGCCTCTCTACTGTTTGTCGTTTTCACCCAGTGTATGGTCACTGAGTTGTCACTTTCCCTTACGATTATACAGATGTGGGTACCACTGTGTGACATCTGCTTTGATTCCTCATGGACTAGAGCTGTGTGACATAGGTATGTTGACATTACCAATGAAAAAGCTTTTTGCCACAGTTATTGCTAATACAGTATTCCGAAATCACAGACAGACTCCAGATTGTTTTGTGCTTTAAGGGTGTTTATTTAAGTGCTGAATATTGGAGGGGGTTGTAAGATGGTGAGTGGTGATGACGGAGGAATGTCCATGGCAAAGTCCAGTCTATTAGTCTCACAAGTGCATTGCCCATATGGGCATAGGAAGTGGAGCTGGGGCAGATTAAGGATGGACAGGGTGACAAAGTGGGACAGTAGGATGACAATCAGGGTGGTCTCATTTCTTGGCGGGGGTCTTGGCATCGTTCTCTGTCTTTGTCCTGGAT
Source organism: Pleurodeles waltl (assembly GCF_031143425.1). Lineage (NCBI taxonomy): Eukaryota > Metazoa > Chordata > Amphibia > Caudata > Salamandridae > Pleurodeles > Pleurodeles waltl. The sequence goes on along the minus strand of NC_090444.1, from coordinate 1,380,071,933 downwards.
CTCAGGGACCGTTTGAGAGGTGGTTCTCCATCTGCAGGGGGTGGGGTGCTGGTGTGGTGGTCCTGTGGCGGTGCCTCCTGTCCACTAGCGCCGGCGGAGGTGGTGGGCAGTTCATCGTCCAGGCTAGTGTCAGGGGCCCCTTGTAGTGCCACAGTGTCCCTCCTGGTGTTGAGTACTTCCTTCAGCACCCCTACGATGGTACCCAGGGTGGAATTGATGGTTCTGAGTTCCTCCCTGAAGCCCATATACTGTTCCTCCTTCAGGTGCTGGGTGTCCTGAAACTTGGCCAGTATCGTTGCCATCGTCTCCTGGGAGTGGTGGTAGGCTCCCATGATGAAGGAGAGGGCCTTGTGGAGAGTGGGTTCCCTGGGCCTGTCAACCCCCTGTCGCACAGCAGCCCTCCCAGTTCCCCTGTGTTCCTGGGCCTCCGTCCACTGGACCGTTTGCCCACTACCACTGCCCCCAGGTCCCTGTTGTTGTTGGGGTGGTGGGTTAGCCTGGGTTCCCTGTAGTGGTGGACACACAGCTGATTGACGTATCCTGGGGACGGAGGTATGGGCCCGCTGGTTGGGTGCTGTGCTGGTGTTTCCAGAGGGGGGAAGCTCTGTGGTGGCCTGTGACTGGGTGTGGGGAACCGACTGTCCCGAGGTCTCTGATGGGACAGACTGGTTGTAGGAGGCTGGAATGGCTTGTAGTGAGTACCTAGGGGTACTTGCACCTTGCACCAGGCCCAGTTATCCCTTATTAGTGTATAGGGTGTCTAGCAGCATAGGCTGATAGATAATGGTAGCTTAGCAGAGCAGCTTAGGCTGAACTAGGAGACGAGTGAAGCTCCTAGAGTACCACTTAGTGTCATATGCACAATATCATAAGAAAACACAATACACAGATATACTAAAAATAAAGGTACTTTATTTTTATGACAATATGCCAAAAGTATCTCAGTGAGTACCCTCAGCATGAGGATAGCAAATATACACAAGATATATGTACACAATACCAAAATATGCAGTAATAGTATTAGAAAACAGTGCAAACAATGTATAGTTACAATAGGATGCAATGGAGACACATAGGGATAGGGGCAACACAAACCATATACTCCAAAAGTGGAATGCGAACCACGAATGGACCCCAAACCTATGTGACCTTGTAGAGGGTCGCTGGGACTATTAGAAAATAGTAAGGGTTAGAAAAATAGCCCACCCCAAGACCCTGAAAAGTGAGTGCAAAGTGCACTAAAGTTCCCCAAAGGACATAGAAGTCGTGATAGGGGAATTCTGCAGGAAAGACACAAACCAGCAATGCAACAACGATGGATTTCCAGTCGAGGGTACCTGTGGAACAAGGGGACCAAGTCCCAAAGTCACAAGCAAGTCGGAGATGGGCAGATGCCCAGGAAATGCCAGCTGTGGGTGCAAAGATGCTGCTACTGGACAGTAGAAGCGCAGGTTTCTGCAAGAACGACAAGGGCTAGAGACTTCCCCTTTAGAGAAAGGATCTCCCACGCCGTGGAGAGTTGTGCAGAAGTATTTTCCCGCCGAAAGACCGCCAACAAGCCTTGCTAGCTGCAAATCGTGCAGTTAGTGTTTTTGGATGCTGCTGTGGCCCAGGAGAGACCAGGATGTCGCCAATTGCGTCAGGGGACAGAGGGGGCATCGAGCAAGACAAGGAGCCCTCTCAGCAGCAGGCAGCACCCGCAGAAGTGCCAGAAACAGGCACTACAAGGATGCATGAAACAGTGCTCACCCGAAGTCGCACAAAGGAGTCCTACGTCTCCGGAGAACAACTTAGGAGGTCGTGCAATGCAGGTTAGAGTGCCATGGAAACAGGCTGGACTGTGCACAAAGGATTTCCGCCGGAAGTGCACGGAGGCCGGAGTAGCTGCAAAAGTCGCGGTTCCCAGCAATGCAGTCTGGCGTGGGGAGGCAAGGACTTACCTCCACCAAACTTGGACTGAAGAGTCACTGGACTGTGGGAGTCACTTGGACAGAGTTGCTGGATTCAAGGGACCTCGCTCGTCGTGCTGAGAGGAGACCCAAGGTACCGGTGATGCAGTTCTTTGGTGCCTGCGGTTGCAGGGGGACGATTCCGTCGACCCACGGGAGATTTCTACGGAGCTTCAAGTGCAGAGAGGAGGCAGACTACCCCCACAGCATGCACCACCAGGAAAACAGTCAATAAGGCGGCAGGATCAGCGTTACAGAGTTGCAGTAGTCGTCTTTGCTACTATGTTGCAGTTTTGCAGGCTTCCAGCGCAGTCAGCAGTCGATTCCTTGGCAGAAGGTGAAGAGAGAGATGCAGAGGAACTCGGATGAGCTCTTGCATTCGTTATCTAAGGAATACCAAGAGACAGAGACCCTAAATAGCCAGAAAAGAGGGTTTGGCTACCTGGGAGAGAGGATAGGCTAGCAACACCTGAAGGAGCCTATCAGCAGGAGTCTCTGACGTCACCTGATGGCACTGGCCACTCAGAGCAGTCCAGTGTGCCAGCAGCACCTCTGTTTCCAAGATGGCAGAAGTCTGGAGCACACTGGAGGAGCTCTGGACACCTCCCAGGGGAGGTGCAGGTCAGGGGAGTGGTCACTCCCCCTTTCCTTTGTCCAGTTTCGCGCCAGAGCAGGGCTAAGGGGTCCCTGAACCGGTATGGACTGGCTTATGCAGAAATGGGCACCATGTGTGCCCATGAAAGCATTTCCACAGGCTGGGGGAGGCTACTCCTCCCCTGCCTTCACACCATTTTCTAAAGGGAGACGGTGTAACACCCTCTCTCAGAGGAAGTCCTTTGTTCTGCCATCCTAGGCCAGGCCTGGCTGGACCCCAGGAGGGCAGATGCCTGTCTGAGGGGTTGGCAGCAGCAGCAGCTGCAGTGAAACCCCGGGAAAGGCAGTTTGGCAGTACCAGGGTCTGTGCTACAGACCACTGGGATCATGGGATTGTGCCAACTATGCCAGGATGGTATAGAGGGGGCAATTCCATGATCATAGACATGTTACATGGCCATATTCGGAGTTACCATTATGAAGCTACATATAGGTAGTGACCTATATGTAGTGCACACGTGTAATGGTGTCCCCGCACTCACAAAGTCCGGGGAATTGGCCCTGAACAATGTGGGGGCACCTTGGCTAGTGCCAGGGTGCCCACACACTAAGTAACTTAGCACCCAACCTTTACCAGGTAAAGGTTAGACATATAGGTGACTTATAAGTTACTTAAGTGCAGTGTAAAATGGCTGTGAAATAACGTGGACGTTATTTCACTCAGGCTGCAGTGGCAGGCCTGTGTAAGAATTGTCAGAGCTCCCTATGGGTGGCAAAAGAAATGCTGCAGCCCATAGGGATCTCCTGGAACCCCAATACCCTGGGTACCTCAGTACCATATACTAGGGAATTATAAGGGTGTTCCAGTAAGCCAATGTAAATTGGTAAAATTGGTCACTAGCCTGTTAGTGACAATTTGAAAGAAATGAGAGAGCATAACCACTGAGGTTCTGATTAGCAGAGCCTCAGTGAGACAGTTAGGCATCACACAGGGAACACATACCTATAGGTCACAAACTTATGAGCACTGGGGTCCTGACTAGCAGGGTCCCAGTGACACATAACAAACATACTGAAAACATAGGGTTTTCACTATGAGCACTGGGCCCTGGCTAGCAGGATCCCAGTGAGACAGTGAAAACACCCTGACATACACTCACAAACAGGCCAAAAGTGGGGGTAACAAGGCTAGAAAGAGGCTACTTTCTCACACAACCCCCCTCAAACGAAGGACAATAAGGCTAACCTTGGCCAGTTGAGACTTTATTGTCTAAGTGGTGATAAGTAGAGAGTAGCTCTGCAATAGACTGGTTACTCCCTTTATCATCCACTATATGGTTACTTCCCTGTGGGGATGTAAACCACCCTGTTTGAAGTTTTTTAGCTAAGCAACAATGTGAAGATGTATTTTCAGAGTTTCTATCAGTAAGTTTTAGTTTAGAGCAGTGGGAATTATCCACTGAACCTATTTGTAATGATGGAAATGCCAGACAGGGATGCTGTCTCAGTAAAGCCATAGCTGGGCAAAAACTTTGTCCATATGGCTGGAAGAGAGAACAGGGATGCTGTTTCTCTTGAGTTGGAGCAGGGCAGGGATGCTGTCCTATGAGCTCCACACTAGGGCAGGGATGCTGTCCTAAGTGTTGTGAGGCAGTGCAGAGTTTCTGCACTAAAGTTTCTCTGGGAGGGTTGGAGGGATGCTCCATGTTAACTAAAATGGTGCTCTTTTTCTCACCAATATTAGTTTTTCCACAGAGAGGTACTTCTACCTCAGGGAGTACAGCTTTGCCAGCTGATGATTCCCTTGGAACAGGTGCCACCCCAGGAGAGGTTTCTCCCACCACAGGAATGGTATCCTGAATGGTAGGGTGGTTAGGGGATACTGTGATACCCTTTTTACCTGTTGATGGAGAGGGATCCTGAGTTTTCAGGCCTTCTCTCCTTTGCTTTTTCATTTCAGTAGAAATGAGAGGGAACAATTCCTCAGGGATGCCCACCATGGCTGCATGGGCATAAAACTCTACATCAGCCCAACCTGAGGCCTCTAGGTCATTACTTAAGAGACAGTTTACAGGTAAGCTAGGTGATACCACCACCTGCTTAGGGCCAGTAACTCCACCCCAACTAAACTGAATTATAGCTAAGGGAAGAAACTTAGTGGAGTTATGGACATCAATAATTTTATACTGTTGTCCAATGATGTGTTGTTCAGGAGCCACTAGGTTTTCAGTCACCAAAGTGATACTGGCACCTTTGTCCCTGTAGGCCAAGGCCTCAACACCATTTATTGAAACTGTCTGCCTGTACTTATCCATTGTAAGGGGACAAGCAGCCAGTGTGGCAAGGCCAATGCCACTAGGTGTGACAGAAACTGTCTTGGGGCTGACTACCCCAGTTTCTACTATGGACCCATAAGTGAATCCAACTACACCCTTAACTTGACTGTTGCCAGCAGTCCCACCACTAGTACCACTACTGCTAGGGGCACTAGAGCTTGATGGATTAGTGGTGGTAGGCTCAGGGGGTTTACCTGGACAGGACTTATCCCCTGGCCTATGGCCTCTATTTTTACACGCAAAGCACCAAGGCTTTTTAAATTGTGTAGGTTGAGAAGAAGAGGAAGAATTTATTTTATCCCCACCCCCTGAAGAGTGTTTAAGATATGAAGTGGGATCTTTGGTTTTACCCTTATCCCCATGCTTATCTTGAGATTTTTCACCATCTTTCTTCTTATTGTTCTCTTTGTCACCCCCTGTATGAACTTTTCTGTTCACCCTTGTTCTGACTCATTTGTCTGCCTTCTTTCCCAATTCTTGGGGAGAGGTCAGATCAGAGTCCACCAAGTACTGGTGCAACAAATCAGACACACAATTATTAAGAATATGCTCTCTCAGGATCAAGTTATACAGGCTGTCATAATCAGTAACTTTACTGCCATGTAACCACCCCTCCAAGGCCTTCACTGAATGGTCAATGAAATCAACCCAGTCTTGTGAAGACTCCTTTTTGGTCTCTCTGAACTTTATCCTGTATTGTTCAGTGGTTAAGCCATAACCATCCAGGAGTGCATTCTTAAGAACTGTAAAATTATTGGCATCACTTTCTTTCACAGTAAGGACCTATCCCTACCCTTTCCACTAAATGATAGCCATAGGATAGCAGCCCAATGCCTTTGAGGGACATCCTGTACAACACAGGCCCTCTCAAGTGCAGCAAACCACTTGTTAATGTCATCCCCCTCCTTATAAGGGGGAACTATCTTTTGCAGATTCCTAGAATCCTGCTCTTTTGCAGGATGACTATTGGGAATACTGCTGCTGCCACCATGGGTTTCTAAACCCAGTTTCTGTCTCTCCTTCTCTACTTCTAAGGACTGTCTACCCAAATCCAGCTGTTGCTTCTTGAGCTTCAGTCTGGTTTGTTCCACTCTCAATCTATTGAGCTCCCTTTCTAACAATCTGTCATCAGGGTGGGTGGGAGGGACATGTCTTGAAACAGACGTATGGTGAGAATGGACAGAAGGAGACCTGTCCCTTACAGAGGGCACCCTAACAGCTTGGTTAACAGAAACATCAGTTCTACTGTGGTGAGAATGAATGCTCTTGCTATGATGTGAGACAACACTATCTGTATGGTGTGACTCAACATCAGTACCAACTATGCTAGACTGTCTAGTAATGGGCAAGCTAGGAAGTTTCTTTCCTGAATCTTTTTCTAGGGGAGTCCCTGGATCAGATTGGAAACCATTAGCTGCTTTTTCAACTGATGGGGCCCTTGTGGCCTTATCTTGTTCTCTAAGCATTTTAAGCAATAATTCCAAGGAAGGATTCTTCCCTACACTCAAACCTCTTTCTACACAGAGACTCCTTGCTCCTTTCCAGCTAACGTGGTCATATGCAAGTTTGGACAGATCAACGTATTGGCCTGTGCCAGACATTTTAGAAAGAGTTTAAGTGACAGAAAAAGTGATAAAAAAGATTTTAGAGCTTTTAGAAAGACAGAAAAAAAAACTTTTTAAACTTTTAAGAACTTTTAGAAAGTTTAGAAGTACTTTTCAGCACTTTAGAAAAGAGTGAAAAGAGGAAATGCAAAACTTTTTAGTTATGTGTACATACACTGAACTTGTTTTGTATATTTTTCTCTTATGAAAAGTACAATGACAAGAGTGGTAAGTAGTCCCAAAGCACTTATCCCACCGCTGCACAACCAATGTAGGAGGCTGGACTGGCTTGTAGTGAGTACCTAGGGGTACTTGCACCTTGCACCAGGCCCAGTTATCCCTTATTAGTGTATAGGGTGTCTAGCAGCATAGGCTGATAGATAATGGTAGCTTAGCAGAGCAGCTTAGGCTGAACTAGGAGACGAGTGAAGCTCCTACAGTACCACTTAGTGTCATATGCACAATATCATAAGAAAGCACAATACACAGATATACTAAAAATAAAGGTACTTTATTTTTATGACAATATGCCAAAAGTATCTCAGTGAGTACCCTCAGTATGAGGATAGCAAATATACACAAGATATATGTACACAATACCAAAATATGCAGTAATAGTATTAGAAAACAGTGCAAACAATGTATAGTTACAATAGGATGCAATGGAGACACATAGGGATAGGGGCAACACAAACCATATACTCCAAAAGTGGAATGCGAACCACGAATGGACCCCAAACCTATGTGACCTTGTAGAGGGTCGCTGGGACTATTAGAAAATAGTAAGGGTTAGAAAAATAGCCCACCCCAAGACCCTGAAAAGTGAGTGCAAATTGCACTAAAGTTCCCCAAAGGACATAGAAGTCGTGATAGGGGAATTCTGCAGGAAAGACACAAACCAGCAATGCAACAACAATGGATTTCCAGTCGAGGGTACCTGTGGAACAAGGGGACCAAGTCCCAAAGTCACAAGCAAGTCGGAGATGGGCAGATGCCCAGGAAATGCCAGCTGTGGGTGCAAAGATGCTGCTACTGGACAGTAGAAGCATAGGTTTCTGCAAGAACGACAAGGGCTAGAGACTTTCCCTTTAAAGGACGGATCCCCCACGCCGTGGACAGTTGTGCAGAAGTGTTTTCCTGCCAAAAGACCACCAACAAGCCTTGCTAGCTGCAAATCGTGCAGTTAGTGTTTTTGGATGCTGCTGTGGCCCAGGAGGGACCAGGATATTGCCAATTGCGTCAGGGGACAGAGGGGGCGTCGAGCAAGATAAGAAGCCCTCTCAGCAGCAGGCAGCACCCGCAGAAGTGCCAGAAACAGGCACTACAAGGATGCGTGAAATGGTGCTCACCCGAAGTCGCACAAAGGAGTCCCACGTCGCCGGAGAACAACTTAGGAGGTTGTGCAATGCAGGTTAGAGTGCCGTTGACCCAGGCTGGACTGTGCACAAAGGATTTCCGCCGGAAGTGCACGGAGGCCGGAGTAGCTGCAAAAGTCGCGGTTCCCAGCAATGCAGTCTGGCATGGGGAGGCAAGGACTTACCTCCACCAAACTTGGACTGAAGAGTCACTGGACTGTGGGAGTCACTTGGACAGAGTTGCTGGATTCAAGGGACCTCGCTCGTCGTGCTGAGAGGAGACCCAAGGTACCGGTGATGCAGTTCTTTGGTGCCTGCGGTTGCAGGGGGACGATTCCGTCGACCCACGGGAGATTTCTTCGGAGCTTCTAGTGCAGAGAGGAGGCAGACTACCCCCACAGCATGCACCACCAGGAAAACAGTTGAGAAGGCGGCAGGATCAGCGTTACAGAGTTGCAGTAGTCGTCTTTGCTACTATGTTGCAGTTTTGCAGGCTTCCAGCACGGTCAGCAGTCGATTCCTTGGCAGAAGGTGAAGAGAGAGATGCAGAGGAACTCGGATGAGCTCTTGCATTCGTTATCTAAGGAATCCCAAGAGACAGAGACCCTAAATAGCCAGAAAAGAGGGTTTGGCTACCTGGGAGAGAGGATAGGCTAGCAACACCTGAAGGAGCCTATCAGCAGGAGTCTCTGACGTCACCTGATGGCACTGGCCACTCAGAGCAGTCCAGTGTGCCAGCAGCACCTCTGTTTCCAAGATGGCAGAGGTCTGGAGCACACTGGAGGAGCTCTGGACACCTCCCAGGGGAGGTGCAGGTCAGGGGAGTGGTCACTCCCCCTTTCCTATGTCCAGTTTCGCGCCAGAGCAGGGCTAAGGGGTCCCTGAACCGGTGTAGACTGGCTTATGCAGAAATGGGCACCATGTGTGCCCATAAAAGCATTTCCAGAGGCTGGGGGAGGCTACTCCTCCCCTGCCTTCACACCATTTTCCAAAGGGAGAGGGTGTAACACCCTCTCTCAGAGGAAGTCCTTTGTTCTGCCATCCTGGGCCAGGCCTGGCTGGACCCCAGGAGGGCAGATGCCTGTCTGAGGGGTTGGCAGCAGCAGCAGCTGCAGTGAAACCCCGGGAAAGGCAGTTTGGCAGTACCAGGGTCTGTGCTACAGACCACTGGGATCATGGGATTGTGTCAACTATGCCAGGATGGTATAGAGGGGGCAATTCCATGATCATAGACATGTTACATGGCCATATTCGGAGTTACCATTGTGAAGCTACATATAGGTAATGACCTATATGTAGTGCACGCGTGTAATGGTGTCCCCGCACTCACAAAGTCCGGGGAATTGGTCCTGAACAATGTGGCGGCACCTTGGCTAGTGCCAGGGTGCCCACACACTAAGTAACTTAGCACCCAACCTTTACCAGGTAAAGGTTAGACATATAGGTGACTTATAAGTTACTTAAGTGCAGTGTAAAATGGCTGTGAAATAACGTGGACGTTATTTTACTCAGGCTGCAGTGGCAGGCCTGTGTAAGAATTGTCAGAGCTCCCTATGGGTGGCAAAAGAAATGCTGCAGCCCATAGGGATCTCCTGGAACCCCAATACCCTGGGTACCTCAGTACCATATACTAGGGAATTATAAGGGTGTTCCAGTAAGCCAATGTAAATTGGTAAAATTGGTCACTAGCCTGTTAGTGACAATGTGAAAGAAATGAGAGAGCATAACCACTGAGGTTCTGATTAGCAGAGCCTCAGTGAGACAGTTAAGCATCACACAGGGAACACATACCTATAGGTCACAAACTTATGAGCACTGGGGTCCTGACTAGCAGGGTCCCAGTGACACATAACAAACATACTGAAAACATAGGGTTTTCACTATGAGCACTGGGCCCTGGCTAGCAGGATCCCAGTGAGACAGTGAAAACACCCTGACATACACTCACAAACAGGCCAAAAGTGGGGGTAACAAGGCTAGAAAGAGGCTACTTTCTCACACTGGTCATCTAGATCCAGTTGGACAGAGGTGCTGTCATCACTGTGGGCCTCTTCTGTTGGTGATGTGGACATGTGTGGACCCTCCTGTCCTGTGACGCTGGGTAGGGGTCTTTCAGGGGTATAAATGGATGGTTATTACATCTGTGTGTGTCATGATGTGCAATGGGTGGGTGACCGTGTACCCCAGTGCTTGCATTCCTGTGTGGTACCTTGTGTGATGGTGGTTTAGGGGGGTGTATGGGTATGTGCAGTGGCCATGCTTTGGTGATGGCTGTCCATGCTTTGTTGTTGCATGCAGGGCTTGGTATTAGGATGTGTAGTTTGTGATGTTGGGACATTTGTGAGGAGTTAGAGTGATGGGGGTGAGGGTGGGGGTGCGTGTTGGTATGCAGGTAGGGTGGGGGATGTAATAGTTAAGATTTGACTTACCAGAGTCCATTCCTCCACCTACTACTGCGAGGTCCTCAGGATTCAGAATCGCCAAGACCTGCTCCTCCCATGTTGTTAGTTGTGGGTGAGGAGGTGGGGGTCCGCCACCAGTCCGCTGAACCGCCAGGTGGTGTCTTGAGACCACGGAACGCACCTTCCCCCGTAGGTCGTTCAACCTCTTCCTGATGTTCTCCCGATTTCTTGGGTGCAGTCCCACTGCGTTGACCCTGTCCACTATTCTTCGCCATAGCTCCATCTTCCTTGCAATTGAGGTGTGCTGCACCTGTGCTCCGAATGGCTGTGGCTCTACCCGGATGATTTCCTCCACCATGACCCTGAGCTCCTCCTCCGAGAACCTGGGGTGTCTTGCCATGCCATGGGGTGGTGTAAGTGATGTGTGGGGTGGTGTGTGGGGTGATAAGTGTGCTGATATGTAGTGGTGTGTGGTGTGCGGTGCGTGGAAGTTATGTGGGTGATGGTGTTGTGTGCCTGTGGATGCTAGTGTTGTTGATGGTGGTGTCTTTCTCTGGCCTTCGTTCGTGATTTGTTGTCGCAAGGGTTTGTGGGTGTGTGGGTGTGTGTCTTATATTGTATTTGGTGTGTGTGAGTGGTGTGTGTATGTGTATCAGGTGTGTGTATTTTGATTTGTCCAATGTGGCTGTGTTTTGTCAATGTGTGTGTATTTTGAGCGCGGTGGTGTGTACCGTCAATGGAATACCGTGGTTGAAAGACCGCCACGTGGATTCGTGGGTCGTAATAGTGTGGGCATATTTCTGTTGGGGTGACGGTGGAGGTTTTGTTATCACCAGTTTATCACTGACCTTTGGTGTGGCGGACTTGTGTGGGTGTCTGAATTTTGGCGGATTCCAAGCTGTGGGTCATAATAGCTGTGGCGGATTTCTGCGGCCGCGGCGGTGTGTTGGCTGTCTTCTGCGCGGCGGTAAGCGGCTTTTACTGCCAATGTTGTAATGACCGCCAATGTCTTTTATCTATGTGTATTTGATTTGGAGTGGCGTGGACGTATATGGGTTTAATTGGAATTGTCAGTTGTGTAATTGTGTCAGGTGTAATTGAGTGGTGTGTAGTGTATTTGTGTAGGGGAATTATGTGGCATGGTGAATAGATATGGGTGAAAACTGCACAGAATAGATAGAAAGGAAGATAGAGAGGGACAGGAAGTGTGTGCACTAAGTGGTGAATGAACTGCAGACAGAGGGGCGGAAAGAGTATGTGAGAAAGAGAGAAAGAAGGGGAGAGCAGGCCACAGACGCATAAAGAGAGTGGACCTAAGTAAGCAGAAGACACCCTAAGAAGAGGAAGAGAGCGTGGGTTTGAGGGATGGAAATGTTGAAAAGGCATGGGAAAGAAAGAAAGGTTGTAGCTTGAGGGAGATAAGTTGTTGAAATGTGTGCAGTGTGCAGAAAATGGCCGGCATAATATGTGTGAGAGAAGAGCTGTCAGTGCAGGTTATGTTGAAGGAGGTGGGTGGGCAATGGCTGGTGATGCATGTAGTGGGTGGAGCTTGCAGTGTGGGTGTAAAAATAGAGGATGTGGGCTATGCAGTGGCATCAGGGCATGTACTTCGGCACTGCATCAGTTTATTCCGTGAGGAATTGTAATTGCCAGACATATTACAATGCAATTAATGTAGTACTTCACACTACTAGCGAGGTCCTGAAGTTAGACTGGATGGGGACTGGGCAAAGAGGTATGTTTCCTAAAAAGACATGGGAAGAAAAAGGGAACAGTGTTGCATGGGCTGAAGAATTGAGAGAACAGTGAGTTGTTGCACGTTACTCGCCACTTAAAGTATACTTACTAGCAAAAATGTAAAGTGCCTCATAATAAATATGAAATTGTCTTTAATTAGGTGGTGTTGTTCTGTTTTTGAATTAACTATCAATGTGCACTATGCATTCCTTTTTGAGAGCTTAATGCCATGCTGAAGAATAAAAGTTGGTGTGGATTCAGGCAGCTACGCAGAGCTTTTAAAGAGCGGGTATGTCTGGGTGCAAGCAAAAGGTCTGGGGAAGTACAAGGCTCTCTGATAGTTTCTTGCAGATGTTGCAACCACGGCTTTTAAATGGGATTGTACTCAAGTACTCAAGTACGGAGTACCTGCTCCTATTTACTTTGAGAGGGAATACTTGCACCTTTAAGCAGAGATACAATACTTTTAATTGGAGGGTACTCTGGAAAGAGAGATGTTTGGTTCCTGTGGCAAATCACAATTGTTTTCAAACCAAAATCTGGATCAATCTCCATCTGTCCTCAAAGCCCCATCCAACATAAAGACTCTCTCATGCAGACAGGAGGCCCCTGATTTTCATGCAGACCTCGTCAGCCCGCTACTTGTCCACAATCCTATCAGGAAAAAAAAGATTTCAGCGGTACTCTGGAAACATACAACAACATTATATTTAAGTCAGTGTTTGTGCATCTCCTCAAAAAGCTGTCCAGGAATAAAGTTTATTATGCCCACCCGAGACTTTACACTAATTGTTTATATAATCCCCTCTTCTGGGACAGACCTCTACCGGAGGCAAATTAAAGCCTGGAAAGGCCCTGTAAAGTGTTGACCACACATATCGGATTACGCTCCATAGCACCTCGTCCTCCTGTAGCTCTGACCTCTATATGCGTCACTAAACTGATGCGCATGCACAATGCAGCACCCACCTCTGATCCCAATGAACGCTCCCATTGGTTATGGTGCTTAATTGAGCAATTGTTCACGTAGGGAGAATGTGGCATAGCGGAAGAGCTGCTGACTATGAAGCCAGGTTCGATTCTCAGCTTCAGCTTCAACATACTTTGTTTTTTAGCAAATCACGTAATCTCTCTGAGCCTACAAAAGCGGACGCATGCAAAACATAAAAATGCAGCGCGGTCGTGGTGAAATTGAAAACTGAAAAACTGAGCGCGATCGTTCTATGTAAACCCCAGTGCGATCGCGCTACGTGGAAAATAAAAAGATAAAGTAGTCCGGAAACCAGGCGGAAAACATCAAGCCTCGAATGGTTTCAGTAGTTTACCGGTGCTGTGTAGGTGGGCTAAACACCGGAAAAGGCATGATGTAGGCATGCGTTTCACAAAGGCAAGCCCACGAACCAATTAAAGTGACTGACATGACATGGGTGTGGTTGTTAGCCCAAAGAGAGATTACAGAGTGGGACGGAGCACTTTGCGCTCACCAATTAAAAGGGGACATCTCAAGCTCCAGAGAGACTTCACACGCGCCCATAATGACGCTACAATGCAACACCCTAACATTATGCTTTCCTAAGTGATGTTCCTAATAGCTATTCACAGTCTAACCAAGAAATCGGCATTTCAATGCTGATATTCACATTTGATTTTCACCCAATAGTGTGATCCTGTGCAAATGAGTTGCCACTTACTTCACCTGCCAAACATGAAAGTGCCTTAAGGGCAATATAACTTCCATTAATAAATGATTCATACAGCCAAATAAGGTATCTGCCATCCTAGACAGCCCCCATCCAAGTGCGGTGTGAGAAGGTAGCCTCTTTCTAGTATTGTTACCCTCACTTTCGGCCTGTTTGTGAGTATATTTCAGTGTGTTTTTACTGTCTCACTGGGATCCTGCTAGCCAGGACCCTAGTGCTCATAGTGGAAACTCTGTTTGGCAGTGTGTTTTGCCTGTCTCACTGGGATCCTGATAGGCAGTACCCCAGTCCTCATAGTTTGTGGCCTAAATGTGTATGCCTGTGTAGTACTAACTAACTATGTCACTGAGGCTCTGCTAACCAGAACCTCAGTGCTTATGTTCTCTCTGCCTTCAAATTTGACACTATGGGCTGGTGACCACTTTTACCAATTTCAATTGGCACACTCGAACACCCTTATAATTCCCCTGTATATGGTATCTAGGTACACAGGGTATTGGGGTTCCAGGAGATCCCTATGGGCTGCAGCATTTCTTTTGCCACCCATAGGGAGCTCAGACAAACTTTTACACAGGACTGCCACTGCAGCCTGAGTGAAATAACTCACACGTTATTTCACAGCCATTTTCATTGCACTTAATTAACTTATAAGTCACCTATATGTCTAACCTTCACTTGCTGAAGGATAGGTGCAACGTTACTAAGTGTGAGGGCACCCTTGCACTAGCAAAGGTTCCCCCACATAGTTCAGGGCCATTTTCCCAGACTTTGTGAGTGCGGGGACACCGTTACACGTGTGCACTACATATAGGTCAATACCTATATGTAGCTTCACAATGGTAACTCTGAACATGGGCATGTAACATGTCTAAGATCATGGAATTGTCCCCCCATTCCAAATCTGGTATTGGGGAGCCAATTCCATGCATCCCAAGTCCCCACTATGGACCCTGGGTACTGCCAAACCAGCTCTCTGGGGTTTTCTCTGCAGCTACCATTGCTGCCACCTCACAGACAGGGCTCTGCCCTCCTGGGGTCTGGGCAGCCCAGTCCCAGGAAGGCAAAACAAAGAATTTCCTCTGAGAGAGGGTGTTACACCCTCTCCCTTTGGAAATAGGTGTTAAAGGCTGAGGAGGGGTAGCCTCTCCTGGCGTCTGGAAATACTTTGAAGGGCACAGATGGTGCCCGCCTTGCATAAGCCAGTCTACACCTGTTTAAGGAACCCCAGTTCCTGCTCTGGTGTGAAACTGGACAAAGGAAAGGGGAGTGACCACTCCCCTGTCCATCACCACCCCAGGGGTGGTGCCCAGAGCTCCTCCAGTGTGTCTCAGAACTCTGCCATCTTGTTTACAGAGGTCTGAGGTCACTCTGGAGGCCTCTGAGTGGCCAGTGCCAACAAATGACATCAGAAACCCGTCTTGATAGGTGCTTACCTCACTAGGTGGCCAATTCTCCTCTGAGGGCTATTTAGGGTCTCTCCAGTGGGATTTTCCTCAGATAATGACTTGCAAGAACTCACCATAGTTCCTCTGCACCTCTCTCTTTGCCTTCTACCAAGGATCGACCGTTGACTGCTACAGGACGCCTGTAAAACTGCAACAAAGTAGCAAGAAGACTACCAGCGACAGTGTAGCGCCTAATCCTGCCAGCTTCCTCAACTGTTTCCTGGTGGTGCATGCTTTGGGGGCTGCCTGCCTTCATTCTGCACTGGAAGCCATGAAGAAATCTCCAGTGGGTCAACGGAATCTTCCCCCTGCTCCAGTAGGAACCAAACTTCAGCGTCACCAGTACTCTGGGACCCCTCTCATCCTGACGAGCATGGCCCCTGGAACACAGGTGGTGGACCCAAGTGACCCAGAATGTCCAGTGGTCCAACTGTCCAAATCTGGAGGAGGTAAGTCCTTGCCTCCCCTCTCCAGAGAGTAATCCTGTGCACAGCGTGAACTGTAGCTACAAGGGCTTCTGTGCACACTTCCAAGAAATCCTGCATGCACAGCCGAGCCTAGGTCCCCAGCACTCTGTCCTGCGATGCTACAACACTACTACTCTACTAATAAAGGATAACTGGACCTGGCACAAGGTATAAGTATCATTGGTACCCAATATAAGCCACGCCAGCCTCCTACACTCAGCACCGAAGAACAAGTCCTAGACACGTGAGCGTATCAACCTTACAGCATAGTGCTGCTTGCAGGTATTGGATGCACTTAAATGACAGTTGCATGCCCTCCATCACCTAGGCCATCTACGCCCGATGAAGCAGAGACGGTGTGTCACTGCAGGCCCCATGTAGGTCACTAGATTCACATTCACTCACTGCACATAGTGATCATGCCACGCAGAACAGCATGCAGGGCCACATGCGTCTTATTCACATCTCCTGTCAGGAGCGACTGCATGACCCTACCCCTCAAAGAGAGAGCATCACTGGACTTGCCACTCAATGCACACCCTAGTTCATGCATACCTTGTGCAAGAGGGCATTCATGGCCATGATGGTCTCATGCTGAGAGTGTGTGCATGCCCCTAGAAGTTTCATCCTAGCGAGAGGGGAGTGCATCACTGGACTTTCCATTTCAATTAACATCTCGTTCCATGCACATCTCATGCAGGAGAGGATGCATGGACATGTATGTCTCATGCAGAGAATGTGTGCACGCTCCTAGACGTTTCATCCCAGTGAGAGGACAGTACATCCCTGAACTTTCCATTTCTATGCACATCTCATTCCATGCACACCTCGTGCAGGAGAGCATGCTTGGCCATGTGTGTCTAATACACATCTCCTGCTGGGGGCAATACATGCCATCCCCGAGAGAAGAGAGCATCACTGGACTTCTTATTCACATCTCCTGCATGGATAGAATGCTGGTCTGATATTTCCAATTCACACTTGTTTAGGGAAAAGACTGCACCGCACATTTTCTTTTTTGTTCAGTTCTTGTACCCTGCAGGAATGCTACTCTGTCCTAGGCTATAGCATTCTATGCTATTCTAAGTTATGCTTCTCACTATATGTTATTCTACTGTACTCCACTCCATTCTACACTATTACACTGTATGCAATTTCAAACTTTTACCCTCTACTGTATGGTTTTCAACTCCACCCCATTTCACTGAACACCACTCCACTGTATGCTGTTACACGTTACCCCACCCCACAATACACCACTCCAGTGTAAACCACTTCACTGTGCACCACTCCACCATAAGCTACTACACTGTATGCTAATATATTTTATGTCACTCCACTGTAAGCTACTACAGTATGTGCTATTACACTCTACGCCACTGTACTGTAAATCACTCCAGTCTGAGCTACTCTATTCTGCGCTACTCCACATTATGGCCCTCATTACAACTTTGACGGGCGGCGGAGGCCGCCCGCCAAAGTTGCGCCGCAGGAATACCGCACCGCGGTCTGAAGACCGCGGCCGGCATTCTGAGTTTCCCGCTGGGCAGGCGGGCGGCCGCCTTAAGGCCGCCCGCCAGCCCAGCGGGAAACAACCTTCCCACGAGGACGCCGGCTCGGAATCGAGCTGGCGGAGTGGGAAGGTGCGACGGGTGCTACTGCACCCGTCGCGTATTTCACTGTCTGCTATGCAGACAGTGAAATACAAGCGGGGCCCTCTTACGGGGGCCCCTGCATTGCCCATGCCATTGGCATGGGCACTGCAGGGGCCCCCAGGGGCCCCGCGACACCCCCTACCGCCATCCTGTTCCTGGCGGGCGAACCGCCAGGAACAGGATGGCGGTAGGGGGTGTCAGAATCCCCAAGGCGGCGCAGCATGCTGCGCCGCCTTGGAGGATTCTGACGGGCAGCGGAAAACCGGCGGGAGACCGCCGGTTTTCCTGCACTGACCGCGGCCAAAGCGCCGCGGTCAGAATGCCCTAAGGGGCACCGCCAGGCTGTCGGCTGTGCTCCCGCCAACCGCGAGCCTGGCGGTCACAGACCGCCAGGCTCGTAATGAGGGCCTATGTCACTCCACTGTGCACTAGTCCACTCTATTCCACTCCAGTGTACTCTCCTCCACCCTATATAATTCCACTCTAAAACTCTACTGCACTCTTTGCCACTCCAGTAGACTCTACTTCACTTTATCCCTATTCACTCACTGTGAAAATATGTACTCACCTCTATGGCTGTACACCACTCAGTATAACACTCTACTCAACTCTACGACAGTTTTCAACACTGTACAACACAGCACTCCATTCTACTGTATGAGATCCCACCCCAATTTATAACAGTTTCCTCAACTCTATGATTTGCCACTTCAATGTATGCTACTACACCCTGTGCTAATCCACTGTACCCTATTCCACTCTATGCCAATCCACTGTACACCACTCCACTTTACGCTATCCCATTATATGCCTCTCCACTCTTCTACACTCCACTGTACAGTATTCCACTGTACCCTATTCTGCTGTAATCTACTCCACTTTACAGTAATGTACTCTACGCCATTACAGTATATGCCACTCCACTCTACACCACTCAATTTTATAATACTCTCCTCACTCTATATAACTTTACTCTTTAAACGTCTACCACAATTCATGGCACTCTATAACATTGTAACCTACTCTATACCTGTACACTACACTGTCAAACTCCATACTCCCCTATCTGCCTGTACACTCCAAAGTACAACGCTCTCTTCCATTACACAATACTTTTCTATATGACATAGCACTCCTCTCTACTACACAAGACCCTACTCCAATGTATAACAGTTTACTATCTACGCTATACCAGTGCACTCCACTTCATCCCACTCTACACTGCTGTAGTCTATGAATTACACTCTACAACACTGTATTCTTCTCTCTGACACTTTACTCCTTTCTATACCCCTTTACTATTTGCACTATACTGTATGCCATTTTACAATACCTTACTCTAATCTACTTTATCATACTGTAGTCCACTATACCACATTTGACCCAACTCTGTGTATGCCACTGCTCCCACTCTATTCTGACCCCATACTCCACCCCTCTCTTTGCCACTCAATGCCATTGTACTCTATAACACTTTATGCCATCTTACTGTATCATATTCTACAAAACTGTGCTGTACTGTACACTGCTCCACTCTAAAAAACAACTATCTTTTGTGCTAATCTACTCTACTGTAGTCTACATCACTTTACAATAATGTACAACACCCCATTACACTCAACTGTACAACACAGCACACACATTTGTGACACTTTACTTAACTGTATGCTATGCCACTCCACTCTACTGCACTCCATGCAACTATAGTCTGCAACACTCCACTCCACTCTATAACACTTTACTACACTCCACACTACCTCACTGCAGTGTACTCCACTCCCCTATACTGCACTCTTCTCCACTTTATCCCACTGCATGCCACTGTACTGAACTCTATGCTGCCCCATTGTCAGACACTGTACTGCACTTTATGGAACTTCCCTCTACAACACTATACTACTCTCTATGCCATGCTATGCCACTCTATTCCACTCTATGCCAACTACCCTACTCCATTGTACTACACTGCATGACACTTGATAACATGCCACTCAACCTCTCTCTTTGATATGCCACTCCACAATATGTCACGGAATTATATGACAGTCTACTCCACTGAACTCCACTCTACTTGATGAAATTCCATTCCACCTCATTCCTTTTTCATGACACTCCAGTCAACTGCACTCCATTGTACAATGCTCAACTCTATTGCTTAAAAAAACCATTACACTGTACAATACATCGCTACACTCCATGATACAAAAAACCATGCTGCTACAATTGATAACAGTTTACTCCACTCTACACCTTGTCACTCCACTCTACTCAACTCCACTCTATTCCACTCCATAGTACTCCAATCTGCAACACTAGACTCTAAGACACACTCCTTCACTGTATTGTGCTACTGTCCACTTTGAGACACCCCACTCAATGCCACTCCACACTCTGATTTGAAAAACATTTAATCAAAAAATAAAAACTATTAATATACAAAAAGTTAAGGTTAATTTTTAGTTAGAAATAACTTATGTATTTTTTCTATAGCACCCCAATTTATAAAAAAAAACACAAACATTAAATTTTTTATTTTATGCACCACCTTCAAATAAGTATAAGTCGGACATCTCTGAACAATGGGCCTTCTTGAAAAATCCTCCATGAAAGTTGCATTTCTTCTGGAATGTCCTCATATCAAACTCAATTGTAATTTTCTCTTTGATCAAAACAACAACTTATTTTGTAAACCCATGGAAATGGCCATGTGATTTAGAGCAGCTCTAGCCTATACCACCATCTGCATGTATAAATTTGACTCTGAACATATTCATGTCACAAGCACAATTGATCATGGTATCATGGGAGTCAAACTGTCTAAGATGCTCATACAATCTATTTCTCATCTGGACTAAAATTTAAGAGGGAGTATTTGAGTGTGTTATTAATCTGGGACAAAATAGTGACTGTAGTGAATCACTGAACAGGTTCAAGACTGATGCGCATATGGCTGGGTTCAAACTTGGGTGGCATGGTAAGCAAAAGAATGATTGATTCAACCCAGATCTGTGACTGGGCGTGTGTGAAAAGTTTCAGCACTCTGTCCATTATCTTGTTGTGTTGCTATGTTCGCCCTAAGTTGCAAGAGTATGCCCAGGCATGGGTCCCTTGCTCACTGTGCCACTGGATTCAAGCTAGCCTGGATGATGAGGGGTGATACCCTGAAACCGGTCCCAGGGTGCTTGTCTCTGGTCCAGAGAAGACCTGGCCTGGTAGTTTGAGCTGGACTGCTCCCATGGGAACAAGGTCAAGACTGATGCGCATATGGCTGGGTCCACAATGGGGTGGCATGGTGAGCAAAAGAACAATAGTTTAAACCCAGATCTGTGGCTGGGTGTGAGTGTTTGAAAGTTTCAGCACTGCATCTAACATGTTCTGTTGTTAAGTATGCCCTAAGTGGCAAGGTTTTGACCAGAGCATGGGTCCCTTGCTCACTGTCCCACTTGATTCAAACTAGCATGGCTGATGAGGGGTAATACCCCGAATCCGGTCCAAGGATGCTTGTTTCTGGTTCAGGAAGGACCTGGCCTGGCAGTTCGGGCTGGACATCAAGAACAGGGTCAAGACTGATGTGCATATTGCTGGCTCCAAACTAGGGTGCATGATGAGCAAAAGAACAATGGATTAAACCCAGATCTGTGACTAGGGGTGAGTGTTCGAAAATTGTTGTGTTACTACCTATCTTTCTCCATGGTCTCCCCAGATTTTTCGCCTTTTGCTGGAAACTATGGCCCTCATTATGACATTGGCGCAAATGCCACCCACTGCCACGCTGACGGCCGCCAACATACCACCGGGGTGGCGGAGATCCATTTTCAATATTATAACACACACACACCAATCCAACAGAATACAGCCACATACAGCCACATACACAAATCCGCCAGACCAAAGGTCAGTGATAAACTGGCAGACCTAAAACCCATACCGTTACGCCAACAAAACAACACCCATCACATTATGACCCACGAATCATCACAGTGGACATTCAACGGCGGTAAACCATTAGCAGTACACACTGGCACAGTCAGAATGGACACCCAGATTCAAAACAACACTACATTGGTCAATACCAAAAACACACACCTGACACCCATATACACACCACACTCACACACCAAGACCACTATAAAACATACACCCACATTACCCATAATCCTTTATGATTAAAAATCATAGCTACCAGACTGACACCAAGACCACTGCAACAACTAGGCACACACCACTTACACCCATACATCCCTCACGCACTCCACATCACACACCCCACCACATTACTCAACACACTCTCACCAACACACGACACCCATGGCCCCACAAAGGCACTCCTGTTTCGCTGAGGAGGAGTTTGTCAGGGTAGAGCCACAGCTCTTTGGAGCACAGGTAGAGGAGATTTCTATTGCCAGGAAGATGGAGATATGGTGGAGAATCGTAGACAGGGTGAACGCTGTGGGACAGCACCCAAGAACAAGGGACGACATCAGGAAGAGTTGGAACGACCTACGGGGGAAGGTACGTTCCATAGCAGCATGGCACCAGCATGCCACACAGGGGACTGGCGGCTACCCAACAGCTCACAACATGGGAGGAGCAAGTACTGGCATTGCTGCATCCCGAGGGACTCGCTGGAGTAGCCGGAGTAATGGCCACTGGTGAATTAACATTTAACAATTATCACCACCATACCTGCATGCCATTACACTCCCTCACTCCCATCACCCCACTACATCCCATGCACTGCACCTACACATATGACTAACCACAATGCCAAGCCCTGCATGCTATACCAATGCATGGATACCCCTCTCAGCCCTGCATGGACACCCATCACTAAAGCATGCACAGCATAGGGAAACTAACATTCCCACATTACATCACCATACACAAGCAAAAGGTGGCAGGGCAACATCAACGATAGAGGGAAAGCCAGGGATGTACAATATGTCATACACATGAAGCATAGTACATCACTTACATCTCTACAGGTACCCCAGGCAATGTCAGTGGAGAGGAGGTGCCACGACTATCCAGTCCACCAACAGAAGATGCCCCCAGTGATAACAGTAACTCAGGTCTTCTTAATCTGGATGACCTACCTGGCCCATCAGGGACCACTGGACAACCGGTCACCCAAGCACAATCACAGTCCACCACAGAGTCTCCCCATCACCATCCAACACCACAGCACCCACCCAGCGTTCCAACACCTCTGTCCCCAGGACAAGTCAATCAGCAATGTGCTCACCTTTACAGGGACCCTAGGCCATACCTCACTCCCAAGACAATCAGGGACCTGGGGTCAGTGGCAGTGGGCACACCATTCAGGGGACAGGTGCACAGGCCAACATGGAAACTTGGAGGACTGCTGTGTGCCAGCCAGAGGACAGGACTAGGGAACCGACTCTCCAGGAGGCATTAAAATGATAATACATAGGTGACAGTAAGTAGAGTTGAAAAGTGGGTAATGCCATCATGCCACAGCCACAGAGAATACACCAATAGTCATAGAAATGTGAAGTTGCACTGACTCACCTGTGTGTCATTGGAAGTACTGAAGGATAACAGTGGTTCTTTTGTCCTCATCTTCATCTTTAGCCTATTCATCCTCACTGTCATCAGGGAAGCTGCAGCCACACGGCATCTCCAGTCTCCTCCTCCTGCAGAAAAGGTACATGGTCTCGGAGGGCTAGGTTGTGCAACATGCAGTATGCCATGACTATCTGGCAGACCTTCTCGGATGAGTAGCACAGGGATCCACCTGTTCGATGGAAGCACCTGAACCTGGCCTTCAGAAGGCCGAAGGTTCTCTCAATGAGCCTTCTGGTTCACCCATGTGCCTCATTATAATGTTCTTCAGCCCTTGTCCTGGCATTCCTCACAGGGGTCAGCAGCCACAGTCAGTTTGGGTAGCCAGAGTCACCTGCAGGTATTGAGGGACAACATGTAGCCACACACTATCCTATGAGGTTAACACCAGAGTCATACACTAACATACACTGGGTGGGGAGCAGGGCTCACCTTTTAGCCACACCCTGTCCCTCTGTAGTTGGGCAATCACATTTGGGATGCTGCTATTCCTCAGGACAAAGGCATCATGCTCCGACCCAGGATACTTGATGTTGGAGATGTACTGGTCCGCCAGGATCACCATCTGCACATTCATGGAGTGGAAATTCTTACGATTCCTGTCCACCTGTTCTTTCTGATGGAGGGACAAACGCAATATGTGTCCCATCAATCGCCCCAATACTATTGGGGATATGTCCCATTGCATAAATCCGACCTCCACAGTGGCCAAATCTTCCACATGGGGGAAAGCTGTGTAGCTGCACATATTATTTACCAGGACAGACAACACTCTTGCCAGCATGATTGAGAACATTGACTGTGACATTCCTGCTGCCAAGCCTCTGTCACTTGGAAAGTACCTGTCTCCAGGAAATGGAGCACTGATGTCACTTGCACAAGAGGGGGGAATCACAGTCAGATGACGGATATCAGATATCAGGTCATGCTCCAACTGGGCACACAGCTCTGTAATTGTGGCCCTGTCCAGTCTATAGGTGAGGATAATGTACCTGTCCTCCAGTGTAGCTAAGTCCACCGGAGTCTGTACACAGGGTTTGTCTGCACCTCCTATTCATCCGCATTGGTAGGTATCTAAGGGACACAAGAGTGAGTAGGCTGTCACAATTTGAACAACTAAACCACAACATTAGTCCACATGCTGCACTTATGTATTGGGACAGTGTAAATGTCGAAGGATGTGCCTATTTAACCTGTGATGCAGTAATTGTGTTTCCCCCCACTGAAATGACAACCGCCTGTCCTGTATGGAGGGACAGGTGGAAGTGAGGTAATTCCGCTGACGTTGGGCGTCGTGGCAGTAGGCGGTCTTGAACCACCGTGCAATATCTCATTGGATAATATTGGGCCCTATGGAGTACAGTGGCCAATGGGGATGTACGCCGGCAGTGACTGTGTACACCGCCTCGGATGTGACCGCCATTTTCGAACTCAATCCTCACTTGTTTCCTGACCATCAACAGGAGAAGACCTACACTGCGTGTGCTGTTGTGACCTTTGTCTGGAATCTACCATGGCCCGTGTGAACGGGGAAAGGGCCCCAGCCTTCACTGTGGAGGAGTTAAAGTGACTGGTAGATGGGGTCCTAACTCAGTACGCACAGCTGTATGGACCTGCAGACCAACAGGTGAGGAGACTTTGGGCACAATATATGTGGCATGGATGCATGGAGATGTGTGTGAAGGCATTCTGTAAGGGTGGGTGGGTGGGGGTTGGGGGATTGTCTGTTGGCAGTGTACATGTTGTGAGCTGGCCTATGTGTGTACCAGTGGTGATGGAATCGGGACTGGTGCCATGTGTGTGACAGGCTGGACTGTTTAATGGAGTTCTCCTGTATGTATCACCTCTGCAGGTCAGCGCCCATCAAAAGAAGGGATTATGGCATGCCATTGCCAAGGACATGCAGACCCTGGGGGTCTATGGCAGGTGGAGCACCCAATGTTGGAAATGGTGGGAGGACCTGAGAAGCTTGGCACGGAAGATCACAAAGGCCCAGCGGGGTATGGCTTTCCAATAAGGAAGGGGTGCCCATCGGACCCTGACCCCACAATGGCCTGCATACTGGCAGTGGCCTACCCTGAGCTGGATGGACGCTTGAGGGAAGAACAGCAGCCACGAGAAGGTGAGTACAATGGGTTTCATTACATATTTTGGCTGGTGGGGTGGTATCCGGGTGGTGGATATTTGTTCGTGAGTATCCCTAAGGCCAGGACAGATATTGCAGTGTGCGTCATCTGAAGGGTAATGGTTGCATGGCAAATACACGTAACCTAGCTTGTTAGTGGTCCATTTTAGGCAGGGCATCGTGGGTCCCAGGTGTGCTGCAGTTGGCAGTGTGAGGTCCTCATCTTGCCTTAGTGACTAGCCATATCACTGGTAGTGCAATGCTTAGTGCTTAAGCCTGTTCCCTGTGTGTGATGGTGATGTGCATGCCAATGGTGGTGTTGGTGCAGTCACTGACCAAGTGTATCCTTTGTCTCCCCCCTTTCTTGTTTTGTCATCCTGTCCTTGTGTGCATTAGCATCATCTGGCGGAGGAGCAGGGGCACTGGCAACAGAGGGAGCTGCACCTCACAGGACACTTGAGGCAGAGTCCACCAACACGAGGGAACCAGTGGGATGGAAGGCAAGGGGAGCACCACAGCAGAGACTGATGGAGACAACACAGACTCTGATACCTCCTCCGATGGGAGCTCCCTGGTGGTGGCGGACACCTCTTTGACCACCCCATCTGCAGGTACAGCCGCCACCACTGTCCCAGCACCACCCTCCCAGTAGCCCCTCAGCAAGTTTCCTGTGCCTGTTCACCCAGGAGGGTGGGGCATCTCCTTTGCCCCAAGCACTTCAGGCCCTGCTCCAGTGAGCCTTGCTGCCCTGAGTGAGGAGGCTATTGAACTCCTGAGATACATCTCTGTAGGGCAGTCAACCATAGTGAATGCCATCCAAGGGCTGGCACCCCAGATGCAGCAATGCAATGCATTCCTGGAGGGCATTCACGGTGGATTGGCGGCCCAACAGAGATCGATTCAGGCTCTGGCCTCCTCTCTGATGGCAGCCATTGTCCCTGTTTCTACTGTCCCCCCTCCAACTACCACTTCCCAGTCCCTTTCTCCTCAACCCCAACCCATCCCAGACACACATACAGACAAGCATGCACACAAGACAACACCCAAGAGTGGCACAGGCAAACACAAGCACCACACTTCATCAAACAAGCACTCACGCAAACACCATACAGTTGCAGACACGACAACATCCACTGCCTCCACTGTCTCCCCCCTCCTCCACCACCTCCCTCACAGTCACGTCCACACTCACACCTGCATGCACTACATCAAAATCCACTACCAGCATTCTCACACCAAGCAGAACACACACCTCACTGGCAGACACCGCCACAACAACCATGCAGCGTCCCTTCTGTCCTCTCCCACCATGTGTGTCCCCTTCCAAAGGACACAAAAGCAAGCATTCACACACCCAATAGCCATCCACCTCAGCATACTGCCCAGGCACCTGCACCCACGTCCAGCAGACATACACCTCCAACAACCACTCCCTCATCCTCCTCTCCCGTTACTCCACCCTCCTCCTGCCCCACCGCCCCTAAAAAGCTTTTCTTTTCCCAATTTTACCTCTTCCCTACCCCTCCACCACCCTGTCGTGCCAGTATGGGTAGGGTACCAAGGACACAGCCCAGCACCTCAGCCAAACAGTCCACAGGGACAATGGTAGCACCACCTACTTATGGTGGTAGCCACACCTCCATCGAAGAAGGGGAAGGAGCCAGCACCACCAGGAAAGAAGGGGAAGGGGCCTGCACCACCTGAAAAGAGGGGGAAGTAGCCTGCACCACCTGGAAAGAAGGGGAAGGAGCCTGCACCACCTGGAAAGAAGGGGAAGGAGCCTGCACCACCTGGACAGAAGAGAGAGGAGCCAATCCATCCCTACCAGGAAGGCTAAGGGATCCACGCCCCATGTACTGGAGGAGACGAAGCACTCTACGCCAGCGGAGGCTGTAAGGCTGACACCTCCACCACCACCAGCTGTCACGGGCCCCCACTGCCAGATGAGGAAGTGCAGCCATCAGACATTACAGAGGCTCCCCAGGAGGATCTTACATCCACCACCACAGTGCAGCCATCAGACAGTGCACAGGCTGCCCAGGAGGCTCCTCCATCCACCACGACACTGCAGCTGTCACTGCCAGCGGATGTAGGCCACACTCCAGGAGCTGATGTGTGAGTTGCCCCCTCCAAAAGCAGTGGGGAAGTCACCCACTGGAGAGTCTGTGGCCTTTCACTCCCCAGGACAGAGCAATGGGCTTGAAGCCCCCTCCAGAAGCAGTGGGGAAGATCCTGTATTCAGATGAGGTATACCCCCACCCCACCCCCCTGAGGTGCCTTCCCACTTGGAAAATGATGCCCCTGCAGTGTTCTCTCTGGATGTGTCAGGATACAGGTTGGGCCTTGGACTCATGTGGTGGGTTTTGCTATGCTAATACATTGTCAGTACTTCAGCAATCTGGTCTGTGTTTTATTATGCTGTGTGTCGTGTGCCATTGGTTTACGTGTGCAGTAGGTTGTGTGTATGGTGTGTGTGTGTCAGGTGTGTGTCGAGTGTGTGTGTGTCACTTTCGTTTTCCTCCCTCCCTCCCTTGTGTGCTAGGTAGCTGTACTCACAGTCGTCGTCTTCGTCGGCGTTGGTTTTCCAAGTGGAGCATTACCTACAAGATCATCGGGAAGACTTGCAGTTTGGGTTCCATTGCAGTGTAGTTCTTCCCTGTGTCTCCAATGGTGAGTCCTTTCACTTCTGAGCTCTGTTTCTGCCATGCTTTTGTTGGCGTTGGTACTGCCACTGAAAAGGTGGAGGTTGGCACTGTCTTAATATGTGGACGGTACTTTGTCTTCCGCCTGGCTGTTGACGGCTACCGCCGTGGTGAGTGTTGTTTCCACCCTGGCAGTTGGTGCAGTACATTGGCTGTCTATGGGAGTTATCACCGCCATGGTCATAATTTGGCAAAACCTACTGCCAGCCTGTTGGCGGTATTACTGCCACTTTATCACTCACCACCAGGGTCATAATGAGGGCCTCCATGTTTGCTGGTTTTAAACCTCTGAGCATCTTAACACTGCTAACCAGTAGGAAATTGCCAATGCTCTTCCTTGAACAATGGCTAAATTGCATATTTCCTTCTTGATCGGCATATTTAACTTCCCTGTAAGCCCCTAGCATTTAGTGTACAATATGCACTCACAACCTAGAATTTAAATGGCATTTGTGTTCTGGAACAGCAAATTTGCCATCCACTAACGTGGCAGTGCAAACAGGAGAACAAGCCAGCTCTTAGTAGCCTGACTGCTGCTGTGTTAACATGATAGTGCGACCTGAAAAATAACCCCTTTTAACATGTAAATACCTCCCTTTTAAATATTAAGTCACTTTCATGTACTGTATACCTTGCAGCCCACAATGTACGGTGTTGGTATTTTAAAGTGGGATATGTAGCAGTAAAATATTAATACTGTAGTGTAGCCATTTTTAATATAGCTTCATGTGCGTTAGCTTAACGTATTAGGCCTCTCTGCGCTTTGCCCTAGATGCATTTTATTTAACCTTGCACTGTTATTTTACAATAGCCAGTTTCACGTTCTTGTTTTTATTTCATTCTATCACACTGTTTAGCTTACTTCAGCACTGTGTCCTCAAACAGTGCATTCTTGCTCGCTCTGTGCTTCAGTCAAGGCTACAGACTGGTACATTGCCGGTAAACGTGGTAGAAGTTTAGTCTCTAGTGTTCGTAGAAAATATACATCCTTACTTAGGGACATTTTCTTAGAACATCTGCGTGTTAGTTATAAAAACACTTTCTAGTCCTAGTACAAGGGAGAGGGAGATTCCGACCAGGAACCTACAACTAGATGCTGACTGCCCCGTTGCAGATGCTGATGCAGAATACAGGCCTTTGCTCAGGTATGAGGGTTGATGTCCTCCCGGTGGAACCTGAAAGGTAGGCTTAGAGCTTTACCTGCTGTGCTCAGACTATAACTTAGAGAGAACCTAATCTAGTTGCAATGTGATAGCCTTATTCTTGTGCTTCAATCTCATCATTACTATTTTAATCCTATTGTGTTGTATATTTCTGGTTATTGCAGCTCACGCTTTGCTATCTAAAATGCAGTTGTTTTATTAAACCAATCTTTAAAACCTAAACTGCCTTTGTCATTTATATATGAGACCGCATTGTGAATGAGAGAACCGGTTGTGACCTGAGTGACCATGACTTCCCTGGGAAGTACTAAGATGTCATGCGCTCGGCTGCACAATTGTCTCTTCCCCTAGGGAGAGATGAGGCACTGCTAGTTGGCCGGAGCAAAACCCGGATTTAGAGTGACAAGGTTCCTTCACCGTGGGTCAGACTTAGTCCCCCACACTGTGGGCGATCTTGCCGCTCAAAATCCAGTAGTCTCATTAGGATAATGAGAGCCTACACGACAATGCCATGTCCCTACAGTGATAAGCTATTTTTACTGTGCCAGGGAGAGCTGTCCTATGTAGAAAACCAGAGTGCACATAAAGGGCCATATTTATACTTTTTGACGCAAAACTGCGAAGACTCAGTTTTGCGTAAAAAAATGTACTGCCAGCAAGCGCCATTTCTTTGCACCACTCGAGCATTAAATTTATACTTTGATGCACGGTGGCGCAAACCACAGGTGTGAGTAATTTTTTTTTACTCAAACCAATGAGTCACATTGTAAAGAAAAACGACGTTAACGTGACGAAAATGACTGTGAGCCGGTTTACGACATCCCAAACCGGATAAGCGCCTTTCTTTGATGCAATAGCGTCAAAAAGCAGCGCAAACACTTCAAAATGTGCTAAGGAGAGCCAAAATGGATTCCAGATGCTTGGACAGACCCCAGGAAGATGACAACAGACCAGTAACCAGCCAGGAGGACCCACATAAGACTCGGGAGAGGGAGAAGAAGAAAAGAAAGTGTCGGTTCAGTGCAGAGGAGCAGGAAATTCTGGTGAACGAGGTGACGGAACACCAGCACCAACTTTTTGTCACCTCTAAATTGCCTAATAGTAGGAGAGAGGCAATATGATAACAAATTGTTGACAAGATAAACAGTGTGGCAGAAGTACGGAGAACAGTAATCGAGTGCAAGAAACGCTGGCATGACTGCAAGTGCAGGACAAATGAAAAGATGGCCAGGAACAGGAAGGCAGCACTGCAGACTGGAGGTTGGGAGTCCAGCACCACAGGAGGCCCTGGACCACATAAAGAAGATGGTGGCAGCCGTCATCCCTGAGGAGATCATCACAGGGATTCAAGGACAGGACAGCGCAGACTACCAGGATACAACACAGATGCAGGATAAGTCGCATGGGGAATTAAAATGCACAAATCTTAACTGTAAGCAGGGGGGTGGACATACCTACTACACAATGCATGTAAGTCATGATATTCAGGGATTGGCATGGGTAAAGGGGCACAGCACGGGGGCATGGGCTGTTCAGAGGAAACCTGGGGAACAGTACTACACCACACCAACAACCTTTGCATGAGGGGTATGCTGCCATGCCAAGCATGTTGGAAAGGTAAAGCCAGTCAGTCCAGGAGGGTAGGGTACAATGTAAAACTTGCCTGCTGTCACACGACAGCTGGTATTCTCCCTACATGAACTAGGGCTCAATTAACAGTCTCAGGCCATATCCGCAAATGTAATGTAATATTGACAACAGTTGCCACTACCACCTCTGCTGTGTGTGCAGGTCAAGTAGCTAAAGGCAGTTACGTGCCCATGGATCAAACATACCAAAATTAGAGGGTTCAGGATGACAATGTTATCAATCCCCTGAAATCAATACAAATGTGCTAAATGTGAATGTCCATAGTTGCTACAAACATCAGCCATTGTCATAAACATTATGAGGTACAAAGCACTAATGTCAAACCCATGCTGCATATGTCAGGGTCCACCCTGTGCCTGGGTCACAATAGCTCCAATGACACCATGCAGCATCCCAAATGGTATACTGCTCAGACAACAGCATTGAGGGGGAGGACATATGTTACCGGCTAGTGAAATACACCTGCACAGTCAGAAGAGGAAATGGAACACTGCTAGGACCATCAGTGCAATCCAATGTAGCACACATTCCCCAACATCAACATTACACTATCAGTGCTGACATATGTAGTGTGCCATGCCAATGCTATACATAGTTATGCTAGGTCTCAGCAACATATAGCTGGATGTGAAATATCAGAGACAGGGGCAGTTCCAGATTGTTAAGTGTGGTGCAAGTGCCATCAGAACATCAATAGCCAGTGCAAGGCCTCACCATGAGAATAGAAGTAGACGGAGGATTGAGTAGGACAAGAAGGTGGAAATATACAATTTGGCCAGAACCAACACCTAGAGGATGTGATGCTGTCAAGTCCCCAAACTGACCACACTACATGTGACATGCAGGTGGGGCAGAGGCCTGGGAGAATGCTAATATTTTAGACAGGAACAATGAACAGGAACCTATATCACAATGTGAAACTAATAGGAAGGCAGGCATGTCACATTACAAATGCCACGACACAGACATACTAATTGTACAATGTCTCCTTGCAGAGGACGATGGCTCTCCTGGGGATATGCCTGTCCTGGACTTCCCTGATGACATGGATGACGAGCTGACAAACATCAGCCAGCAGACCCTCCAAGATGTCCTTGGAACCCTCCAGACCCCACCTTCAGTCGCAAGGAGGAGCACAGATACAGCAGCCATCACAGATGACCGACCCACCCACCACCCCAATTGTACGACCTGCCAGCTCCAACCCAGCTGACGACTCTGACGACACTGGCACCAGCTTTGAGAGAACTGTAGTTGGAGTACAACGGGAGCTGGCCAAGGAGGTGTGGGTAGGGATGGAAAATATGGCAGCCAGCTTAGAGAGGGTGCGTTTGTGCATGATGGCAACTGCAGAACAGGCAGGAGCCATGCAAGGGTAAACATTAATCTTGCAAGAACTTGAAAAAAGTGTGAAGGAAATCAGCACAGCTATAAGAGAGTTGACACAACACCTCCAACAACAAACCTTTCAAAGCGTGCACAAATGCATTATTCACCACCTCAGGGCTGACCTGGCTGCCTACCACAGTGATGTGGCTGCTATTCTTAAGAACCAGTAGCTCCTCCTTGCTGCAGTACTGCCCTTCATAGCCCCACAGTTGGCAGCTACCTGGATATCTGACGTCTTCACGTCTTCAAACACTGAGGTGTGTGTTGCCCCTTCACACCCATCACCACCAAGGGCAGAGGAGACAACACACACATCAGAAGATGAAGACGTGGAACAGACCAACTTCACACATAAGAGTACCCGGTAGCACTAGTCCCTGTAGCACTAGTCTCTGCTACCTGGCCACTTATAACCAAGGTCCTGTGCTTTGTAATCTGCCAGTCTTGCAACAGCTGCTCTCAAGCACTGTTCTCCAGCCCACTGTTTACCTTGTCACAATACCCTGTGATTGTCTCTCACTAACTCATTGGCAAATCATGTATCTCTGCACTGTATGACACTTCACCCCAGCATGTCCAATGACATGTCCTTTTGTACTTGTGTAGGATTACAATGGAAGGTGTCACACTAATGGACTCACAATCATGGACAATGTAAATATAGCACAGCAGCACTTTAAAATAAATAGCACTTCAACAACCACTTTGTCTCTGTGTAATGTGACACATCAACCGTGAGGGAGATTAGTGATGTTTGCCTCATGTCAATGCCCATAGAATGTCAATACAACTGTCCTGAAAGAATGTGGGCTGATAACTATGCACTGTGGTCTGGATTGTACCATCATCTACCCTTCATGAAGGTTAATTCTGAGGTAACTCAAAACTATACAGTAAAATGCTGTGCTGGACAGAACAAGTCTTCTTCAAGGGATGTCTAAGCTGAAAAATATTGCCTTCAAATTATTGTACTAGACAATCTTTACTTATGTGACATTTGTCACAATTGTTTCCACACGCCATACAGCAGTATGGAAGTACAAATAAGTAACCTGGCTGAATAATGTCACAAATGATAGGTGTGAGTCATGTACACTATACTACTTAAGATTATACCATCACTCACCTTATAATGCTTCACTTGAACATCAGACTGCAGGCAGACATAACACAGTGTCCTCCATACCAAATCTGGTCCCAAAGTATTTGAGATTAAAAACATAAATCAAACATTAACAACACATTGGGATCCGTAGTAACCTTGATTGGTGGGTGCAATGGATGGCAGATTCTTAGCAAAGTAGCTCTGGTGTAGCTGACAATGTGACAACTCAATTGGGGTTTGGTTGCAGGATGGGACACAAATGCAAATACTAAAGAGACACTGTTCACCCATGCCAAGGCCCTGATCCCCAAGCATATGACACATACTGTGAAGGAGTTCCTAAATATTTATTTAACTGTAAAAAAGGATAATAAAACCAGGGGAAACACCTTAACTAACCCAACCTATCCTAAGTGCACATTACCCACAACTGGCCCTAACTAACCTAAGCTAAACGTACGTATCACATTTAACTAAACACTCTAAACATCAACCCCCGCCCCCCTTATATGACGGGACACATGGAGGACAACATATTCTAACCTAAACACATACTATCTTGTATTAAACAAATATTTATTTTTGTATTTTTATATTTTTATATATATTTTTTTAATTCTTTTTATTTTTTTAAAACATCAAAACACCAACATCATCGAACAACCCACCCACCGACACACTTAATAAAATAGCTTTTCAAATTATCATCCCCACATCCCCCAACCCACTACTACTAACTAAACTAACAGCCTATTCTAACCTAACACTAAGCCCCCTAAACCCACTAATTAAAAAGAACCAGGAAAGATTGGTGTAATTGTCACAACTTCACCCTCCGCAGGGTCTTCTTTATGGCACGCACCCTCTTAATTTGTGACACCTCCTGCTGCATCCTGTCCAGTCTCCGCAACATACGCTGCATGTCATGTTGTATCACTCTGAATTCTGCAGGGTCAATGACTGCAGCAGGGGTGGTCTGGGTGCAGTTGTTGATGTGTGTCCGGTTGGTGGTGCCATGCTTGTAGGGGGAGGTGCAGGTGCTGCTGTCAGTGGTCCTGGAGCAGTGGAAGTCGATGGTCCTGCAGTGGTGGCTGATATCCTTGGTGCCACCTGGGGGGTAGTGGTGGTGCTGGTGGTGGCGGCTGTTGTGGACACCGAAGGGCTCCCTTGGGCAAATGCCCTCCACACTCCTGAGGCTCTTTCATGGCAATAATGCTGTGCCATGTGTCGGAACCCAGACTCCACATCTAGAATGAGCGGTAACACATTGCCCGGCACTGAAACTCACGATCCATTTTGGCTGCTGTTAAAAAAGATAAAGCCAAACATTAGGTACTTCATTGTGTGATATAGCTACTGATGAGAATCAGACAATACATCTAATGGAGCTGAAACAGGCCAGATCACCATACAGATCACAGATTCTCCCTGAGGAAGTACATGCCAACACAGCCTACACATGTCCTATCTAACAGCACAGCAATGCTCTAAAAGATGTGTACCAACTTAAATGACCTATGCTTCATTGTTCAGCCATTAGTCACGTAAGAAATGCTGCAAGTCCCCCACATGTGACAGGCCAACTAATGACTATCTTCTCGATGACAATCAAAGGCCACAAGATCTGTGATTTGTAAATGGAATTTCCAGGATGGAATGCAGTTGCTAATCATGAGTGGGTATGCTAGGTTTGGACAAGTGATTTACAGATTTACATGTCTGTCTACTAAACTTGGATCATTACACCTAGGGACACATTTCATAACCCTAAGCCTCGGGGGAGATGGACAAGCAACACATACTTTCAAACATCAAGGACACCCAGGAAGCTTTGGACAGCTGTACATGGAGGATGTCCAACTAGGGTAGACCCAAACCTTGGACAATGCCATCCACATTTATGTTTGGAAATGCAGACAATTGTCAACATCATTTAATACCACTAATACCTGTCTTACAACAAGCCGATAGATGCAAGCACACAACAGGCCATGAACTGCATGCACACCTAAGACATTGTACTCAAGTGCCACATACACATAGCACAACATGTGGAGCTAGATGCTGCTAGGAAGTCAAACATACAGTCGAACATGTTCATTAGTGAACAGGGAGGCTCAATCTGTGGGTAAGACTTTGGCATTCCTATTCTGTGAGATTCAGGGTCTGACTTGCTGACTAAATCATGAATATGTGCCTCTGCTAATTTTTCTTGATAAAAATTTCAAAAACAAATGTCATCCTTTTCACATGGCCATGCCCACAGGGCTGCACTACAATCCCAAAATATGACTATACGCAACGATTGTCCAACTCAAAGATGGAAAAAAAGTGAAACTCCAGTCAAGTAACATATCAGATAATTTGCCAGCACATCATACCTTGCTATGTGTCCAACACACAGGAGTCAATGACACAACAGCTGCAAACACAACACAGAACTGAAATATCAACACTTACTGGATATGCCTGGGTCCGCAAATCGAGCTACATCTCCGATTGTGTAGGGGGCAGGTCCACCTGTAATCATGGAAGGGAGAAATGTGCTCAATGTCTGTGCACTGTACAACACTATCAAATAAAATTACTGTCCGTAACATTAAATCTGAAAGTCCAGCCTCTCAGGCATGATGATACTCCAACAGACATACCACTGCAAACATGTACAGACCCGGTCACTCCAGTGAGTGATACACACATATCTGCACACATGCAGTTGCCCTAACTATCATGTGGTGACAAACATGCTCCATCAATTGGTTGCAGACTCATTTATGGAGTGTACTCCTCTCATCATTTGTAGTAATGAGAGACATGCAAAGCCACTTTCCTGGAGCACTGCAATACCAGTCACTCAGGTATTGTGGATTGTGCATCAAGGGACAATCATTTACTGTGTGACGCACCTGTGGGTTGATTTAAGGTAATGATTTATCATGCTTTCTATGGTCCCTTACATGTAGGGCCTGTGTTGTGTGTAGGTTACATATGCTACATTAACAGTGTACCCTGAGCAACATATGCCCCCTATGACACCAAGATATTACCTGAGTTTAGAAAGAACTTGGTACGTATGGGCCAGAATACAGTTCAGACATGTATTAGAAATAATTGGGGAACACATTAATTCTTGAACTGATCTGCTGAAAAACATGTCTTTCCTGGTACACTCACAGACCATAGCTAAAACATATGTTAGAGCCACATTTGCATCATCTATTGACGTGAAGGCAGCACTAAGTTACAGGCTCCAGTTGTGTTTTGTAACAGTGCAGCTGTTGTGTCAACAAATTACGGTAATGTGTAGTAATTATTGTATAACTCAGGGCCACAGTATGTTTAACTTGCATTCCACATGTCCAAATACATTGCCTGCAGCATATCAACAAATCTGCTACTGTCACTACAAAGCATTTAAATGTGCACATTACTCTGAATAGTACTCATCACCAGGGCCACCAATCACAATACCCAGATGGTCCAGCAGGTCTTGCTCCCTGGCAACAAGGTCGGCCCAGCGGTGCTTTAGTTGGTGGTCGTTGCACGGTGTGTTGTGGACGCGTTGCAGATGGTACAGCACCTTTGACCACCGGAGCCTCCTTGCCTCTGTGTGATACCCCTGTATCACCCATCTACCTGCTTCGATCATCAATGGGAGGAAGTGGTGCATGAAATGTAAATAACCCTAAAACAGCCCAACTATCCCCAAACTAACAATACCCACAACAGACTCCCAACAGTACAAAGACAAAATTAGACACCAGAAATGACAAAAATACACTTGCACAGGATACCACAGACACTTAGAAAACACCAAAAGACAATATAAAGAGCACCCAGGAGACAAATTCACAAAAGTCACAGAGAGACAAGTCCAAACACAGCCACACAGTCAAGAGAAATCACAGACTGCAAAGTGAAAGTGAAAGTACACTCACTGTACCAATTGTGTACACAGGATATCCTATTACATCACTTCCTGCCTCAAATGCAGTCCGTTTTTATTATGATACGTCAAAATATTATAAAGCTTCCAATCTGTGCATCATTTATTTTTGACGCACATGCTTAGAAATTACCTTGCATCCATATTTCCAAATATTTTTCATTGGTAACCAATTTCATGGGGTACAGTGTGGGAATTACCACTCGGGGCCAATGGATGTATCATGGCTGTGAGCCTCATTTTTTCTACGCACATGCAGCGTTTTTTGCCGCATATGAGTCTTTTTTGATGCATATGCGTCAAAATCTTTGTCTCTTACTGGGTTTGGGTCACTACTCACATTTTTAAAGTACATGACAGCTGTAACTATACAGAGATAGGCTGTTTGCACCTACATTATGCATTCCAGTGTTTGGGCACATGTGGCAGATCACACTACTGCGGACCATGATTCACTAGTTGTTGTACCGGATTTGCACTCTTCACTGATGCAATAGATACCCAAACTTTTGGAATACAAATTGGTATTAGCCACTTTGAGCAGGTTGTGCGTCAATAGAGGATAGCAAGGCTATGCAATTTATTACAGTAACTCATTGCCTGTGTGTCAATGTCTGTGAATTAGTTGTCCCACTGTGTGTACATCACAAGACATGTTTTCATAAATGTGCTTGTATGCATGTGTTGTCAATGTGGATAACCATCAGATGCTATTCAGTGTGGAAATGAGTAAGGAAATGTGCTTGTCATACACGTAGCAACAAATGCTGTGTGAACTTCCCGAATATGGGGACAAAAGCATCTCCCATGACAAACCATGCACAGGATAGATAGAGGACGGTTGATCCAATCCACAAATGTAATGTCACTCCACAGTTTGAGTCATATAAATGGCCTATGTTTCTCTTGTGGCAGTGGAGGACCAGCAGACCAAGCAGCATGTGTTCACATATTTCCAGTGGTTAATTGCACAAAGGTGTCCAGTTCAAGTGTGTGGCCATGTGTACCCTGTGTCATTATTGGGGTCCATGTTGTCACAGTTACGTGCAGGTCTAGTCATGAGTCTGTGGAGCCATTCCCTGCATTAACAAAGTATCCTTCACAGTTGAATTGAACGAAAGCCAAAGAGGAATTGAGAACACGAATGGGGATAGTCCAGCTATGGCACTGCAGAAGTTTTATGAGACTGACAACAGGGCAACCTTGGTGTGCTCACAAAGTTAATGGATCAGTAATTTAAAACCGGCAGGTTTCCTCACAACATTTGTACACAGGGTGGCCTCTAAAATTCCCACTGCAGCCAGGAACATCAGTGCCTCTGTGCTGACTAATCTCACAGCTATTCACCACGCAAGGCCCATCAATAGTTTGGGGCCGATGTGAATCAGTGTGTGGACCATCAGGGTACAAACATGTTTGACATTTCATGCACATTATCAAACTTTGTTTGTTGTGCTGGAGGCACCATACCCAATCCATGCATACAGCCATGGTACACTGTCACTATTTGACACTCATGCATACATGAAACCCAGACAAGGGGTGGGCCGTGATTAGGCTATTTGAAGACATGTCCAACCCCATGATATGATAAGTAAACTGATTACGCTATACAATGTATTTGAGTATTCATTGTAGACCTACCTAACACAATACCCCAGGAGGAAAGTTAGGGCATGGAAAGCAACTATGAGACAAAAGTAGCCACATGGAACCTTTATGGTAACAGAAAGACAGGGACCAATCAGGCTAACAGGTTGGAGGCTCTGTCAGGAACTAACATGAACAGGGCAAATACACAGTGAGCAGATTGAGACTGGTCAAACACTGTGGAAAATGAAAACTGTATTTGTCCTGTGTGCTGCAACGTTACACAATAAC
This sequence comes from Pleurodeles waltl, assembly GCF_031143425.1. NCBI lineage: Eukaryota > Metazoa > Chordata > Amphibia > Caudata > Salamandridae > Pleurodeles > Pleurodeles waltl. The sequence goes on along the minus strand of NC_090444.1, from coordinate 1,380,033,142 downwards.
CCAAGGCCTGTTTACACAAGTGATTTATACAGCAATGCATAACAGGGATGTACATATAATGGCAGCTGCAGCTTCTATGCCATTCCATGCAGCAGCAAGGGCAGTGCAGGTTCAAATGACTGGTCTGCATTGAAGTGCTCACAGGTGTGTTCAGCTTCAGTCTCTCACAAGTTATGTAGGTGAGAATCAAGCTCAAAGGGCCAACATTGCCTTTCACATGGGAAACAATGGACAGGTGATTACAGGTCCTACAGACTACCACACAGTGCATTATCTGACCAGAAGTCCATGCAGACAGATGAACTATGACTATGGCATGCCATTCTAAAGAGGGAAGCACACTGGAGTCAGAATGTGAGTCTGGGTGTGTGTAGATGAAGGATTATCTGGGTACAAATAGTTCATTTCCAGGGCCCCCTAGAGAAGGGTGGGGAGAGACTGAAAACATGGCAGTGGCAGGACTTATGACCTGGGATGGCATGTGCAGGGCATGTCTTGTGAGCAATGCTAGTCATACCTGGAGCACTTGTGCTGTCCATTTGCAGCTTACATAGACTTCTTGTCACACATACTTCTTGCAGAGATAGCTGATGTCACAGTTACTGCTGTCAAGGGTCTGGTCATATATTCCTGTTACCAATGCAATAGCACATCCACTGGTGTCTTAGTTGTGTGCCATATGCTGCAATGAACCATGTTGCCAACATATATGTGTGGCATAGCCAGGGATAAAACTGGCAGACCTGCACCCACACCTCAGATCCCTATCAGATTCCAACAAGGAAGAACTACAGGAGAAGAAGGACTGCCCTGCTGTACCCCTGACCTGCACCTGGACACTGCACTCCGGAGGACTGCACCAGCTGCACACTTGGCCTTCACCACTAAAAGGACTTTACCTGTCTTCTACTACTTCAAGAAGGGACTCCCTGTTTGCTACAGGTACAAAAGAGCTGCCCAGGGTCCCCTGCATCAAGTCCTGCAAGCAGAGCCCAGCTGACCAGCGTTCAGTGTCCATTTGAGGATTCTGACCAGGTGCATTCTGGGAATTGTGTCCCAACTCCCAAGGAGCAACTCAGAGCTTCTGGAACCTTGGATCGAGTTGTGGACACTTCAAGGACGCAAAAAGGAACTCTCGAAGAAGATCTAGAAGTTTAGAAACATTTGGAGCAACTCCATAAGTTGAAGAGGTGCATTGTGGAAGTTGTAGTCCAAGACCCCAAGAGGCACACCAGAGCCTCTGAACCCTTGGCTGGTGCTGGAGACCACTTTCCTGAATCAAACACTTCTGAAAGTAAGTGTGACAGTGTTACCTCGTGGGTGGCCTGAACTCTGGAATTTGTTCCTTTTCAGTGTGTTCTTTTTTAACCCTTTGAGCACCAGTTGCTTCTATGCGCTAGAATGCATTAATTCTTTAAAAATTCATATCTCCGGTTCCCCTTATCCGATTTTATTCGTTTTGGTGTCATTTTAAAGATAAAATATAATCTATTTTTATAAATTGATTTTGGATTTTTTAAACTGTTTCCTGTGTTTTATTTAATTACTGTTTTGTGATATTTGAAAGCTTTACGCTTTGTCTCCTAAGTTAAGCCTTGTCGCTCATTGCCAAGCTATCAGGGGTTGAGCTAGGTTTAATTTACCGAGACCTAACTGGACCTAAGTGGAGGTTAGTGGCCTATTTGCTAATTGTAGGTACTTACCTGCCCTAACCAATAACCCATTTTGCAACACTAGGCTTCTGGGATGTACCATCAGCATTGGGATGTTTCATGATCTGAACTGGTGTTTGGCTGATTGACCGGATGTCAGTGGTATTTTTGTAGACTTGCAGTATATTGTGTACTCCCATGCATTGTGTCATGTGAAAGAGGTGTCCATGTGTCTTAACTGGGTGTGACATGATACTTCCATACACAGAATCAATTCCACAGTGGTGGTAACATGGTTACATCTATATGGCCTGGACATCCCATCCAATTTAACATATTCAATAGAATTTGTTAAACATCAGTGAGGACCTTTGATTTATCTAGGTGACATTGTACTGTCGCATAGGCTCTCATTATTCTAATGAGACTACTGGATTTTGAGCAGCAGGATAGTCAATGTTGTGGGAGACTGAGTCTAACCCACTGTGGATGACACCTGTCGCTCTAAATTCTGCCTTTCAGGTTCCCCCGGGAAGACATCAGCCCTCATACCTGAGCAAAGGCCTGTGGTCTGCATTAGCATCTGTAGCGAATCATTCGGCAATCAGCATACAGTAGTGGTTCCCTGGCTGGAATCTCCCTCTTAACGTGTAATGGGACTAGGAAGTGTTTTTATAATAACACAACTGATGTTCTGAGAAAATTTCCCTACTTAAAGATGTGTATTTTCTACGAATGTTGGAGGCTAAACTTCTACAGCGTTCACCGGCAATGTACCAAGCTATAGCCTTGAATGAAGCACAGAGTGATCAAGAATGTCTTGCTGGAGAACACAGTGTAGGCTAAGCAAAAACAGTTAGATAGATAAAAATAAAACAAGACCGTAAAAATGGTTATTGTAAGAATAACAATCCAAAGCTGAATAAAACATATCTAGAATAAGGTGCACAGCGGCCTAGTGTGTTAAATTAACGTGCATGGAGCTATAACTAAAATGGCTACACAACAGTACAACACATCTCCATAAGTTTGCAGCACTGACGTGTTAACAATTGACAATGCACAAATATCCCATGTGTGACAAGTTCTCTGCAGACCTATTTATCTGCCCTTACCGAGTTAACTCATGTTCAAACGTGTACCTACACTACTGAACCTGGTCGAATTCAGCTGGCTAACTTGGTTGTGAGGTTGACGGTTTGAGTGTCAGAAGGTCCATATGCCTGTACATCTGTTGTGTATGTGTTTAATTGTCTCAAACGGTATGTGTAGAAATGTGCACTTTCAATATTGTCACATCAATATGTGTTCTTAGCACAGTCCACTTGCTTACTGGTAGTGGGCGATGTCAGAGCAGGAGTGATGTGAGATATTGGTACAGCCTCAATGATTCCATTTCCCATTCATTAGAGTCATCATCATCATGCTATATGTGTCATGGTCTTAAGCCTGCAGCAAAATACATTGCATACCTCTTACACTGTACATATTGTTTGGAAGGATGTGATTGGGTGTTATTGATGTGATATTGTAAGATTAATCTTCCCAGTTGTACTGGCAGTTAAGGTAATTTCATTGTCACTGTGTGGTTTTAAATTGGTCCCTTGTGTTTCTAGATTGGTATTTGTTGTTATTTGCATCTGTCATTTGTTCCTAGGTGTGTATCCAATTGGGTGAGGATATCAAACATGCTTAGCAGTGTCACAACCTCATTGTCTTCCTGGCTACGTGTCAATGTAGTGGTGTATGTGTTGTGTGTCCTACAGGGTTGCTGTGCTGTGTGTATATGAATAGGTGTCTGTACTTACCAACAAGTAGGCCATTGCCATATCGTCCATCCTGGAAGTGCTGATTGATGGTGCAGTGGCGGAAGATGAATGAATCATGTACACTCCCAGGATACTTTGCCATGTTGGTGATCAATCCCCGGTGATTGACAATGGCCTGCACGTTGATGGAGTGTGTGTGCTTCCTGTTGTGGTATAGATGTTCGGTTGCAGCAGGTGGCACAATGCGTACATGTGTGCAGTCAATGGCACCAAGCATGTGTGGGAAGCCGTTGATTTGGTAGAAGCCCTGTTTGGTCTCCTGCTGCTTCTGCTGTGTGTTGGGGAAGCTGATGTGGTGGGGCGTGAGGGAGATGAGGGCATCAAATACCTTGGGTAGGAAGGCAGAGAATGAGGGCTGTGAGATCCCGGAAACCAGGGCACCAGTGGTTTGAAAGGAGCCACTTGCCAATATGTGAAGGACAGCTAATAGCTTGGTCTCTGGTGCAATGATGTGGGGTGTCTGCAAGCTGGGTGCCAACTGTGGCTCAATGTTGCGCAGCAGCTGCTGAATGGCTTGCCGTTTGAGTCTGTACCTCTGGATGATGTCTTGTTGCTTGAGTCCCTGAAGGGTTGTCCTGGTCCGGAATAACCTCTCCTGCCTTCTGCCTTGCCATTGGGGTCCCTGCTGGTGTGGTGGAAGCTGCTGGTGTTGGTCCTGTGCTCTGTGTCTTCGTGCATGCTGGATGAATAGCACCTCAATGTCTCCCTTTTGGAGCTCTGCTGTTGCTTCTGTGTGTTTTCCTTAAGTACTGGTGTGTTTGCCCCATTTTAACACCTGCCCTGACCCAGGTGTTATTTTTTAACGCAAATCGGGCTGTGCGTCATTTTCCTCCTCCGCCTCCCGGCCATGCAGGATTTTTGCACGGTAGGATAAATATGCCGCACCGGGTCATTTTTTGGACGAGAACGCCTACCTTGCATGTCATTAACGAAAGGCGGTTTCGCGCATCCGGAAAATGACGAACACAGGGGAATTTTGATGTCCGCGGGGTCGGGTGTCATAGTATAAATATGGTGCAAGGTTTGCGCCGAATGTGCGTCAAACTTTTTGACGCACATTCGGCGCAAACAGAATATAAATGTGCCCCTAAATACTAATAAAGTCAGGAAAGGGACCGGATAGAAAAAAAATAATTAAACAACTAGTTTTATAGTTATTAAAAAGCAAATTCCATGGTGAAGTTAGATTTTTTATAAATATTAAGGAAAAGAAACTTTTATAAACTTAGCTTCTACATGTTTGAAGCTTGTGGAGGCTCATTTGCATTACCTCTCCCAGCCGGTGGTTAGACTTGTATCCGTGTGAACGAGGTGTGAGGCGCCTCCCAGAAGCAAACAACAGACTGACCTAAATGGGCAAAGATGACTCTTCTGCGTTTAACAGAATATCTAAGTTGAGGATTGTGGGCTTCCTTTTTTACAGTAAATCCTGCTTGGCAGTCTGTTGATCCGCAAGTTACATTTGGGGCACACCTGAAAGGGAAAGAAGAGGATGCCAAAACAATTCTTGGAGACCTCATGTCTGGTTGCTGAAGGGCCCTGCTTTTGTCATCCAATACTTTTGTCTCTAGGTTTTTTTATGGATGTGATGCCCACTTCAAACTGGATTGTAGATGTGGAAGGATACTGGAATTATCATAGCACACTCACCACATACAATCCCAGGTCTCAGAGCCAAGTTTAGTGTGGCTGAATAGTTTTACCATCTTGAAAACATTGCTTTTTGGTCTTGTCTGTTGTAAAGCAAACAGAAACTACTATAAATGTGTGTAGGTTTGGATGTAGGAACTTATATCCCCTTCGTTGGTGGGGGTCAGGAGTCACCTCCAATCACAAACTAGTGCCAGCCATCAATAATGCATCCCCTGGCAACTCTATCTGAACACTTTCTGGACCTATTGAAGATGAGAATAGGACTGGGCCAGTTGTCTGTGACCTGAGCGGTGCCCTGAATAACTGGACCTACTCCCTTCTGTACTTAGGACTGTCGAGTTGGCTCTCATTATCCTAAATGAGACTACTGGATTTCTCGGTGTCAGAGTCGTTCCTGGTGAGGGGGACTAAGTCTGACCCACTAAGAAGGACCCCTGTCACCTTCAATCCGGTTTTGCCCCGGCTAACTAGCAGTGCCTCATCTCTCCCAAGGGGAAGGGATGATTTGGCAGCCGAGCGCATGACATCTTAGAACTTCTCAGGGAAGTCGTGGTCACTCAGGTCCCAACCAGCTCTCTCATTTACAGTATGATCTCATATACAAATGACAGAATCAGTTTAAGTTTTATAGATTGATTTAATAAAAGAACTGCATTCTAGATAATAAGGCATGAGCTGCAATAACCAGAACCATACAACACAGTAGGATTAAAATATTAACCAAGAGAGTGAAACATAGGAATAACGCTATCATAGTGTTAACAAACTACGTTCTCTCTAATTTTTTTCTATTTTGAGCATAGCATGTTAAGCTTTAAGCTTGCCTTTCAGTTTCCCTGGGAAGACATCAACCCTCATACCTGAGCAAAGGCCTGTGATCTGGATCAGCATTGGCAACAGGGCAGTCAGTCTATAGTTGTGGTTCCCTGGTCGGAATCTCCCTCTTCCCTCTCTTAGGACAAGGAAGTGTTTTTATAACTAACATGTCGATGCTGTAACAAAACGTCCCTACGCAAGAATGTGTATCGTCTACAACCCAAAGACTAAACTCCTACCACGTCTATCGGCAATGTTCCAGACTGTATCCTTGACTGAAGCACAGAGTGAGCGAGAATGTGTTATTGAAAACTCAGATGCTAAAGTAGGCTAAACAGTGTGATATAAAGAATAAAACAAGACCGTAGAACTGGTTATTAGAAAATAACAGTACGAAGCTGAATAAAATGCATCTAGAGCAAAGTGCACAGAGGCCCGATGCTGTGAGCAAATGAATAAAATGCATCTAGGGCAAAGCGCACAAAGGCCTAAAGCCTGAAGCAAGCGCGCAAAGGCTACATAAAAATGGCTACACTACAGGACAAAGAAGTGAACTTAAAGGGCCAACTGGCTGACCTCTTGTGGGGCTACAGAAGCGTATAGGCTGTAGAAGTCCTTTTTCCTGGAAGTTCCCAAGTAACCAGTGGTGACTCTAGCGGGACTGAACCCTGCTGTTGACAAATGCCCGATACCCTGTGAGTCTCAAGTGCCTCCACTAAGGTTAAGGGAGCCCTAGAAGTGTACTTCTGTGATTGATTAGGAATTAAATGACTAAGGGTCTGATTCATAGTTTTGCAGAGAGGGTACTCTATTACAAAGGCAACAGAGTACCCTCTCTGCCAGACTAAAGCCGGAGTTACAGACGGGTGGACCTTCAGTATGTAGATGGCAGAGATGGCAAGCACTACTCTGTCACCACCACCTACATACCCATCTGATGCACTGAGAGAGTAAGGGCTGTTGGAGGATTTGCCCAGCCAATTTAGAGTGGCTGTATACATATGCAGTTTTTACTTTTACAAACAGCCATCCAAAACATTGTGGTATGTAAATGTTAAATCTTTTTATTGATCACCATGCCATGGGAGGTCATTGTTTTATTTTCAAAAACAAAATCCTGCTTGCAAATTTTATCTTTGAAAATAAAAAGGAAAAGGAAAGTGTGTAGAGCTGCGCCATCATTTTGATGGAGCTGCATAGCACACTTTCACTGAATTTAAAGGGACCACCATGACCGCGATTCATGTAAATGTGAGAGAAGCCATCTCCTAATTTGTAAGGTCTGCCGTGACAACAGTACCAATACTTTCTGCCAAAGTCAAAATCAGGTCCTAAGTCAGAAAGTAAGATCTTTGATTAGGACTATAGTGGTTGATGTATCCAACCCACGTGATGCTTTAGTGCCATTGATTTCTCCCTTCGGAACTCAAAGAAACTTATCATATTATCCACTCATAACAATGAAAACAATCTCCACCAAACGAGAGCATTTTGAACTGAACAAAACTAACAGGACTGAAAAGTTCTGGCAAAGAGAGTATCGTTGGAAATGCCTTAACAAAGCATGTTCAAGAAATGACAAGGTTGAAAGAACCGCGACACTTGTGAGAGATAAATGTAAGAATAGATCAGTTCTAGCCCTGGAGCAATGATGTATAGCATTTCCATTTGCAAAAGGAGGTTGAAAATTGTGCACCAATTTTTTGCAGATGGAAAGCAATATTGCAAACCTACCTAGGAACTAATCGATCAGAAAACATTGAATCGTAGTGGCTCGCTTCATCATTAATCATGCAGTTTGGTTGCAAATTGTGACTCACAACAATTCGCTGCCATCTCTGGCATGTTGGGATCAGCAGACTACCATGTCTGCTATTGCTTTCAAATTACGCAAATGTATTTTTTTACATGAGCTCCTTTTCCTTCAAGGAAAACCAAATGCAATTTAGAAAATGAAAAGTTTCACAAAATCATTTAGGAGTAAGCAGTGGTCCCATGAACTACTGCCTAGCCCTAAAAAATTTCACAAAGGGGAAGGCGTCCCATAACGACCCCTTCCTGTATACAAATGGATTGCCTCCTTGTCTGAGGTGTGGATAACATATAATTGAATTGCAACTGCCTTTGCAGTTGGAAACCATTGACCCATAGCTTAAGGAATCACAAAGTGAAAAGAATGCCCCAAACACGCTGCTTCCAATTTGCAATTGCGTATGTATGTGGAATCCTATTTTGCTATTCAAAAACATGTCATAGAATCACAATTTGGGTTTTGTTATAGCCAAAGTTTATTTTGCAGTCATAAAGACTTTGCTTTTCCAAATAGGAGCCTTGAAGTCTGCAGGATAACATTGTACATAAACCCCTTACTATTCTCAATTGAGCAAAATAATTCAAAGTATAATTTTACAAAATCACAATGCCTTAAAAGCTGATGAAATCAACTCTTCCCTCTTCCCCCCGCTTGTCTACACAAGGAGAAGAAACACTAAAGAATTATTTATCATTAACGATAAACTGCACGGCATATTAGATATCATGGCCATCCTATCAGAATTTCAAACAGCCTCAGGCCTGCCACAACATTTATCGGTGGGCACACACCCTTTGCGTTGAGAGCTCACCATATTCCATTACTTAGGCATACACATATACCACAAGAGTCAAGATCTTATAGACGGAAATCTCACCAAAGCCATGGCTTCTCTCCACCCTCAAATGGCCTTTTGGAGTATGCTTCGACACACAGTCCAGGGGAGAGTGTTGCTATCCAAAATGATGATGCTCCCGGTCTTACTCTACTGTTTCCATAATCTCCTAGTGCACATCCCCCGGAGAGCATTTCATACTCACCATGCTACATGTGAGTCATCTCTAGTCGATCAGTTTTTAAAAAACAGTTGAAAACTTGGCTTTTTAATCAGATTTGAATGTTTGTGCTTCTCCTGGCCTGTAGGCTTGTATACTGGAACACTCTGCTGCGTAGCTGTGCCCATTATAAGTTTATAGATTCATTTATTCATTCATGTATTTTTCATGCACACTAGGGAGTTTCATTTGTATTAAATGTGGCCATCAAGTTGTGTTGCCCAAACTACAGCTACCTGTAGACAAGAGGGGTTCCTGGGGGGCCTCAACTATCAGCACTACTATCTGACAACACGGCTCTAGTGGCCTGCTCGTTGGATGGTGGGTTGACTATTGTAAGAGCTGTGGCTACCCTCTCCTGACCATGCGTGCAGGATGGTGACGGAGGCATTCCTTCCTTGGGAAACACCCGCTCATGAATTTAATAATTTGCTATGCATAGCTCATGATGGTTACCATCAGAGCCTGCGACTCATGCCACCCATTGCACCATATTCTCTTGAAATTTAGCTTAGCTCCATTGGCCCCTTCCACTGCCTTGTAGGGAGGGAGGGTCTACTGATGTGGGAGGCTGCTGCAATGGGCACACTCGGAGCCTTATTTCATAATGGCGCTCTCCCGCCCTTCGAACAGTTACAAACAAACTGAGAAATACCGGCAGGACACTTCTTGGTGCATGCTTGGCTATTGGTTGAACTAACTCAGTTATAACACATCAAAGACAGCGAACTGGAAAAACACTCTATATTATAGGCAGTCGTCAACTATTAATCACCTGGTTTACCTGTGCTCTGTCACTCACCACACGCAACACAGGTGTGGGAAATGAGACATAGTCCAGGAATTTATGGAAAAAGATTGGGAAAGATAGCTCATATATCAAAGTGTCACGCAAAGTGAAGCTCCAGTACATAAAACACAACATTTTGCATAGGGCTTATCTCACACTGGAATGCCTTTACAAAATGTTCGGTTTTGCTTCTCATTGTCCCCAGAGACCAGCCACTTATATGCCCACATGTTTTGGACTTGCCTACTGATGTTTACATTCTAGAAAGACATTACAAGTACAATAACAGAGATCCCAGGCTAAACCAATGTGTGCACCATGGAGGATTCACTGCTGGGTCTCTTTAAACATACAAAAACAGCAAAAGCATTGAACTGCTTCATTGACCTAGCATTACTGGTGGCTCGCAGAACCATTGTCATGCACTGGAAGGCCTGTACACTACCGGGATTGAAATAATTGTGTGCAGTGAAATTAAGATGGGGGAAAGCTGAAGCTGTAGCACTAAGACGTGAGGAGGTTCAACGTCTGTGTAGAGTCCATTTAGCCGCAGATTGGGAGGCACTGCTCCACAAGTGAAACCTAGTTTATTAGCCCTTGCTGGGCGCATCTAGCCGAGCTGTGTCAGGATTGGCCACAGGGCAAGCTGGGAGCCCCTCCCTGCCTGCATCCTGAGGAGATGGAGGGGAGGTGCGGCGAGGAGCAGTTACGTTTTTATTTTATTTTATGTTATTTTAATTAATTTTTCGACCCGCTCCCCATACTGCCCCACCCCCTGCGTGGCGCCCTCACCCCCCTCCTCATTGAAGATGCGAGCCGCGACTGGTTTCTAATTGTTTTCATGTTCTCAAATGGACCAACGACTCGTGCCACATATATTACGCTTAACCACGTGTATGTTATTGTGATGGGACTGTAATCACTATAGCCTATATGCGATTCCGCATGTACTTGAGTTCATCTGTGTCTCTGAAAAATCCAATAAAAATTGGTCCAAAAAAACATTCAAGGTAAACTGCAAAACGGCACTACCCATAAAAGGGACTATTCATGCCACAATTATAACAATTGGAACCATATTGTCAAAGGGTAAATGATACATTATCCCTTACACAGTGATAAAATCAGACTAAGACACCCATCTATGTATGATACGTGTCCTGAATATACTTTATTAAATGCCCACGTGGTCTGGGATACTACATACAAAATTAGAGAAAAATACAACTATGCATCACTGAACAGAAGAACTCCATCAAAAATAAAAATGCAAAAACAGATGTGTTAATTTTATTGAAATAGAACACGATACAGCTCAATTACTTTTCAATTATTTCACATGGAGATGACAGGACCAACCAAATTTAAAATAAATTGGCTAACGTAGACTTTAGTTGCTATCTTTGACCACCCGAAATTTTGCTCATTTAGCACCTGTGCACTTGTCAGTTGAATAACAAAGAAGCACTGTATTTAGTAGGTTTTGCCAAAGGGAAAGGGCAGAAATGCTCCGCATTTTGAGCAATACAGCATATTCCTGTCCTTTTCCCCTGCGCTGGAGCCTTTTTGGCAGCCTTGGTCCAATGCAGACAGCTTTGTCCCATGGTGCAAGGGTGTCTGCGTTTCATGTAGGATTGTTTTTGTGCAGGAGTGGCCACCTTCCTGCACAAAAACAAGGCCGGGAGGCTTTTTCTTCTTTCTTTGTGTGCTGCAGGATGAAACACACATAGAAAGAGTAAAAATGAGGAGAAATTAAGATATCTCTCCTCATGTTGATTCCCCTGAGGAGGCGTACAGTTTTTCGCATCCCAGGCTTACAAGGGCTTGTAAATCTGGGTATGCGGAAAAATCCATGTGTGTTACGTGGGAACGGCCACCGCAACAACCATACTACACCTCCCTGGCATAAAGTAAGGCAATGCAGCATTTGTGCTGCCTTGACTTACTCCATTTTTATCAGGCCATTCAAAGCCATGCAAAGTGGCTTTGTGTGACTTCATAAAAATGAGTTAGTGGTTTGTGCCACCTTTACATCACTTTGTTTGCAAGGGCCTCGTAAATACACGCCTAAGTCATCCTACCTCATCCTTGTTAACAGCAGACTGTAGTGATCTGGCTAGTCCAAATGCTAATTTTTCACCTTAAATATGACCTGATACCTAAATTCTTCCCTTTGTCTCAACTGTCACCGAATCTGAATTAGAAATGTATAATCATCAGCTTACTTCAACAAACACCCTTGAGAACAAACTAAAACTGGTCAGCTAGCCTACCTGACACACTGCTGTTTTGCTGCCGCGTATACACACTTCCCCTAGTCCAGGGGCATAAGACAGGCCCTTTCAGCCCCTGCAGCACAGGGGGAGGAACACTTTAAGGTGCCCCAGGGTCACTCCATTTAGCTCAAGGCCAATGTATATCAGTGAAATATGAGATACTGAGGGGCCACTTTCACATTCTATATTAGGGACCTATTATTTTGTGTTACACCACTGCTTGTGTCTCCAAGCTAGAGGGCATGTAACATCTGGCCTCACTCTTTAAGAAGCAGCACACACCACTAGTTAGCCACTGCCCAGTTTTGGGAATAAAAATATAGGCCCTCATTATGACATTGGTGGTAAATCTCACTTACCGCCATGCTGACTGCCGCCAACATACCGCAGCTCTGCAGATATCCGTTCACCATATTATGACACACACACAACAACCCGTCACTATTCAGCCAAAGACACAAGTCTGCCGCACCAAAGGTCAGTAATAAACTGTTGGTATCAAAACCCACACCATTACGCTGACAGAACAATGCCCATCACATTATGACCCACGAATCACAACAGCAGACATTCAACGGTGGTAAATTATTGGCAGTACATTCCGCCAGGCTCAAAATACATACACACATACAAAATAACATTACATTGGTCAATTCAAACAACACACACCTGACACCAATACACACACCACACCCACACGCCCACACCACTATAAAACACACACCCACATTACCCACAACACCTTACGAATACAAACTATTGACACGAGACAGACACCACGACTACAGACAAAACCAGAGCCACACACCACCTACACCTATACACCACCCACCCACCCCACATCACACACCCCAACACATCACCCTACACACCTTCACCTACACAACTCACACAACACCCATGGCACCACAAAAACACCCCAGATTCTCAGAGGATGAGCTAAGGGTCATGGTGGAGGAAATCATCAGAGTAGAGCCTCAGCTATTTCGAGCACAGGTGCAGCAGATATCCATTGCTAGGAAGATGGAGCTATAGCGGAAGATCGTGGACAGGGTCAACACCGTGGGACAGCACCCCAGAACAAGGGACAACATCAGGAAGAGATGGAGCGACCTGCAGGGGAAGGTGCATTCCATTGCAGCAAGACACCAACTCACTGTACAGAGGACTGGCAGTGGACCCCCACCTCCTCCCCCACAACTAACAACATGGGAGGAGCAAGTCTTGGCAATAATGCATCCTGAGGGCCTGGCCGGAGTAGCAGGAGGACTGGACTCTGGTAAGTCAATTCTATACTACTATCACTCCCCTACCTGCATGCCATCACATACCCCCACCCTCACCCTCACTCCCATCTCTCCACCACCTCCCACACCCCCTACAATCACATCTCATTTATCCCAATGCCAAGCCCTGTATGCCATACCAATGCATGGACACCACTCACAGATCTGCATGGACACTATCACTAAAGCATGCACACTATAGAGAACTAATCATCCCACCATACACCAACTTATAAAAGTGCTAGATGCCAGGGCAAATACAAACAAAAAGGGCAACCCACTAATGCACACTATGGGGGTCATTGCAACTCGCACTCCCGCGATGCCCATTTGGACATCCCCGCTGGGCCGGCGGGCGGAAACCAGGCTTCCGCCCGCCAGCCCAGCGGGGATGTGGGGCGCAGCATGGGAGCCAGCTCCAAATGGAGCCGGCGGTGTTGTGGCCGTCGCACTTTTACTGTCTGCATAGCAGACAGTGAAAAGCCGCATGGGGCCCTGTCAGGGGGCCCCTGCACTGCCCATGTCAGTGGCAGGGGCCCCACGACTCCCCGTACCACTAGCCTTTTCCTGGCGGTTCATATCACCAGAAAAAGGCTGGCGGTCGGGGACTCGTAATCCCCTGAGCAGCGCAGCTTCCGCTGCGGTCGTAATAGGTTAGGAAGCACCGCCAGCCTGTTGGCGGTGCTTCCGTCATTTTAGCCCTGGCGGTCTAGGACTGCCAGGGTCAAAATGGCCCCCTATGTCACACACAGAAACAGTAACACTGCAATTACATCCCCAAGGTACCCCAGCCAATGTCAGCAGAGAAGAGGTGCCAGCACTATCCAGTCCCCCAACTGAAGAGGCCCACAGTGATGACAGCAACTCTGGTCGCCTGGATCTGGATGACCAATCTGGCCCATCAGGGACCTCTGGACAGTCGGTTCCCCAGGCACAGTCACACACCACCACAGAGTCTCTCCCATCGGGAAACACCACCACAGCACGTACCCAGCGTACCCATACCTCTGTCCCCAGGACACGTCAATCTCCACCCACCAACCCCAGCCTCCCCAGGATCTAGAGCACAGGGCATGATGCCCCCTCCAGAACCAGTGGGTAAGACACCCACCAACCCCAGCCTCCCCAGGATCAAGAGCACAGAGCACGATGCCCCTTCCAGAACCAGTGGGTAAGACACCCACAACCCCAGCCTCCCCAGGATCAAGATCTCAGGGCACAATGCCCTCTCCAGAACCAGTGGGTAAGACACCCACCAACCCCAGCCTCCCCAGGATCAAGAGCACAGGGCCCAATGCCCCCTCCAGAACCAGTGGGTAAAACACCCACCTGAGAGACTGTGGCATTGCACTCCCCAGGGCCGAGCACATGGCATGTTGCCCCCTCCAGAGCAAGTGGGGAAGTCACCCACTTGAGAGACCGTGGCCTTGCACTCCCCAGGACCAAGCACAGGGCATGTTGCCCCCTCCAGAACCAGTGGTCTTGGTTCATTTGGCAGCTGAGGCCCCCCCCATTCCCTGTCCCCCTGAGGTGCCTGCTTACTTTCCAACTGATGCCCCTGCAGTGTTCTGTCTGTGTTGGTGCAGGTGACAAATGGGGCCTTGGACTTTGGCCTGTGGGCCTATGGCACACGCACAATGAGGACTGGGCAGTGTCCCTTGAACTGTACACATGTATATACTATTACATTGCATTTTCAAATTTCTACTGTGTTGTTATTATTACACTAACTGTTGTCCTCGCATTATTTCTCAGGGGTACAGGGTAAATATGTTTTATTACTGCAGCAGATTGTGTGTATGGTGTTGGGGGTGGAGGTGTGTGTGTTGCGTGTGTGTGTCACTCTCTTTTTTCTCCCCCCTCCCCTGGGTGCTAGGCAGCTGTACTCACCGTGTTCATCTTCACCGTCATTGGTGTTTGTGGTGGAGCAGGACGTAGAAAATAATTGGAAATATTTGCAGGACGGGCTCCATGGTGGCGTGGTTGTTCCCTGCGTCTCCAAAGGTGAGTCCTGTCCCTTCTGTGCAGTGTTTTTGGCAGGCTTTTGATGTCGTTGGTACCACCCCAGAAAAGGTGGCGGTTTCCTGTCTCATAACACGGTGAGCCGAACATTGACTTCCGCTTGGCTGATGGCGGCTACCGCTGTGGTGCCTGTTGTTTCCGCCCTGGCGGTCGGTGTGGTAAAGTGGCTGTCTGTCTGAGTTCTCACCGCCATGGTCATAATTTGGCAGTAGTTACTGCCAGCCTGTTGACAGTATTACCGCCACTTTATCACCGACCGCCAGGGTTGTAATGAGGACCACAGTAATTTGACTAACACAGCATTGTATACTAAATTCTAACTGTTCTAACTAGGAATTCTCCTTCATGTCACTATCTACGAATCATCCAATTGAGTGAGTTAACCATCTCACTTACATACCTTCATAATTTTCTACTTGAACAGACTAAGTGGGGCATGTGTATTTTCTGACCTTTTACCACTTCTGGTTTAGGTGGTTGGGATTGCAAGCTTTCACTAATGTTAGTAAAAACAATTCTGAGGTAAATTTGTATTTTCCTCCTGACACACCAAGGGGCATACTTACAAAATAATGATGCAGCCCAGCGCCGCAAGGCATCTTGAAGTGCTGAGCTGCGCCATTAGGAAAGTGCAGGGATGCATTGTATTTATAGCATTAGGAAGCATCCCTGTACTTTCCTCAGCACTGGTGCACAATAGGCAGCCTAGTGCCAATGCAGGCACCCTTGCACCATGGTCCAAGTCTGTTGCCATTTGAATATGCTCCTTGCAATAGACAATTTATGATTGTATGAACATCGGGCATATTTACAAGGACAGTGCACTGGCAGTGTATTACTTTTTGTGATGCACTTCAGTGTATAGTGCAAGTCCATATTTACAAGACCAAGCAAAGCTACTTTGTGTGGCTTTCCATGGCCTTGTAGATATGGTGTAAGGCAATGCAACGCAAATCACTGCGGTGCCTTACTCTGCGTCAAGGAAGCGTATCTTAGTCTAACTTAGACCAAAAGTTTAACTTTACTACTTTTTGGTATTCACCAAGGTAAAGTTAGACCAAACGTCTTACTTAGGCCAAAAGTGTAACTTTACTCATAGTAACTTATTTTTGTGAATACCAAAAAGTAGTAAAGTTAGACATTTGGCCTAACTTTACCTCTATGAATTGGCACACTAAGGGCCTGATTCAAAAAGACAAACTTGGACCAAAAGTTTAACTTAGATTAAAAGTCTAACTTTACTCATAGTAACTTACCTTTGTGAATACTAAAAAGTAGTAAAGTTAGACTTTTGGTCTAAGTTAGACTTTTCGTCTAACTTCACCTTTGTGAATCAGTCCCACTGTTTGCTATAAACATTTACTGTGAATGCATAGCAACAAAAGAACATGAGCAGCTGTTGTTTGCAGTGCTTTGATTTAAATTTATCCTTGTGTCAAAAATGTACACAAGGACAATTTTCACCCAAACTATAATGTGAAAGGAAGGATTGTCATTTCACATAATTCGAGGTAATTTTACATAATTTCACCAAGAAAGCATATAATGCAAATTTCACACACTTCTAATTGCAATTTTAGGGCCATATTACACAGTATACCGAATGTATTTTTTATTTTATGCGAATTATTGATTGACTTAAGCACTCTTTAGAAAGATTTGGAGCATTTGAGAGCTATCAATTTAATATTAATTGTTTGCCTGGGAGTGCACATATATCTATCTGTCAGTGTTTTGAGAAATATGTGTAATATTGTTGGCGATAATGCGCTAATATTAAAACTGTGTTTTCTTGCAACATTGTGAAAATTTTAATGCAATAAGTGCATTATAAGAAAAAAAACATATTCTTAAAAGTGTTTTACTTTTGTAGTACATTGATTTTATAAAAGCAGGCTTAACATGCAATATATGAAGAAATACATATGTAAATATATATATACATATATATGCCTCACCATAACCCCAGGATGGCTATTACTTGTTGGCCGACATATATTTTTATAATACATACTTATTTTGTGGTAGTTAACAAAAAAAAGCAGTTTTGGTCGAGGTGCAGCTAAAAATGGGCTCTGATTTTGATTGAACTATTTATCTTTAAAGCTTATTATTAAATTGTTGATAAAACAATAGAAAATGGCAAGGGCCACAAGATTCATGCAATTACAGATTTACATTTGCCACAATATTTGTTACATTGTGGTCTTTTTTTATAAACCCATTTAGCTCCAGAAGAGGAATGTTTCCTTCTATCAGGTGATACATGTCCTCTTTCTGAATTTACCATTGTTGAGAGGTATTGTCAAATCTTACCGAAACTTTACAGGGACCATGTCTCTTGCAGCGTAGATCATTGATCTCAATTAGGTTAACACTGATACTATGACTTCTGATTCGGTTGCAAAGGGTGCAAACCTATTAGGGAGAGGAGCAGTTTGGAATTGTGCCTGCTTCAGGGTAATTCTTTGTACCAGAATCGAGATAACTGTATTGGAACAGAAAAAAAGGAGACTTAACTACTGTTCTGAAGAATTATACACAAAGAACTGAAAGTTATATAGCTGATAGGAAAATGGCAAAAGCCTAAGGTGAACTTCAGAAGATATGCCACTCACACTCACTTCCTTCACAATCAGGGAATATTCTGTACACACAGAAAAAAAGATGTACTCTCTAAAGAAATAGTACAAACTTATGTCCATGCTTATGTTCAACAATAAATAATCACAAAGAATCAACAACCTTGCTACTTACTAAAGCAGTCTGTGTCAGAAGGGCCTCATTTTGAGTTTGAAGGACGGGAATGCCAATCCATCAAGTTCCTGACAGGGTGGCTGCCGCCATAGTGGCGACCACGCCACCGGGCCTATTAGGTGTTTTCCGCTAGGCTGACGGTCGGAAACTAAGGTTTCCACCGGGCAGCCTAGAGGGAAACAAGCTGCAGCATTGTCTCCGGCTTGAAATAGAGCCAGCGGCAATGCTGTTGCCTGCAGGTGCACCAGCACCCCCGCAATGTTCACTGTCTGCACAGTGACAGGGAACATTGCGAGGGAACTGGGCAGGGGGACCTCTGCACTGCCCATGCTAAGTGCATGGGCAGTGCAGTGGCCCCCCTGTGGACCCCTGCACCTGTTCTCCGCCAGGCTTTTCATGGCATGCAGGGCTGCCCTGGCAGATTACGACCTCCACCTACCGTCAACCCGCCAGGATCACCGATCCCGGTCGAGAAGGTGGAACCCTGGTGGTCTAACCACGAGGGTGTTTATGTGGTGGTCAGACTGCAACAGCAGTGGCGGTCCTGACCACCATCACGAGGCTGGCGGTCTTAAGACTGCCAGCCTCGTAATGAAGTCCTTAGTCTTTCTCAGCAGCAAAAAGAAATCTTTCAACAGAAGAAAAAGGAATTCTTGAGAATGCAGCAAAACCTCCACAAAGCCATACTGACCAGAGACACTCTAATGCCACAAAGCTTTTTTAACTACTGTTAACTCTTTTGCAAGAATTGTTTGTACTCTTCCAGCAACTACTACTTAAGAAATTTTCCATCATCATTAGAGCACACGGCCTGCTGGGTATTGCAGTTCTGAGATTTATAAACATTACACCAACATCAGAGGCTGAGAATAGGCCACGTAACGAAAAAAAAAAAAAACAAGACCAACATGTCGTAGTCAGAGTCCTATATATTGAGGGAGGCATCTGACAGCTATACAGGCAAGGTTTGTATTTCTGACTACCATGGTTTTCAAAAACGCTGTGGGTCTTAGAATTAATAAATGAGTGTGTGAATGAAAGGCTGGTTAACTTGCTCAATATATGAATGGGTAATTGAGCAGATGAGGGAATGAGTAAATGCAATGATGCATGAATGCGTAAGATAAAGAGAACTTAATGACTATTTGGATGGATAGTTGGACATGCAAGACAGTTGATTTACACTTGTACATCCTCCTCCCAAGCTATTTACCCATCAATTTAAACATAAGTAACCCACCATCCATCCACTCATGCACCCATCTATCTAAGCCTCAAATTATCCTCATTATTTCATGAATCCATTTGGTTATTCGTGCATACCCCTAAAATTAAGGATCCATTGGTAACCCATCCTCAGAATCATGCACTACCCTACTTACCGTGTATGAGTGCGTGCCTCTATGCATGTAATGTGTGGTTCTGTACGCGAAAGCATGTGCGTTTTCCCCATATAAGCGAATACTGTGTATGTTTGCATTTCTGTGCATGTGCTTCACGAGAGACCCAGTTTGGGCTTTGTCAATGTTTGTTCAATTCTAGCGTGACGGTCGATGTTATTTTTTCGAGGCTGTGAATATGCAAAATGTCTGGTGAAGCACATTTAACCATATTGGGGACACATTAATTAAGGGCTTCTGCAGAAATTAATTTTCAACAATCATGTGAAATCAAGAATTCCATTTCACATCAATATAAAATATATGAGAGATAAACACGGCAATCGAATATATACCAGCAAATTAACTCTTGCTTTAATAATAAACTAAACATTTTTTATTGGCAACATTATTTTTCTTCCACTGTGTTCTAAAAGTGAAACCAGAAGACTCTGACATGAATGGTATATAACCTGGCAACATACAAACTAATAAGCTAGGCTCTGATACAAGTCAGCAATCAACCACATACCAGATTCCATTTCCTTCTTCTGATTACAATCGGTTTCAGCTTGGCTGACCCCTCGCTGATGCAGCCGTAGTTTTAAAGCGAGTATACTCTTTTATAGAATTCAAATAATATTTTGAAGATTGTCTCTGAGTAGCCATCAAGATAGCATATTTCATCTCATAAACACAAATTAAAGCACAGGTTTTGTTGGCCGTTGTGTGTGTTGGTTATCAACACTATTTAAAGGAGCTGAATCTAAAACTGGGGTCGCTTCTTAGAAAAGGCATGCATCCAATACAAGGATGCACTGGCTGATATTCTTCCCTTTTTTCCTGATAACTAATCCCTAGTATAACACAGGGGATTCTGGAATCCCTGCATAAACGGCAGTCTCTTATTTATTTCCAATTTTCAACTCCTGACCACCACATTGCCAATTATGAAGAAAATACATCAGAACTATTATACATTATAATGCCTCCAGCCAGAGCCAGCAGGGGAAAGGCAGGTCAGGTCAAGGAGCATAATGGAAACAGCTGTTTGGAGCAACGAAAATGGAAAGCTGCTTTTCTTTCTTCTGCTCTTTAATAGCTTACAATGACAAACATGAAGAATATGTTTAGTTTTTGCGATCCTTAGATAGAGAAAACCTATAACCTCTCTGCATTTTTCTACCCATTCCTAGCTACCGACTTGGATTGAACTGTTTTTATCATCTGTTTGCCACAAATATATAACATGTTGTTGATGTGTTTAATTTTGAACTAGAGATTTTATTTTTCTTCTTCATGTTTGCAACATGCTTGCTCTTTTCATATGAAACAGCAAAGCATCAACGTTTTAAGTATTTGGTGGGAAAGGTGATGGTGTGACCATGTATTATATGGCATAAAGTACCCCCTGCCATACATGATATGGATATTGCGAATCTCCTCAGGGTTCCATAACTTTATAAAGGAACGTCGCCTTCAGCATCGTTCCTCTCTATGGTTATGGAACTCCGAGGTGACTTGAACTATCCTTATTATGTATAGCAGGGGGTACTTTATCCCTCATAGTATGTGCTAATATCTTGAATTATCTAGCATAATGGACAAAGAAACATAAAAATCATTAGCCTCATTTACAAGCCACTTGCACGACCGCTGCATCATTTTTTTTGACACAGCAACGGTACTAGCAGTGCAATACACTGCTCCATATTCACAAACTGATGCATTAGGCCCAGTGAGCCAGGTATAACGTATGCAGGGTAGGCATTCCAATGGAATTCTATGACTTCACTGCATCAAAACTGTACCACCTGCTCAGACCAGACATAAAATTGATGCAGGGCTTTTTCCAATGGGACTCTCCTCGCATTGCTGGAGTCGAGCCAGTTTAACTTCACAACTCCAGAATGCGTCACTTTAGCAACGACAGATGTGTCAGAATTATTGGCTCATCTGTGAAAACGTGTGCCATGGAGCTCTGTAATGTAAATACAGTGCATCCATGGGATTGTTAGAGGATGTGTGGTAGGTGCATGAAATCTGATGCATCAATGATGATGCGTCAATTCCTTGTAAATGAGGCCCCAAGTTATTTTAAGTAATGTGTTTGTAAGTTCAATTACAGTATTCTAAGTGCACACTCATTTTGATTTGAGGTGCAGGGACATTCCAATACTCTGCTTCCAAGGATAAATTTACTTGTCCTAAATAAAACACCATTAATAGAATGTTCAAAAAAGAAATGTTATATAGTCTCATATATGTATATGTATGTCCACAAATCCATTAGTGTTGTAAAAACATGATTTTCATAGCATGGCTTTTGGTGAATCTTGCTTCTACATATTTTGGAGAGACAGTATGCTTTTATGTATACAATTGAAAATACAATTACATTTGTTACATCAAACCGCTGAAAAATGGCCCGCTATACATGAATCAAATTTCACTACTGCCCCAGAAATGCAGTGAGAAATGAAAACTCAAACAAACCACCAAAGAATACTAATCACAATAATAGGCAAGGTCGAGAGTTCTAGATTGCTATTTTATATATATTATTATTAGTGTAGGAGGCTGGCCTGGTTTGTAGTGGGTACCTTGGGTACTTACACCTTATACCAGGTCCAGTTATCCCTTGTTAGTGAAATAGTAGTGTTCTAGCAGCTTAGGCTGATAGAGGTAGCTATCGCAGAGCAGCTTAGGCTGAACTAGGAGACATGCAAAGCTCATGCAATACCACTTATAGTTACACAGTACTTATACACAAGTAAAGACAATACTCAGTGTTACCCAAAATAAAGGTAGTTTATTTGGGTGACACAGTACTAAAAATATCTTAGAGGCAATACTCCTTCTGTATTATACACAATATGTACACTAGACACCACAATAAGGTAGGTAATTAGACGTAGGATAGTGCAAACAATAGGAAATGCCATAGAATGCAATGGGAGAAAATAGGTCTAGGGGCAACACAAACCATATTCTAAGAAAGTGGAATGCGAATCACAAATTCCCCCCTAGACAAGTGTAGTGTGTACAGAATCGCTGGGAGAGTAAGACTACAGTAAAGGTAAATAAATTACCCCACCCCAGAGCCCCGAAAAGCTGGAGTAAAGTACTGCAAGTTTCCTAAGGACACACCCAGAAGAGGGTGCAAAAGAAGAGTCCCCCTTTGGATGAATACTACAGGAATGCACCCTAGGAAGATGCCAGCGTGTTCCTGCAGATGATGTCCCTGATGTGAAGATGGATACAGACGTGATTTTGTGCTGGAAGTCGCCAACAAGCCTTGGTTACGATAAATATGCGTTTTGCATCAAATGGTGCTGGCTGGACCCAGGAGGGACCTTGGGGCCTCAACTCTGTGTGAGGAGGAAAAGGGGGCTCTCTGCACTTTAGAGAGCCCTCAGGATGTCAGGCAGCACCCACGGGAGTCCCAGGATATGGGGGCAAAGGAGGTGCAAAACACCGTTGGTGCAGCAAGGTCCCACGCCGCCGGTGAACAACTCAGCGAGATGAGCATCGCAGGATGAAGTGCTGAGGTCCTAAGCCAGGTTGTGCACAAAGGAATTTAGCAAATAGTGCACAGAGGCCTCAGGAGGTGAAGAAGGCGCAGTACAAGGGGTCCCTGAACTGGTGTAGACTGGCGTATGCAAGGAGGGCACCATCTGTGCCCTTCAAAGCAGTTTCAGAGGTTGGGGGGCTACCCCTCCCCAGCCTGTAACACCTATTTCCTAAGGGAGAGGGTGTAACACCCTGCTCTCAGAGGAAATTCTTTGTTCTGCCTTCCTAGGACTGAGCAGCTCAGACCCTAGGAGGGTGGAACCCTGTCTGTGAGGTGGCAGCAGCTGTAACTGCAGTGAAAGCCTCAGAGAGCTGGTTTGACAGTACTGGGGGTCCGAGATGGAGCCCCCAGGATCCATAGAATTGGCTCCCAGTACCAGATTTTGAATGAGGGGACTATTCCATGACCGTAGACATGTTACAAGGCCATATTTGGAGTTACCATTGTGAAGCTACATATAGGTATTGACCTATACGTAGTGTACACGTGTAATGGCGTCCCGCACTCACAAAGACCCGGGAAATGGCCCTGAACTATGTGGGGGCACCTTTGCTAGTGCAAGGGTTCCCTCACACTTGGTAACTTTGCACCTAGCCTTCAGCAAGTGAAGGTTAGACATATAGGTGACTTATAAGTTACTTAAGTGCAGTGAAAAGGGCTGTGAAATAGTGTGTGCACTATTTCACGCAGGCTGCAGTGGCAGTCATGTGAAAGGGTTTGTCTGAGCTCCTAATGGATGGCAAAAGAAATGCTGCAGCACATAAGGATCTCCTGGAACCCCAATGCCTTGGGTACCTAGGTACCATATACTAGGGACTTATAAGGGGTGTCCAGTGTGACAATTGAAATTGGTAAATTAAGTCACTAGCCGATAGTGACAAATTTAAAAGCAGAGAGAGCATAAGCACTGAGGTTCTGATTAGCAGAGCCTCAGTGACACAGTTAAGCACTATACACACACACACACACATTAGGACATAAACTATGTGCACTGGGGTCCTGACCCTCAGGATCCCAGTGAGACAGGCAAAAACATACTGACATACAGGTAAAAATGGGGTAACATGCCAAGAAAGATGGTACTTTCCTACAGGGAGATATAGACGTTTGTAAGCTGTCAAAAAAGCTATTCATTTTACTTGCCTTTTCTGCCTTCCTTGACTCTGGCAAGGGACCTCACTTTTGTGGACTCACCTCTCTGCTCTGAGGCCCTGAATAGGGGGTTGTTATCCTCCCCCTTTTTTCCTATTCCTTCTCCACCATGTCATCCTCCTTCTCTTGTTCCTGTGGTGTATATTGCAATTGGTGGTCCTTCTCTCAGGCCTTGAGGGTCTTCTAGAGTTCCTGCTTCTTGAAGCCCTTGGTTGCTGGAATCAGATTCTCCCTGCAGAATACCTTGAGCTCTGCCACATTGTAGCTCTCCAGGTAGTTGAGTTCAAACTCAGTGCTTGCTGGAATAGTCACAGGTCCAAATAGTCAGGTGTAATCAAAGGAAGTAGATGTGGCCAGATTAGGGTCAGCTATGGTTTTGCCATCATGAAATGATCAGGCCATCAACAAGGTCTTGAAAAAGATCAGAAAGGACAGCACCTCTGGCCCCAGTGGCTTCCAAGGGACTCTATTTAGAGAAGACATCAGGGCCTCATTATGAGTTTGGTGGGTGGCGGAGGCTGCCCATGTAATTCAGGCAGTGAAAAGTGTGACGGACATGGGAGTCATAACCCCCAGGATTAAGGCCGCCGGCAACACCTGGCTGTCGGCTGGCAAAAAAGTGGCCTCTCCGGCAGTCGGACTGCGTCTCTTTCGTGGCAGCACGATCATCATGTAGCTGTCAGACCACCACAGCTGTTCTATGACCACCAGACTCGTAATGAGGGCCTTAGTTCTGGGCCACAGTGATCGCCCCACTTTAAGCCTAATGCAGACTATATGAAGATGCCTGGAACTCATGGAAGGATCCTCTTTTGCAGCCCACCCTCAAGAAGGGAGACAAAAATATACTTATTCAGAAGCTAACCAGCTGGACCTCCATTGAGGGCTTCTTAGCTTTTTTCCAAATAGTATTCCTTGTGGGAAGTTCAACTGTGGATAACATCGTCACCCTGTACTGTCTCACCCATCAGTCCGTAACTTACAACACTCCACCCGTTTTCACCTGTTTCATCGACTATTCCTTGGTCTTAGATGGAGTAGTCCAGCATATCCTCTGGCAGAAATCGAGAGGTGGAACATCTGTCCCAAACTATTGTGGGCCATCATGTCACTATACCAATACATGGGTCAGGGGCAAGCTAGCAGGGGATATTGCTATAGTAAAAATTACCACTAACCAGGGATTAAAACGGGGTGCAGTCTTATTTAATCTATATACAGCTGGCCTGGCCCAGCATTGTTCCATGACAACCTCACCAGCCTGAGACAGGAACTTTCACCTTATGCAATATGCAGATTACCTTTTAGATCATACGAAAGTGGGACTACAGAAGGCCTTGAATGTGCTCAATGGTTACAATATAAGGAATAAACTTGTGGCCAATTTCTCCAAAACAAAAAAATTGTGATTTTCGGGTACTATCCAAAAAAAGGGTCAAGAAATGGAGGCCGCGAACTCAGAGGCTCAACTGTGTTCCAAATTATTACCATCTCGGGGTGTGGCTGAGTGAAACTGGCAAACCAACCATGCATCTACAAAAACTGACCAACGAAAAGATGGTTATACACACCATCTGCAAGTTAAATAACATCCTCGACAGTCCAACGAACACGGCCATCAGAAGAGTGCTCAGGACTAAACTCCTGAATTTGGTAAACTATGTACAAAAAGCCTTCCCAGGCATGCTGGTTGCTGAATCTGACAGGCTCCAATGCATGGGGTACAGGAAAGTGTTTCAAATGCCAGCCCATACAAGAGACACCTTAATTTGACCTGAATTTGGCCTCCTCAATCAAAAACTGGAGTGCATGACCGCTTTGGCCACATACTTTTACCAAACAACCGCTGTACCCGACAATATGATGAAGGCAACAATAAATGCAATTTTTGTAAGTAAGAACAATTCCTTATCCATTAACCTCAAAGCTGCAGGTGAAACTCAGCACCCTACAGTGGAGAATTGGACCCCAAGTACCATAAACTCTTCAGCCATAAAATCCGTGATTTAAAAGCAACTGCAGCTCGGCTAACGTGAAATTGACATTAAAGTTTATGGCACCCAAAATAAATCAACATTACAATCACACCATTACCATGCACTAGAAAAACACAGCCTAAAAATCATTCTATGGGCAACATTGGTGACACTTTCAATCAAGAAATTGAACCCAGCTTGGAAGCCACTTGAAATTATAATGTTTCAGACTGTGGGTCTACAGAAAAGGCAATTGCTGGCTCATATACTATTTTGTTGAGCGGCATTGCGCACTGCCCATTGCACACTCCTGAGACCTATTTCTTTACAGTATGGCACTTACTTGGTCAAAGAGGGCCTACATCTCCTATGCTCCCTGGAAAGAGTGACAGAGATGGCCAGACTCAGAAAATGTATCCCCAATGACGAGTGCATATCTGATTCAGCCCTAGTTGCATCAGCCTCAGAGAATGGGCTGCACACTGGAACACTTTAATCCATGTAAATGAGAAGGTCTCTTTCTTGAAATACCCTAGGTCGCTGCACCTTTTTATCCTTTTTAACCCCCTTGACATGAATTAACTGATTTAAAAAATGAATTATCCTATTTGCTGCACTGAGAAAGTTTATCTTCTTAATATGTTTTGAAATTATTTATTTTACATCAAATGTGTTCTTATTTTGACTGTGTGCTTATTTTACGTTTTTATCATACCTATAATGGTTTTGAGTAATCATATAATAAAGTACTCATTCATTAGAATCAAAGTGGATTTTGGAAAAAGCCAAAGAGGCTTATCAAGGAGAATTTAAGAAGAGGTTGAATCAGAATTCAGATTATTTATATGGGATTTAAGTGTTACTCAAAACCACTGCACAAACATGAGTTTTCGGTTCCACCACTGAGCACAAATGTAAGAAATTGGGTTAATAATTGAGAGGGGTGGAAGCTACTCTCAAATGATAAGCACAATCCTTGTCAGCGTGAACCACAAAAAGTCACTAAATTAACTGTGCTTAACTTTCTGGTAGCTTGACACAAAGCAGTCAGGCTTAACTTAGACGTAATGCATAAATTATTCATGTAGCAGAGATACACTAATAAAGTGAAAGCACCACACAAGAAAACCCCAACAGCAATCTCGAAGCATAGAGTAAATTGTAAGAAATGAAATGAGACTAGAATGACAAATATTCAATCAGTATAAAAGGAGATATGTGATTTCAAAGTCTTAAGTAAGTAGTAACAAAAAGCACAAAGCGCAAACCAGGGTCCTCTGCTCATGCTGAACCAAGGCAAGTTCAGGCTGACCTGGATGGAACATGCGTCGAGTACAGGACCAAGTTTGGCCCTCTCGAAAGTGTACATGGTTGTAATTGGGCTTAGATGTAACGTCCTGCATCACACTGCATTGAGTTGTGTAGCATTGCTTCAGTCCATATACGGCAACCAATCAGGAGCTTCAAGCTGCTGTAATGTTAGGTACTGCATCACTTTGCATTGTGCATTGTCAGGTGTCTGATGAGGCCAGTGATCAGGAGTGCTGAGGACAGGGAATGCAAGGTTATGTGTTGAGCTACGTCACACTCCATTTATTTTCAGGGAACTCTCAGCCTCACAAGGAGGAGTACATGATGATGCCAGCCAGGGGTCCAGGACCTGGGGGTGGGCTCCTAGGCATAAGGACACACTCCTGCAGAGGCCAGCAGCAGGGCATAGGGATGTCCAGTTGGGTCTGGTCATCTGGGAAGATGCAGGACAGTTCTCTCAAGCTTGTTGTGTCCCTGTAGCTCACAACGGAGGACAGCAGGATAGCCCTTAGAGTCACTCTGGTGTTCCCAGGCTTGAGGAGTAGGTCCACACTTCTTTCCTCTGATGACAGGGCCATCTTTACAGCAGCAGAGCAGTCCTTCTTCTGAGTCTTCCACAGGTACAGAAGTGATCTGATGAGTGTCTCAGAAGATCCATTAAATATGCATGGTGTGTTTTGCTTTCCTTCTCTTATCTTATGACCGAGCTTACAAAACTTCTCTGGAATGCACTTCTAGTTTAAAGATGACATTTATTATTACTTCACCATGAGGTTCCTGAAATACGAGATTAGTAGGTTGGAAGTACACGTTTAAAAGTAGTCACAGCAATGAAAGCAAAATATATCAAAGTACTTCTCAATTGCAATGTACCCAGCAAATACATGTGATTATATTATAGCATAACTTCAAAGCAAAGAATAAAAGTCAAAATTGCATCACCGTAGGGCCTATCACTGCTCGTCATCCTTCTCATGCCTGCAAGTTGATGACTCCTGTTCAACTGCGAGAAGGAGATTTTCCACCCAACCGGGAGGCCAGGCAGCTGACGTCCGCTCCTGACTGAAGTCCTGGAGAATCTCCCCTCACTACTGCCCAGGGCCACTGAAAAAAGCCTGGCCCCTCCCTCTCAGACCAGGGAAATAAAACAAGCCATTGGAGATTGCCCAGATCTCCTAAGCCTCTCCTCTTCCCAAGGCTGAGCAGAAAGGAAAACACCAAATATACGCTCTCTTATCACGTTAGGGTTCGTGTGAATTCAATTTAAAAAACACAGCTTGGTCTGCCATGTGGAAAAACACAGCTCATCTGCACTGTCTCAACTGCAATGTCTAACTCCACGTTAAAGCCAATAGGCAGCTAACCTAAATACAAAATGTAAAGCCTAATGCCATGTTAAAGCCAATAGGCAGCTAAACTGAATACAAAATGTAATGTGCTCCTCATGAACATTGAACAAATAATATAAACAGTGGTGAAACACAAAGTCATTGGTCAAACACAATTAATGGCATAACATGGTGCCAGGCTGTGAATTGGGGGACATACTATACTACCTCCACATCTAGTTCTGGAGCATTCATCCTTTTTCCAGCAAGGCTCCAAAAAGCCTGGGATGACAAAATGCTAGTGTTAGGTTCTTATTGTGTGTGCTAGAGGCAGCCTTTGAAATGTAAGTGGGGCAGGCAACTGCTCTACCCCATCCATTCTGGCACGATTGTCAATTCTGAAAACACATAGGGGGTCATTACAACCCTGGCGGAGGGTGTTAAAATGGCAGTAAGACCGCCAAAAGGCTGGGGGTCTTTTTTTGAGTATCATGACCATGGCGGTTACCGCCATGGTCATCCGCCGCTTCTCCGTTCCGCCCGCCAGGGCGGAGACGACCGCTGGGCTGGAGACCTGGGTCTCCAGCCCGGCGGCCGTCACAATACCCCCGCCGGTATTGTGACCCGGCTTACCGCTGTGGATTTCCAGCGGTAGGAACCGCCATGAAATCCATGGTGGTAAGCACTATCAGTGCCAGGGAATTCCTTCCCTGGCACTGATAAGGGTCTCCCCCACCCCCCACCCCCACATCGACTTCCTCCCCTACACCCCCCTCCACCCCTGCCACCCCCCAAAGGTGGCAGGGCCCCCCTCCCCACCCTGACCCCGACATTACCTTACACATACACACCCGACACACACGCAGGCACCACCAACACACATACACCCACACACACCGACATACATGCCAACATCCACACACACAGTCAGACACGTACACCCACATTCACACATTCACGCACACATCCACACAGACATACCTACAGACATACACGCACTCATTCCCAAAACACGCAACACCCCGCAAGCATACACGCACTCACCCCCCCTACATACACCGACGCACACCCCCATGCACCCACACAACACACAACACCCCCACCCCCCTCCCATAACAGACGATCGACTTACTTGTTCCGTCGATCTGCCGGGGGGGGGACGGGAGCCATGGGGGCAGCTCCGCCGACACCACACCGCCAACAGAACACCGCCGCGCAGAATCACAGGACGTGATTAGCTGGGCGTTGTTCTGTTGGCGTGGCGATGGAGGTGGAGCAACCTCCACTTCCCTGCCGCCCGCAAGTATGGCTGTTGGCGGCCCTCCGTTGGAAAAATGACGGAGGGCAGCCAGCGGTCATAATACGCTGAGCGGCAAACCGCCACTACTGGCGGTCTTCCGCACAGCGGTTCCTCGTGGTCTTGTTAAAAGACCGCCGAGGTAGTAATGACCACCATAATCCCCCTTTGTCTCACTGACTGGGAGGAATACAACTAGGCTTTTCACAGTCATGGGACCCAGGATATTGGCAGAAGATACACAATAGTATGACAAGAAGATGGCAACTTAATAAAAGTGTCATGTTCAGAACTATGACTTTACATTCAACCATACAATTAAAGAGGATTTTAAATTGAAATTCATTTGAGTGTAAATATAATTGTCCTATCAGGCTATCACTTATTAAGTGTAATAAGATAGCCAAATATTATCCTATGGGAGAGATAGGCCTTGCAATAGTGAAACACAAATGTAAGGGGTTTTCATTACCAGGACATTTAAAACTTAAACCCACATATTCTAGTTTTTAAATATAATGAACACTGCTTTATGTACCATTAGGGCCTACCTTACGGGTGCCATATGTATTAAAAAGGATGGTTTCAGCCCTAGCAAGAGGTGGAAATAGCAATATAAACTTGCAGCACAATATGCAGTTATAGGCCGGAGAAATTCTTTAGAAGGCTAGTTAAGCGGGTGCTGCAGGCTCATTAGCAGCATTTAATCTACAGAATGTAGTACCACATAATAGAGACTTACAAGAACATTAAGGGGGTCATTCCAACCCTGGCGGTCGGTGCTAAAGCGGCGGTCAAACCGCCAACAGGCTGGCGGTAAAAAAAATGCAATTCCGACCCTGGCGGAAACCGCCAACAGAGACCGCCACTTTAACACACCGCCCGCCACGGCGGTACAAACAAACAGCGCGACGGTCACCACCAACAGACAGGTGGGAGACAATGAACCGCCCACCCAATCACAACCCACCAATCCGCCACCTTTTCCGGGGCAGTAGCCCCGCCGATAAAAACACGGCGGAAACAGACATTTAAAACGGAAAACGCTCATCTCATACACCCCACGAGGAATCTGGACAGCATGGAACCCGAACTACACATCCTACCAGCCATTGTCTTCCTGCTCCTCTACCAGGAGCACGAAGGCCGGCGCAGAAGACAACGGTGAGTACTGCACCTACGACACAGGGGAGAGAAAAAATTACGGGGACACACATATGCGACACACCCACCCTCACCCTCAACCACTACAACACACACATCAATGCTTAGCAACACATCACAGTTACACCCCCAAACCCCCCGGAAGAATGCAAAGGCAAAAGGAAATGATTATAAATATAGAATTATATTGTATGACTGAGTATAAAATATATCACACATCTATAACTTTATATACATAAATTGTCCAGTCCGATATGTCTATCAGCCATTGTTCGTGGGCCACTGGGCCAAAAGACATGGGCAAAGCCCACACAGGATACCTGCCTCCAACGGAGAGAACACTGCAGGGGCATCAGATAGGAAAACTGCAGGCACCTCAGGGGGAAGCGAAGGGGGGGCACCTCAGCCAGATGAGTCCATGACGCCAGATCCACGAGGGGCCTCCATGGCCACTGTGCCCTCCTGGGGAGTGCAAAGCCACAGTCTCTCAAGTTTCTTCAGTGGGTGGCTTGCCCACTGCCATATCCTGGGGAGTGCAAAGCCACAGTCTCTCAAGTCTCTACAGTGTGTGGGTTGCCCACTGTGCCATCCTGGGGAGTGCAAGGCCACAGTCTCTCAAGTCTCTACAGTGGGTGGCTTGCCCACTGTGCCATCCTGGAGAGTGCAAAGCCACAGTCTCTCAAGTCTCTACAGTGGGTGGTTTGCCCACTGTTCAATCCTGGGCCACAGTCTCTCAAGTGGATAACAGTCTCCACTGGTACTGGAGGAGGACTAGTGCCCAGAGTGCTTCGTGCAGCCCTGCCCGACACAGATGCGGGCCTGCCCCTTCCGCCAATGGGCCAGCGGTGCTTGAGATGGCGGTGCCCAGCGGAGCGGTGCTTAAGATGAAGGGCCCAGTTCAGCGGTTCTTGAGACGGCGGTGCCCAGCGGAGCGGTGCTTGAGATGAAGGGCCCAGTTCAGCAGTTCTTGAGACGGCGGTGCCCAGCGGAGCGGTGCTTGAGATGAAGGGCCCAGTTCAGCGATTCTTGAGACGGCGGTGCCCAGCGGAGCGGTGCTTGAGATGAAGGGCCCAGTTCAGCCGTTCTTGAGACGGCGGTGCCCAGCGGAGCGGTGCTTGAGATGAAGGGCCCAGTTCAGCGGTTCTTGAGACGGCGGTGCCCAGCGGAGCGGTGCTTGAGATGAAGGGCCCAGTTCAGCGGTGCTTGAGATGAAGGGCCCAGTGCAGCGGTTCTTGAGTCGGCGGTGCCCAGCGGAGCGGTGCTTGAGATGAAGGGCCCAGTTCAGCAGTTCTTGAGACGGCGGTGCCCAGCGGAGCGGTGCTTGAGATGAAGGGCCAAGTTCAGCGGTTCTTGAGACGGCGGTGTCCAGCGGAGCGGTGCTTGAGATGAAGGGCCCAGTTCAGCGGTTCTTGAGACGGCGGTGCCCAGCGGAGCGGTGCTTGAGATGAAGGGCCCAGTTCAGCGGTGCTTGAGATGAAGGGCCCAGTGCAGCGGTTCTTGAGACGGCGGTGCCCAGCGGAGCGGTGCTTGAGATGAAGGGCCCAGTTCAGCGGTTCTTGAGACGGCGGTGCCCAGCGGAGCGGTGCTTGAGATGAGTGTCCTGGTCAGCGGATCCGGCCCAGGCATGGATGTCACTCGCCACCTGACATGTGGCTGGTGGGGCCTTCCTGCCAATCGGTCTGGTGGCTTCCGGGGCCATCCTGGGCTGCAGTTCTCGGCCTGTGTGTGTCCTACTGCCCACCTGGGACGTGGCTTGCGGGGCCCTCCTGGGCTGCAGTACCGGGCCTGTGTGTGTCCTCCTGCACACCTGGGATGGGGCTGGTGGGGCCCTCCTGGCCAGCTGGCCTGTTGCCGGACTTGTCGGGCGTGCTACCCTTCCCACCCTTCCCTGCACGCTTCTGGCCCTTTCCCACCTTTGGCGGTGTGCCAGGTGGCACCCCACTTCCTGACGGAGCCAATGTAGGGATTTTGGTCCCTGGGGTCTTTGGTCGCTCGCGCCGGGCACTGGCAATCTTAGGATGCTTTTCCGGTGGTGGGCTGGCCGTGATTTGGCTCCTAGCTGAACTGGATGCCCTTGAGGGTGGGGGACTCCACAGTCCATGGACAACAGTCTTCACTGGTCCCGGTTTTGTGGTGGCTGAGGTGCTGATTGGAGTCTTATGAGATGGACGGGGTGGGGGAGTTGGAGGAAAGAGGTCAAGTTTGGAAAGGAAAAGCAATTTGGAAAGAGAGGGACGGGTAGGTGTAGTGGGTATGGGAGTGGAGGAAGAGGATGTGGTTGTAGGAGTGTGAAGTCTGGTGTCTTTGGGTGCAGGTGCTTGGGCTGGAGGCTGTCGTGAGGTGGATGGCTGTTGGGTGGGTGGCTGCCTGCGTTTGTGTAGTTTGGAGGAGGGGGTGACAGACACACTTGGAGAGGACACAGGGGACGTGTAAATGGTAGTGGGGGTGGTGACTGCACTTGTGCGGAGTGTTCTGGTGGGTGTGCTGGTGATGGACGTAGTGGCTGAAGATGTTGTGCATGCAAGTGTGAGGGGAGACGTCACAGGGAGGGAGGAGGGAGACGAGGAGGAGGGGCAAACAGTGGAGGCAGTGGGTGTTGGTATGTCTGCATGTGGATGTTGCTTGTGTGAATGCTTGTGTGATGTGTGGTGCTTATGTTTGGATGAGCTTCCCTTGGGTGTTGAGGTGTGTGCAGGCTGGTCTGTAGGTGTGTCTGGGATGGGCAGAGGTACAGGGGATTGGGTCTGGGTGGAGGAAGTTGGAGGGTGGAGGCTAGAGACAGGGACAATTGCTGACGTCAGTGCTGAGGCCAGAGCGTTGAACAATCGCTGATGGGCAGCCTGACCCGAATGAATGCCCTCCAGGTATGCATTACTCTGGTGCACCTCTCTTTGTACACCCTGGATGGCATTCAAAAGGGTAGACTGCCCAACAATGATGGTCCTTAGGAGGTCAATGACCTCCTCCCTGATGGCAGCAGGGGTGACAGGGGCAGGGCCTGAGGTGCCTGGGGCGAAGAAAATGCCCACATTCCTGGGTGAGCGGGCACGGGGCAAACGCTGAGGGGCTGCTGGGAGGGTGGTGCTGGTGCGCTGGGTGGCGGCTGTACCTGTTGTTGCGGGGGGCACGGATGTTGCCGCCACCACAAGGGAGCGCCCTTCAGAGGACGAATCGGTGTCACTGACATCAGCACGAGTCCCCGCTGTGGAGCTCCCCTCGCCCTCCGTCTCACTGGTGAAATCCGAGTCAGTTGCATGGCCCGCCATGGCCATGTGAGATGCAGCTCCCTCGTGCTCCGATGCCACTTCTCCTCCACCTGATGATGTTAATGCACACATGAACAGGAAGACCACAAAAAAGGGGGGGAGGAGAAATAAAGACATGTTGAGTGCATGGATTACCGCTACCGTTGGCGGACAAGACAGACACAGAAGCCCCCTGCACTACGCTGCGCACTTGGGGTCCACTACGCAATCCGTGGGACATGGCCTACAAGCCTATGGACGACAACTGCACACATAGATGATACAGGGCCATGGATACCTGTACTTGGCACCCTACAAAGGTGGGGGGCGGGTGCACAGGGCCATGCCTTACGTAGGGGCCTAGCCTATAGAAATCGCCCTGGCCTAGGGATACCCACAGCCCTCCTCCCCCACCCAGACACCTCCACTGCACGCAAAGTCAGCAGAATGTATTTGTACTCACCCCCTTGTGTCTGTTGTGATGTCCTCACGCGCCCATCCAAATCGGGGTAGGCCACCGCCAGGATCCGGGACATCAGGGGGGTCAATTGACAACTGGCACCCCTCCTACGTTGGGAGGCCATCCCCAGCAGAGCCTCCGCCGTCTTCCTGCTCCTGCGTCGGATGTCCTCCCACCTCTTCCGGCAGTGGGTGCCCCGTCTGTTGTGGACCCCCAGGGTCCTGACGTCCTTGGCGATGGCACGCCAAATCGTGACTTTCTGGTGGGCGCTGACCTATGTGACATGTACAGGGAGAGAAAAATTGTCATCACCTTCTGCATGCTCGATGTGAGTGGCCCCCCATCCCCACCCTTGCCATGTGGCACATGCTCTCATCTGTCGTTTGATGCATGCCTCAATCGCTCCCCTCCCCACCATCTTTCATCCACCGACTCAACCCAGGCATTGCCCACTAAGCATGGTCCCAGTGTACTTACCTGTTGGTCTGGAGGACCGTAGAGTAGCGCATACTGGGGGAGGACCCCATCCACAAGTTTCTCCAACTCCTCCGCAGTGAAGGCAGGGGCCCTTTCCCCAGTCGCATGAGCCATTGTCTCTTCCAGACCGAGGTCACAGCAGCACTTGCAGTGTAGGTCCTCTCCTGTCGAAGATCAGGTATCGATTGATTAAGCAGATAGAAAATGACGGTCACGCCCGCGGCGGTGCGTACCGCGACCGCCGGCGCACATCGTCATTGGCTCCTGAAACCCATAGGGTTCTATGTTAACCAATGCGGCTTAGCGCCGCGGTCTTCGACCGCCTACCGCCGCGGTGTGCCACGCCAGCGCATTGACCTCACATCCCACTGTCGCACTTCACAGGTCAGGCAGCCGCCATTTCAAGGACCCACATGGCTTAATTACCAACTGCGTCACACATACCTAGGCCATGCACCAACACTCATACAAGCCATTCAGTCCATTGGGAATCGTGTTATGTGCAAGCTGTGGTTACGTACCTGTGGGTTGCTTGACTCTGTGCTCGCTGTTGTCCTTCATAGGCAGCGTCTGCTGGGACATGCGAGGAGATGGAGGAATCTTCCCGTGTACAGACCGCTGGTGGACCTGTCGACAATGGAGGAACGACACGTCATACTGACATACAGGCTTGACCGAGCCACTATACAGGAACTGTGTGCTCAGCTGGAGCCAGACCTGATGTCACCCATCCGCCAACCCACAGGGATCCCCCCTCTCGTGCAGCTGCTGTCAGTACTCCATTTCTTAGCAAGTGGGTCATTTCAAACAACAGTGGCCATATCATCAGGGATGTCCCAGCCTATATTTTCCAAGGTGTTGTCCAGAGTGTTGTCTGCCCTGCTCAAACACATGCGGAGCTACATCGTTTTCCCTGAGGTGGGGGATTTGCCTACAGTGAAGGGTGATTTCTATTCCCTTGGACATATCCCCAACATCATAGGTGCCATTGATGGGACACATGTTGCTTTGGTCCCCCCCAGCAGGAGTGAACAGGTGTACAGGAACCGGAAGAGTTATCATTCAATGAATGTACAGATGGTGTGTTTGGCTGACCAGTACATCTCCCATGTTAATGCCAAGTTCCCTGGGTCAGTGCATGACGCCTACATCCTGCGGAATAGCAGCATCCCGTATGTGATGGGTCAACTCCAGAGGCACCGGATGTGGCTATTAGGGGACTCTGGTTACCCCAACCTGTCTTGGCTACTGACCCCAGTGAGGAATCCCAGGACAAGGGCAGAGGAACGGTACAATGAGGCCCATGGGTGGACTAGGAGGGTGATCGAGCGAACCTTTGGCCTCCTGAAGGCCAGGTTCAGGTGCCTCCATATGACAGGTGGATCCCTAATGTACTCACCAAAGAAGGTGTGCCAGATCATCGCGGCCTGCTGTATGCTTCACAACCTGGCTTTGCGCCGCCAGGTGCCTTTTCTGCAGGAGGATGGTCCAGATGGTGGTGTTGTAGCAGCTGTGGAGCCTGTGGAGAGTGAAGAGGAGGAAGCCGAAGAGGACGACATAGAGAACAGGAACACAGTAATACAGCAGTATTTTCAGTGACACACAGGTAAGAGTAGACACCGGCATATTACATTTACTTAAAGACTCCTACCTCTCTACTGTCTGACTTTTTCCCCCAGTGTATGGTAACTGTGTTGTGACTTTCCCTTCCGTTTTCAGAGCTGTGGGCCCCACTGCGTGACATCTGCTTTGTTTCCCCATGGACTACAGCTGTGTGACAGCGGTTTGTTACCATCACAATGTGAATGAACATTTTGGCACGGTCATGTCTAATACATTTGTTCTAAATCACAGACAGACTCCAGATTGTTTTGTGCAATAAGTGTTTTATTCAAGTGCTCTAAATTGGATGGGTGGTTGCAAATCGGTGAGGGGTGATGGTGGAGGATTGTCCATGGCAGAGTCCAGACTATCAGTTTCACAGGTGCATTGTCCAAATGCCTGTGGGAAGTGGAGCAGGGGCAGTTTAAGGTTGGACAGGGTGACAATGTGGGACAGTGGGTTGACAATCAGGGCGGTATCCTTTGCTGGCGGGGGTCTTGACATCTTACTCTGTCTTCTTCCTGGATCTCAGGGCTCGCTTGCGGGGTGGTTCTCCTTCTGCAGGGGGTGGGGTTCTGGTGGCCTGTTGGTCTTGTGTCGGGGCCTCCTGTCCACTAGCGTCGGCGGAGGTGGTAGGCAGTTCTTGGTGCATGCTAGTGTCAGGGGCCCTTTGAGGTGCCACAGTGTCCCGCAATGTCGTGACTACCTAATTCAGGGCCACTACGATGGTACCCATGGCAGAACTGATGTTTCTTAGTTCCTCCCTGAACCCCATATACTGTTCCTCCTGCAGAAGCTGGATCTCCTGAAACCTGGCCAGGACCGTCGCCATTGTCTCCTGGGAGCGGTGGTATGCTCCCATGATGGAGGAGAGGGCCTCGTGGAGAGTGGGTTCCCGGGGCCTGTCCCCCCCCTGTCGCACAGCAGCCCTCCCAGTTCCCCTGTTTCCCTGGGCCTCTGTCCCCTGGACCGTGTGCCCACTACCACTGCCCCCAGGTCCCTGTTGTTGTTGGGGTGGTGGGTTAGCCTGGGTTCCCTGTAGTGGTGGACACACCGCTGATTGACGTGTCCTGGGGACAGAGGTATGGGCCCGCTGGGTGGGTGCTGTGCTGGTGTTCCCAGAGGGGGGAAGGTCTACTGTGGCCTGTGGCTGTGTGAGGGGAACCGACTGTCCCGAGGTCCCCGATGGACCGGGCTGGTCATCTAGATCCAGGGAGACAGAGCTGGTGTCCTCACTGTGGGCCTCTTCTGGGGTGGAGGGGACATTTGTGGACCCTCCTGCGCGGTGACGTGGCGTTCGGGTCCTGCAGGGGTATAAAAGCATGGTTATTGCTTCTGTGTGTGTCATAGCGTGCAATGGGTGGGTGCCCGTGTACCCCAGTGCTGGCATTCCTTTGTGGGGGCTGTTGTGACGGTGGTTGGGGGGGGGTTTTGTATGTGTTTGTGCAGTGAGCATGCTTAGGTGATGGGTGTCCATGCTTTGTGGACGCATGCAGGGCTAGGTGTTGGGATGGGTGGGTTGTGATGGTGAGACAGTTGCAAGGAGTAGGATGTGATGGCGGTGAGGGTGAGGGTGGGGGTATGAGTTGGCATGCAGGTGGGGTGGGGGGGAGAAGTAGTTAAGATTTGCCTTACCAGAGTCCATTCCTCCGCCTACTCCTGCGAGGCCCTCAGGATGCAGGATGTTCAAGACTTGCTCCTCCCATGTTGTGAATTCTGGGGGAGGAGGTGGGGGTCCGCCGCCAGTCTTCTGCACCGCGATGTTGTGCCTGGATACCATGGAACGCACCTTCCCCCGTAGGTCGTTCCACCTCTTCCTGATGTCGTCCCGATTTCTTGGGTGCTGTCCACAGCGTTGACCCTGTCGACTAATCTGCTCCATAGCTCCATCTTCCTGGCAATGGTGGTGTGCTGCACCTGTGCCCCGAACAGCTGTGGCTCTACTCGTACAATTTCATCCACCATGACCCTGAGTTCATCATCAGAGAACCTGGGGTGTCTTTGCGGTGCCATGGGGTGGTGTGGGTGATGTGTAGGGTGGATTGTGTGGTGCTAAGTGTGGTGATGTGTCTTGTTGTGTTGTGTGAAGTGCGTGCAAATATTGCTGGGTGACATTGAATTGGGCGTCTGGGTGCTCGGATGTCTTTTCTCGGTGCGTGTTCACGAATCTCTAGGAGTGGAGGTTTGTGGGTGATGTGGGTGTGTGTTTTATATTTAATTGGGTGTGTGGGAGTGGTGTGTGTATGTGTCTCAGGTGTGTGTATTTTGAATTGTCCAATGTGGTTGTATTTTGTAAGTGTGTGTGTATTTTGAGCGCGGCGGTGTGTACCGCCAATGGAATACCGCGGTTGAAAGACCGCTGCGTGGATTCGTGTGTCGTGATAGTGTGGGGGTATTTCTGTTGGCGTGACGGTGGAGGTTTGGTCATCGCCAGTTTCTCGCTGCCCTTTGGTGTGGCGGACTTTTGTGGATGTCTGTATTTTGGCGGTTTGCCTGTTGTGGGTCAGAATGACCGTGGCGGTTTACCGCGGCCGCGGCGGTGTTATGGCGGTCTTCTACACAGCGGTAAGCGCCTTTTACCACTGAGGTTGGAATGACCCCCTAAATGTGCTAATTATGTGTGGAACTGTGTTTTAGGGATAGAGCACAAGCACTTCAGCACCAGTTAGCCAGTGTTATAGAGCACAAATTCATAGGCCCTCATTACAACCCTGGCGGTAAATGCCGCTTACTGCTGTACAGAAGACCGCCAACATACCGCTGCGGCCATGGAATTCCGCTACAGGTATAACAACCCACAGCTCGGAATCTGCCATAATACAGACACCCACACAAGTCTGACACACCAAAGGTCAGTGATAAACTGACGATAACAAAACCGACATCGTCACGCCAACAGGAATACGCCCACACTATCACGACCCACGAATCAACGCGGCGGTCTTTTAACTGCAGTATTCCATTGGCGGTACACACCGCTGCGCTCAAAATACACACACATTTACAAAACACAACCACATTGGACAAATCGAAATACACACACCTTATACACATACACACACCACACCCACACACCCAATCCAATTTAAAGCACACACCCACATCACTCACAAACCCTTACTACCAGAATTCTGAAACCACGCCAGAGAGAGACACCACCTTAAACAACACCAGCATCCACAGACACACAACACCATCACTTACACAACATCCACGCACCTCAAACAACACACACCAACACATCCCCTCACACATCACAACACACTCTACCTCACACATCACCCACACCACATCATGGCACCTCAACAACACCCCAGGTTCTCTGAGGAGGAGCTCAGGGTCATGGTGGAGGAAATCGTCTGGGTAGAGCCACAGCTATTCGAATCAAAGGTGCAGCTCACCTCCATTGCAAGGAAGATGGAGCTATGGCGGAGAATAGTCGTCAGGGTCAACACAGTGGGACAGCATTCAAGAACACAGGATGACATCAGGAAGAGGTGGAACGACCTACGGGGAAGGTGCATTCCGTGGTCTCCAGACCCGATTGCTGTGCAGAGGACTGGCGGTGGACCCCCACAATTAACAACATGGGAGGAGCAAGTCTTGGCAATACTACCTCCTGAGGGCCTTGCAGGAGTAGCAGGAGGATTGGACTCTGGTAAGGCAAATCTCTACTACCTTATCCCCCCCCACCCTACCTGCATGCCATTACATACTCCCACCCTTACCCCATCACTCCAACACCTCACATATGCCTCATTATCACAACCCACCCATGCCAATTCCAAGCCCTGCATGCTACACCAAAGCATGGGCACCCATCACCAAAGCATGTCCACTACAGATACCCACACAGACCCCAAACCAAATATCACACAAGGACCAAGCCAAGAATGCAAGCACTGGAGTACAGAGTCACTCACCCATTGCATACGATGGCACACACAGATGCAATAATCATGCCTTTACACCCCTGCAGGACCCTTACCCAACGTCACCGGACCAGGGGGAACCAATCATATCCCGTCCCCCCACAGAAGAAACCCACAGTGATGACAGCAGCTCAGCACAACTGGATCAAGATGACCAGCCCGGCCCATCAGGGACCTCGGGACAGTCGGTTCCCCTGACACTGGCACAAGCCACCACAGAGCCTCCCCCTCAGGAAACACCACCACAGCACCCACCCAGCGGGCCCATACCTCTGTCCCCAGGACACGTCAATCAGCAGTGTGTCCACCACTACAGGGAACCCAGGCAACCCCACTAACACAGGACGATCAGGGACCTGGGGGCAGTGGCAGTGGACACACGGTTCAGGAGACAGAGGCTCAGGAAAATAGGTAAGCTGGGAGGACTGCTGTGTGAGAGGGGGCGGACAGGCCCAGAGAACCCACTCTCCACGAGGCACTCTCCAACATCATGGGAGCTTACCATAATTCCTAGGAGATGATGGCAACAGTACCGGCCAAGTTTCAGGAGACCCAGCGGCTGCAGGAGGAACACTATCTGGGGATCAGGGAGGACCTGAAGTCCATTAACAACACCCTGGTCACCATTGCAGGGGTGCTGCAAGACCTTGTCAACACCAGGAGGGACACAGTGGCACAACAAGGGGCCCCTGACACTAGCCTGGACGATGAACAGCCCTCCACCTCCGCCGGCGCTAGTGGACAGGAGACACCGCCACAGAAACACGACACCAGCACCCCACCCCCTGTAGATGGAGAACCAAACCGCAAACAGTCCCTGAGATCCAGGAACAAGACAGAGAACATTGCCAAGACCCCTGCCAGGAAATGAGACCCCCCTGAATGTCACCCTTCTGTCATACTTTGTCACCCTGTCCATCTTTCAACTGCCATTACTCCACTTCCTATGCCACTTTGGACAATGCACCTGTGAAACAAATAGACTGGAATCTGCCATGGACATTCCTCCACCATCCCCCCTGCCCATTTCACAACCCCCTCCACTTATTTGCACAGAAATAAACACACTTCAATCACAAAGCAATCTGGAGTCAGTCTGTGCTTTCACAAACGTGTAATTGAAATTACCGTGGAATATAGCAATGTTAATTTACTTGTGCACAGACCGATGTAACACAGCTGTAGGCCTGGAGGAAATATAGCAGAGGGCACAAAGTGGGACCCACAACCATACACTGAGTGAAAATGACACACTTATGCTAGCTCCAATAATAGTATGAGATGTGGGAGGCAGTGAAATCTTCTTACCTGTGTCTCACTGGAAGTATTGCAAGATTATTTTTTTTCTGTTGTCGATATCCTCTTCTTCTGCCTCCTCTTATTCACTGTCCACAGGCTCCACAGCTGCCACAAGACCACCATCTGGCCCATCCTCCTGCAGAAAAGGCACCTGGCGTCACAAAGCCAGGTTGTGCAGCATACAGCAGGCCACAATGATCCGGCCCACCTTCTTTGGTGAGTAGAAGAGAGAACCACCTGTCATATGGAGGCACCGGAATCTGGCCTTCATGAAGCCGAAGGTTTGTTCAATCACCCTCCTAGTTCACCCATGTGCCTCATTGTTGCCTTCCTCTGTCCTTGTCCTGGGATTCCTCACTGGGGTCAGTAGCCATGACAGGTTGGGGTAACCAGAGTCACCTGAAAATATCGAGGGACAACTGTTAGACACGCATTAACCCTTAGGGACAACCCCATACCCAGATACCTACTCACACTGTATAGTGTCCTTGCCCTCACCTATTAGCCACACACAGTGCCTCTGGAGTTGCCCCACAGAGAAGGAATGCTGCTATTCCTCAAAATGTAAGCGTCATGCACTGAGCCAGGAATCTTGGCATTCACACAGGAGATGTACTGGTCTGCCAAACACACCATCTGCACATTTATCAAATGGTAGCTCTTTCGGTTTCTGTACACCTGTTTTCTCCTGAAGTCTGTGGGAGACTATGATGTGTCTCTCTTCCATTTTTGACAGGTCCACCAGCGGTCTGTACACCGGAGGATGCCGCCATCTCATCACCTGCCCCAGCAGACGTGCCCTACGGAGGAGAACAGCGAGCAGAGAGTCATCCAACACTGAGGTATCAAAAAATGTAATTTGCACACATTTATTAATCCGCAATGTGCCTGTAACTGTGTGTATTCCTGGCCTACATTGGTGTGATGCAGCTAATATTAATGCCATGTGGCACCCTGAAGTAGCGGCTGCCTGACCTGTAAGGTGGGACAAGGGGATATGAGGTAACTGCAATGGCGTTCTACACCATTGCGGTGGGTGGTCGAAGACCGTGGCGCAATTCTTCATTGGTTAACATTGGGCCCTATGGGTCCGAGGAGCCAATGATGATGTACGCTGGCGGTGACGGTACGCACCGCCGCGGACGTGACCGCCATTTTCTGTCTGTACACTCACTTGATACCTGACCTTCATCAGGAGAAGACATACACTGCAAGTGCTGCTGTGACCTGTGTCTAGAAGCGACAATGGCCACAGTGTCTAGGGAAAGGGCCCCTGCCTTCACTTCGGAGGAGTTGGAGAAACTAGTAGATGGGGTCCTCCCCCAGTACATGCAACTGTACGGTCCTCCAGACAAACAGGTGAGTACACTGGGAGTATGCTGCATGGGCAATGCCTGTTTTGAGTGGTGTGGATGGAAGATACATAGGGGGGGACTGAGGCCTGCATGTGCGGATGGTGAGTGTATGTGCGTCAGGGCAAGGGTGGGAACAGGGGCCAATGAGTATGACGGTCCGGACGGGTAAAGAATTTTCTTTCCCCTTGTACTATTCCGCTAGGTCAGCGTCCACCAGAAGAAGGCTATTTGGCGTGCCATCACAAAGGACGTCCGGACCCTGGGGGTCCACCACAGATGGAGCACCCACTGCTGTAAAAGATGGGAGGACCTGTGCTGCTGGAGCAAGAAGACGGCAGAGGCCCATCTGGGGATGGCCTCCCAACGTGGGAGGGGTGCCTGTCGCACCATGACCCCCCTGATGTTCCGGATCCTGATGGTGGCATATCCTGAGTTAGCTGGGCGTTTGAGGGCAACACAGCAGCCACAAGGGGGTGAGTACACTCTCATTCAGCTGACTCTGCGCTCATTACGAGGTGTCTGGGTGGGGGAGGTGGGCAGCGGGTTCCCCTAGTCCAGGGCGATCTTGGTAGGTAAGGTCCCTTGTGAGGCAGGCTATGTGACACCCCAAACCCACTAGTGGTTAGAGCCATCTACACCTAGTCAGGCTCCTGTGACTTCCAGGTGTGATTAATCTAGGAACTATAAGTGCATGGCTTAAGGCAGAGGGCTGCTGTGTCTGTTGTTCTGCCAACAGTAGTGGTGTTGCATGCACTGAACGTGTCTTTCTCCTGTCTTCCCCCCCTTTTTGTGGTCTCCCTGTTCTTGTGTGCAATAGCATCATCAGGCGGAGGAGCATTGGCACCGGAGCAGGAGGGAGCTGCATCCTACTTGGCCCTGGAGCGTGATGCAACGGAGTCCGAAGCCACCAGTGGTACGGAGGGCAAGGGGAGCTCCATGGTGGGGACAGGAGCAGAGACCAGTGACTCCTCCTCTGATGGGAGCTCCCTTTTGGTGGTGGGCCCCTCTGTGCCCACCGCATCAACAGGTACAGCCGCCACCCCCCTACCAGCACCGCCCTCCTAGCAGCCCCTCAGCGTGTGTCCCGTACCCGCTCACCCAGGAGGGTGGGCATCTCCTTCGCCCCGGCAACTCGGGCCCTGCCCCAGTCAACCCTCCTGCACTCAGTGAGGAGGTTATTGACCTCCTGAGATCCCTCATTGTTGGGCAGTCTATCATTCTGAATGCCATCCAGGGTGTTGAGAGGCATTTGCAACAAACAAATGCATACCTGGAGGGCATTCATTCTGTCCAGGCAGCCC
This sequence comes from Pleurodeles waltl, assembly GCF_031143425.1. NCBI lineage: Eukaryota > Metazoa > Chordata > Amphibia > Caudata > Salamandridae > Pleurodeles > Pleurodeles waltl. The sequence continues at coordinate 1,379,988,341 of NC_090444.1, read as the reverse complement.
AACAGAGAGCATTTCAGGCTCTGGCCTTAGCACTGATGGAAGCCATTGTCCCTGTGTCCAGCCTCCCCCTTCAACCTCCTCCACGAATACCCAAGCCCCTGTACCTCAGCCTATCCCAAGCACACCATCAGATCAGCATGCACACACATCAACACACAAGAGTGGCTCAGGCAAACATAAGCAACACACATCCCACAGGCACTCACACAAGCATCATACCCATGCACACATTCCAACATCCACTTCCTCCACTGTGTCCCCCTCCTCCACGTCTCCCTCCTCCCTCCCAGTCTTGTCTCCACTCACACCTACATGCACTACATCCTCAGCCATTACCTCCATCGCCAGCGCTCCCATCACCACACACCGCTCAAGTGCACTCACCACCCCCACTACCATTCATACATCCCCAGTGTCCTCTCCCAGTGTGTCAGTGAGCCCTCCTCCCAAAGTACAAAAACACAGGCACACACCCACCCAACAGCCATCCACCTCACGACAGCCTCCAGCCCATGCACCTTCACCCAAATTCAGCAGACGTACACCTCCTACAACTACTTACTCTTCCTCCACTCCCAAACCCCCTCCATCTACCCGTCCCAGTGTGTCTAAAAAACGTTTCCTGTCAAACCTTGACCTCTTCCCTTCACCTCCCCCCCGTCCTTCCCCTGGGGCCAATCTTTCCAGGTCCCAGCCCAGCACCTCAGCCACCACATCCCCAGGCAGAGTGGTGCTAGCAACTGCGGGGTCATGGAGTGCAACAGCCATCAGGGCTGCCAGTGTGCCACGGAGCGAGGGCAAGGACATTCCGCCACCTGCCAAGGTAAAAAAGGTGCCCACATCCCGGAGGGAGAAGCCGAAAACACCTGCCACCAAGGGATCAGCAAAAACGAAAGGGGATAGTGGCAAAACAACTGCGCCACCATCAAAGGTGTGGAAGGGCAAAAAACTAAAGGGCAGGTTAGGAGAGGGCATGGTGGCACCTACTGAGGGACCAGTGTCACACCTTCTGTCCACATCCACGCCAACCTATACGGTGGCAAACACCACCACCTGCACCTCCACCAGCACCGCCACCTGCAGAGGCTCTGGCACGTCTACAGCCGCTGTGACAGTCTCCAGCCTCTTCCCCGGTGGGCAGCCGTCCGAGGCTGCAGGAGATATCCTGTTTTCTCACTCAGCAGGTGCTGACACATGCTCCACCGCCACAGACCCCGCCGCCAGCACCGCTGTCACAGACCCCGACCACCAGCACCGCCGCCACAGACCCCGCCGCCAGCACTGCCGCCACAGACCCCGCAGCCAGCACCGCTGCCACAGACCCCGCTGCCAGCACCGCTGCCACAGACCCTGCAGCCAGCACCGCCATGACTGACACTGCTGCAAGCACCGCTATGTCTGACACCGCAGCAAGCACCGCCAGCGGCCCTGCGACATCCTCAGACAGTGGCACCACCGCAGATATGCCTACCATCCCCAGTAGTCAGTCGTCGGAGGCTGGTGGTGAGTTCCATGACCCTGGGCAGCTTCCATGAAGCATTACTGTCATCACTGTTGGCACCTGCAGGTGGAATGCGAAGCCACAGCAGTGTGGGGTATGTCTCTGCCTCCATGGCGTATCATGCTACCTGTACCTCGGCAATCTCGTGGCACACACACACAGGTGAGTGTATTGTACCGGCCACACTGCACGTGGAGCACTCTGGGCAAAAAAGCCCCCTCCAGAACCAGTGGAGAAAGACATCCACTACTCCAGTCCTTGGCAGGATGAAGCACTCTGGGCACAAAGCCCCCTCCAGAACCAGTGGAGAAAGACATCCAATACCCCAGTCCTTGGCAGGATGAAACACTCGGGGCACCAAGCCCCCTCCGGAACCAGTGGAGAAAGACATCCACTACCCCAGTCTTTGGCAGGATGAAGCACTCTGGGCACAAAGCCCCCTCCAGAACCAGTGGAGAAAGACATCCACTTCCTCAGACCTTGGCAGGATGAAGCACTCTGGGCAAAAAGCCCCCTCCAGAACCAGTGGAGAAAGACATCCACTACCCCACTCCTTGGCAGGATGAAGCACTCTGGGCACAAAGCCCCCTCCAGAACCAGTGGAGAAAGACATCCACTTGAGAGACTGTGGCTTTGCACTCCCCAGGATAAAGCAGTGGGCAACCCACCCACTGGAAAGACTTGAGAGACTGTGGCTTTGCACTCCCCAGGATAAAGCAGTGGGCAACGCGCCCACTGGAAAGACTTGAGAGACTGTGGCTTTGCACTCCCCAGGACCAAACTGTGGGCATGGAGCCCCCGCGTGGAGCAGTGGCGTCGAGCGTTCATCAGGCTGAGGTGCCCCCCCTCCCCCTGAGGTGCCTGTATATTTTCGATCTGATGCCCCTCCTGTTTTCTCTCCGTTTGGAGTCAGGTATCATGTGTGGGCCTCGCTCATGCATTTTGGGCCCAGTGGTCCACGGACAATGATTGGTGCACTATCCGGACTTGTGTAGTTGGTGTACATAATTGCATATACTGGATTTTGAATTTTGATAATGATATTTCGCATGATTACATTCGTTCAACTCATTTCCTTTTGTCCTTGCGTTCTTCCAGGGGTGGGGGGAGTGTATATGTAATGTTGCAGCATGTATTTGTGTGCATGGTGTTGTGGGTGAGGGTGGGGGTGTTGCATTTTGCGTGTGTGTGTCACTCTCTTTTCCCTCCACCCTCCCCTGTGTTGTAGGTGCAGTACTCACTGTGGTCGTCGCCGCCGTCGTTGGAGCTCTTGATAGAGGAGAAGGAAGACCATCATCGGCAGTATCTGCAATTTGGGCTCCATGGCGTCCAGATTCCTCGTGGGGTGTGGTGAGGTGAGTGTTTTCCCTTCTGTGTACTGTTTCCACCGTGTTTTTGTTCGCGTTGGTTCCACCCTGAAAAATGTGGCGGATAGGCCTGTTGTGATAGGGCGGTACATTGTCTTCCGCCTGTCTGTTGGTGGTGTCCGCCGCGCTGTTTGTTTGTACCGCCATGGCGGTCGGAGTGTTAAAGTGGCTGTCTATGTTGGCGGTTTCCACCACGGTCGTAATCCCAATTTTTTCTCCGCCGGCCTGTTTGCGGTATTTCCTGTTCAGCGAGTCCTTCAAGTGATGGTATCTGGCCTCAAGAAACCCACTCACTCTATGGCTTACAGCTTTGTTTTGCTAGAGGTTTTCAACTTCCAAACATTTGTCTACCCACTTACAATGACAATCCAGATTTTCCATGCCATCAATGATGATGCCACCTTGGAAACAGCCTACTGCCTTGCCAAGATGAGCTTTACCTTCTCCTGAATTCAACTGCAAAATTTCTTTTTAAGTACAAAGATAAACAGAGGCTGGGCCTAATACACCTCTTGTATCTGACTTGAGCTGCATTATGGACAGACTTAATCTTTGATGTTGCACCTGTCCAGTGCGACCAGATACCTGCAGTTGACATTTTAAACTTTAAGACAGTTGATTTCACTAAAAACTTTAAAAAATCATAACTCCATTTCCACTTATTAGGTTTAATTTGTTTTGGTTTCACTTTGTTTATTTTTCTAAATTGATGTGGAATTTTTCTTGTGTTGTGTTTTCAATGTATTACTGTTTATGAGCCACTAAGTTATGCCTGACTGCTTTGTGCCAAGCTACTATTAATTTAAGCACAGGACCATTTCGTGACTTTTATGGTTCACCTTGTCAAGGATTGTAGTTATTGCTTGAGTAGGTTTTCACCCCCTCAATCAATATTCCAATTTCTTATAGTGTAAATTTGTTCAGTGGTTGTTTTTGATGCTGTGGGGTTTTGCTGCAGGGAGCGTAGCAGGCAGGACCAACATAAATAATGCTGTATGCTCTTCACTTAAAGCTCAGGAACCTGTAGAGATTGGGTCTATAGTGCACTTTGTGACTTCAAAGAATCAAAGACATGTTAATTGGTTTTTGAAAAAACGTTATTCCAAATATTGATGACAATCAATTTTATTAAACATTTAAATGTGTGATTTTTTTAAATATACATTTGATTATAGTTATTGTTGACTTTTTGACAAAGTCAGTATGCCCGCCATACTTATTAAACCTTACGAAGAGCCTGGCTGAAGACATGGCTCTATGTCCATCCTCACACAGCATATGGCAATGGACATCTTACCATACATTAAAAAAACATTGAAATGCACTAAAAATAAAACAAAGGTTATTGTGACTTTATAGTTAGCTATATAAGAATAATACGAATGCCACAAAAACCATGGTGGTAGGCATGGTCAAAATGCCGCCAGCTGTACATTAGCAGCCGCCGGGCTGGAGATTGTTATCTCTGGCCCGGCGGCTGCTACCATGGTGGTTGGAGTGGTATATTGGCGGGTTGGCTGCAGTCAACCCAACCCTGGCAAATGGGGCAGAAGTGGCGGTAAAAGCGCCAACGGACCGGCGGAAAAAAATGGAATTATGACCATGGCGGTAACCGCCATGGTCATCCGCCACTTCTCCACTCCGACCGCTGGGCTGGAGACTTCGGTCTCCAGCCCGGCGGCCGTCACCAGACCGCCGGCGGTATCAGGACCCTGCATACTGCCATGGATTTCGGGTGGTTTGGAACCGCCATGAAATCCATGGCAGTAGGCGCTATCAGTGCCAGGGAATTTCTTCCCTGGTACTGATAGGGGTCTCACCCCCTCCCCCACGCCCGAGTTCTCCCCCACACCCCTGCCACCTCCCAAAGGTGGCAGGACCTCCCTCCCCACCCCACCCCCAAAATGCACATACACCCCCCTCCCCACCCCGCCCCCCACATGCACATACACAAGCCCCTATATGCACACATACACTACAACAAAACATATCTGTACAAATACAGACATGCACACAGACCGACCCTCACACATTTCCCATACACACAACACACCCCTGCATTCATACACGCACTCACACACCTCCTCTACATACTCACACGCACACCCCCATGCACGCACACAACACACAACACCCTTCCACCCCCCTCCCCTAATGGACAATCAACTTACCTTGTCCGTTGATCCCCCGGGTGGGGACGTGATCCATGGGGGCTTCTCCGCCGCCAGCTCCCCGTCACCAGAACACCGCCACACCGAATCATGGGACGTGATTCGGTGGGTGGTGTTCTGGTGACGGGCGGTGGAGGTGGAGCAGCCTCCACTTCCCCGCTGACCGCCAGTATGGCTGCTGGCGGCTCTCCGTCCGAAAAAGGACGGAGGGCTGCCAGCAGTCATAATACGCTGCACAGAAAAATGCCTGCACTGGCGGTCTTCAGCACGGAGGTACCTCAGCGGTCTTTAAAAAAGACCGCAAGGTCGAAATGAGGGCCAAAGTGAGTAATTCATGGTGACCAGAAAAACATCAGCTTATTTTACTTGGGCTATTTTTTTTAGGATTAGGCATGTGGCAAGAGAGGATTTGGGACTTATCAAGCCGTTTGTATGGCAACAAACATGCTTAAGACCACTCCCATAATTGATCCCTATATGCAGAGGGTAAAGAACAGACAATATTGGTGGTCATTCCGACTCTGGCGGGCGGCGGTTGCCGCCCGCCAGGCGGGAACCGCCATTTGGCCGCTCTGCGGTCAGAAGACCGCTGCTGGCATTCTGACCTTACCGCTGGGCCTGCGGGCGCTAACTATGTTAACGCCCGCCGGCCCAGCGGGAAGGAGGGCTGCAACACAGAAGCCGGCTCCGAATGGAGCCGGCGGTGTTGCGGCCGTGCGATGGGTGCAGTTGCACCCGTCGCGCTTTTCACTGTCTGCTAGGCAGACAGTGAAAAGCCGGCCGGGGCCCCAGGACACCCGTTACCGCCAGCCTCTTCCTGGCGGTGACAACCGACAGAAACAGGCTGGCGGGAAGGGGGTCAGAATCCCCATGGCAGCGCTGCTTGCAGCGCTGCCATGGCGGATTAGCCCAGACGGGGCAAAATCAGTGGGAAACCGCCGGCCCCGGTTTTCTGACCGCGGTGGAATGGGCTAGGAAGCACCGCCAGCCTGTTGGCGGTGCTTCCGTCATTCGTGGCCCTGGCGGTCTTAGACCGCCAGGGTCAGAATGACCCCCATTGTTTCCTTCTTTCTAGATTTAAGGATGGATCTATTTAATCTGTTGCTGGCATTTCCTCTAGGTTCTACTAGAGGGCAGAAACTAGCACCCTGTGGATGTGCTCATATTTCCTCACAGAATACCTTGCGCTTTGTTATATTCTGTCCATTTTACAAGTTGCCCCGTAAGGATTTACTTGTGCCTATTCTGAAAAGCACTAATTTCGCACAAGTTATGCCAGCATCTCTTATGTTTTTACAAATATTGAAGGGGGCGATGAGGTTAAGACATAGGGGGTTATTACAACTTTGGAGGAGGTGTTAATCCGTCCCAAAAGTGACGGTAAAGTGACGGATATAACACCAGCCGTATTACGAGTCCATTATATCCAATGGAACTCGTAATATGGCTAGTGGTATATCCGTCACATTTGGGACGGATTAACACCTCCTTCAAAGTTGTAATAACCCCCATAGTGTGGAGTGTGAATTTGATTCGCTAGAGGTTGCAGGCGATGTACTGTATTGCTGCGTGGCTTTTAGTATTTTAAATGTGGAGGGGGTTTTACGTAGTCTGATTTTATTGTTTTATTGATTATTTAGAGTTATGTATGCTTTAATGGTTAATCTTTTAAACCAAATAAATCTCATAAAATGAACTGAAAAGTGTCTTTAAAGTATGGATACGTTTTTATGGTAGACAGATTTCTGTTTTTACTCAAAATCATTCTGCTCCCTCAAGAATTCATAATAAAAATTGGTCTCTTATACGTATTATCCTATACTGATATGGATACACAGGTCCCTGTATCTACTACATATTTTACAAGTTCAATGTCAAGAGATCCTAAACACAGAAAGCACTTCACAAACCCACCCTCCCTTCACAGGCCAATGCTATTGAGAGAAAATCTGTTCATATCATGTTTTCCAAGATCATGCAAAGCAAGGTTGAATCTGTTGCTCCACTATTGAACTTATAAATAAATGCTTAGGATTAACTTAAGAAACTTTGTTAGGGGAGAGGATATAATGCTATGGTCAGAGTCACTGCCTCAGGAGCTGGAGGACCTGGGTTCGGTCTTTGGAGCAGAGTCCTGCTATTTAGGGCAAATCACGTAGGACCTCATTATAAGATTGGTGGTAAATACCACCTACTGCCGTGGCGACGGCCACCAAAAGACCATCACCAGGTCTAACATCCGTCCACCAAATTGTGACTGCAACCGGATTTCCACCCCAAGAAAAGCTGTGGCCATACTGGCGTCTGATGTCAAGGTGGCGCTGCTACCTCCAGCAGCACCACGCCAGTAGAATGCTGCCAGCCATATTATGACAAATGATATGGCATGGCGATGTTCTGCCGGAAAACCCCCTGGATGCAGGTAAGTTGGGTTTCCGACAGAGGAGTGGGGTGCGCGGTGTTGTGTGTGTGGGGTTGTGTGCATGAATGTGTGAGTGTGTGCGTGAATGCGAATGTGTGTGTAGTGTGGTGTATGCATGTGTGAGAATGCATGTATTACTGTGTGAGGAAGTGTGTGTATGCGTGGTGCAAATTGGCCAGAGTGCATGAATAGGGGAGGGCATTGAAAGGGGAGGAGCGTGGACGGAGGTGGTTGGGGGGTGTCTGGGGAGTGTTGGGAGGGTGGGCCTCCTACCAGTGACAGGGAAGGAATTCTCTGTCACTGGTAGGGCCTACTGACATGGTTTTTGTGGCATTACGAACACCACGAAAACCATGGCGGTAGGCAGGGTCAAAATGCTACCAGTGGTACATTAGCGGACGCCAGGCTGGAAATTGCTATTTCCGGCCCGGCGGCTGCTACCATGGCGGTTTGAGTGGTATATTGGCAGTTTGGCTGCAGCCAACCCGCCAATGTCATAATGTGGCGGTATGTACCACCAGCCTTTTGGCTGTACTGCCGCCGGGGTCATTATGACCCCCTTAATCTCCCTTGTACATGGACAGCACCTTGAGACCCACACAGATGATAAGCCACATTATATAAAATCTACATTTCACTTCATTTTTTTCCTTGCACTCTTTTTAATAGTAACAAGTAATTTAGCAATGAAGATATTTTCAGTATTGTATATTTAAATTACCTTTTACCTTAGCTATGTGTAAGTAAGTTATAAATGTGGCACTTATTCTGCATTGGACTACCATCTCTTGACTGAGCAATGTAAACATCACCATAGCAAAATAATGACATGCATAGCTCTGTCTCAATTTCTCCAATACATGTGCAATGTCATTGTGGTATAAATGTTCATGGTTTATATTTAGGTTGAACATTGCTATATGTTACCATCAGTAATCTATTGTTTTCAATTAAACTAGTGAGTGAAGAAGAACTGAATTTATTACAATTTGCCCTATACTGTGTATAAAAAATTTAGTCAAATTCGAAGGTTACAAATCTATCATTAGTATGTTTCAGAGGAGGATGATCCATCTCTGGTGGATAGGTCTATCAATTACATGTTTGATGCCTTAGATACCATTTTGAGAAAATATTTGCAGACCTCATGGATATTTTGGATAATCCCATGTTGGCAAGTATGACAAATGGCAGTAGCTTCAACATAACCTCAACAAACTTCTTCCCAACCAACATCTGTTCTGAGTAGACCTATGGATAACGTTGAGCCTCAACTCCATTTCAAAGGAATATTCAGAGGACATATTTAAGCCTAGTGGAAGAAGTCAAGAAGGGGATGGAGACAGTCTCGGGGGAGTTCAAATGTATCTGAGGGCAAACAAAAAGTTGTGTCAGACTGTAAAAGACACTTATTATTGACTCCAGTAAATCAATAATTTTGGGGCTGACACAGCAGGAGTCACGAAGGAGAAAAGCAAACACCACCAGTCTTCTCATAGTGGTGACACAGCAAAGCAGCTACGTCACAAAGAACATTCTTTCCTCCAGCATTTAATTCCAACATCGACTTCAGCACTAGGTGGACTCCTTCATCTTTGTGATAACTGTCCTGAACTATAGCATTGTTTCTGTTTTACAACTACAGCAAACCTTGCCAGAGATTTCATTGTAGCTTTCCAAATACTCACTGATGTTTTAGCTATCATATGGCCAACATTTTCTTCCTGTTGTGCATGATCAATGGACACACATCCTGCTTTGACTGCTTCTCCAATATATGCTATTAAGATTAAGAGAAAAATCTTTTGTCACAGGAAGAAGATGTAGGCATCAGTATTGGGCACCACCAGGGAGATAAGCATATGTGTGGTGTTTGACCAGTTGCTCCCTTAGTCCTGTTCTTTCCATCATGCCATCTTTTCCAATTCCATCTGCAGTCCTCTTGGTGTTGTCCTTTCAATGTTGTCTATATTTTGCTTTTATGAAGCTTCCTTCTCGGATAAGGTCATTTGAAATTTTTGGTTGGTAAATTTCATTTATAAGAACTTATTGTTTTCTTCACATTTGACTTTCCTTGGTAAGTTGTCCCTTTCTGTAAATATTGTTTGCCTTTATGTATCTATAATCTGACTTATAGTTAACTTCACAAAATCACAAATAGATAAATAATGCCCATTCCAGTTCTCTGGTATTTTTCAGCTTTGTGTTTCCTCATTTTTTCCCATCATTTTTTGTGTTTACTCTTTACAGCAAAATGTTTATCATAATTTTTTTACATTAAACTTAATAAATGTAGCAGCACATAGAAGTTAAATGACAACGTATATGGGCTCATGTTAACCTTGATATGCTACTAATAAAACACTTCAGATGCATTAACACTGACAAGAAAAGTCCAATACATTATAATCATCTTCAATATTGAATAGTTTAAACTATTACAATATGCACCCATTTATCATTACATAATGCAAAACATATGGGGTCAGATGTACATAGGCCAAATTTTTCAACTTACAAATTGCAATATTTTGCGACTCAAAATTGTGAGTTGCAAAACCTGATGTACAACAGTGTCTCAAACACTGTTAGCGATTCCCGAATAGGTCACAAGGGACCTGTCTCATTAATATTCATGAGGCAGGTTGCAATTTGCGACCCATTTGAGAATGTCCACACTCACAGTGATGCTGGCTTGATGAAGTAAGCAGACCACCATGTATGTGACTGATTTTTAAATAAAACAGTTTTTTGTTTATTTTTTTAAAATGCAGCCCGCATTCCTTAAAAAAAAAACGGATGCATTCCAAAAGAAATTGAAGAGTCCGTGGGACCACATCCTCTTTCACCTCCAAATACGTCCCCAAGGTCTGTAATCATCTCTACTAAATCACACTCTGGTCTGTTCTAGGTTAACTAGTGTCTCATTTCTGATTTCCCAATCCCTTGTCTTGCAGCTCTTTGTTTATCTGTTGATTTTATATCCACATCCAGTTTACTTATTACAGTCATAAAGGATTTCCTATCTCCCCAGATAGCACTCATACACATCCCTCTGATTGTAACATTAAAGGTTTCCCATCGTTCCCCAGCAGATGCTAGAGTGCCTCTGTCGTTATGAAAATATTCTATTATGGCTACTTTGATCTCTTTCATGTACGGCTGGTCCCAAAGAGCCCTGACCTGCAACCTTTAGTGAACAATTGGTCTGAAATACATTTGTCTTTCCCACCTAACAGAAATGGGTGAATGATTTAACAGGGTGCAAACTAAATATTCAGCTTCCCCAAATTCCATTTCCATTGTCATTCTATTTGTTCTGGAGGAAATAGAGCAAAGTCTATTCTTAAAAAAGTGCTATATGTTGGGCAATAGAAACCAGTACACTCTTCGTTTTCACATGTTGAGATTTCCAAATCAAATAAATTCAGAAACTCCACTGCAACATGGAGTGCTATTGATGATATTCCTAGCGGTATAACTGTTGTCTTGTAACTATTCAGGTGTCTACCCAAGATACAATTACAATGTCCCATCCATAAAACACAATAGTGGACATACTGTGCCAGCAGTTGCATCACATCCTCAAAGATAGCTGGATTATCTATATTTGTTGGATAAGTTGACATGAATTCCATTCACTGTTCCTGCTACCCCCATATACCTGCCATTAGTGCTGTGTAAGTCACTTCAGCCTTAAATGGGAGCACTCGTGCCACCCACTGTGCTACACCTCTTGCAGATAAGGTTAATAAAGCATACCACAGTGTTCCTCCCCATCTTGTCCATAGCTTTTCATGCTCATGCACTGCCAGATGGATTTTAAGCAACATTACTGTGAGAATGTAACATATTAGTTGGAGTGGATGGTAGTCCATCAAATGAAATAAAGGTACAAACATATTAGGTCAAGTCAAATCTTTCAGTAATTTAAACCTGACCTCAACCCCTGGCAGTTAAGGACAGAGAAGACAGGCTACGAAAATGTATAAATCATCTAGAGGTACCAAAACATAGCAGAATACAAGTCCAACCAAATGTATAAGAACAGAGTAACACTTAATTGCCAAAATGACAGACAAATGACAAAAACTCAATAAGGGGCTTTGGAGATATGCATCTTTTAAGTTCAAGGGAAAATTACCACCAAAAGCGCAGATTATCAGTGATGGTCAAAGGATCTAGGTGTGATTTGAGGTTGACCTGGATGGAGTATGGGTTGCATACAGCAACCTGGTTCAACCCCTGATAGGTTTTACCTTGGGATTTAGTATTTTGTTTTTGGAGGTCAAAATTCTTCAGCTTGGCAAAGCAATAAACTTTATATGAGGAAGTCCTCACAAAGTCCAATTGATGTTGGATGAGAATCTGTTGATTTTTGAAGAAAAACAAAGAGTGAGAGAAATGTATATTTTACACCCTAGGTCAAAAATCTTCTTATTGAGGGTCTGCTGAATCCAATTTGCTGAGGGGGAGACACTCAGGCCAGGAAGAACATGTTTCCTAAGCCCAATATGTTTGTGCCTTGGCCGGTTAGGCTTTGGTATGTTGCAATGGTCCTTTAACTTCCAGAAGTTAAATTTTTTTTTAAATGGCAGAACAGCCAGTACATCCCAGGTCAGAGTCAATTGGCATTTGTGAGGTGGGCAGTTCCAGTAAAAGGCCTATTCCAGATTGTTGTGGCCCTGTAGCTACAAATTAGGTCAGTCAACTAACCACTGGAGTCTACTCCTCTGTCCTTATACATGGGGAAGCAGGTCCAGTCTTTCAGGAGTCCTAATTCTGCAGCACATTTGCCATATCTACAATAATTTTAAACTTCAGCCCACTTCATTCAGACCAAAGAACCTCATCCAAATGGCGAACCCCGACCAAGCGAAACCACCTGGTCCTCACTCGAAGTCCAGACCACAGCTACCATCATGACTCCATCCACTTCTGGGCACCCACCAACCCCTGTCCCCACCATTTCCCCAACTTCGGATCCAACATAATCAGCACTAAACTAACCTAACTCCTCAACTTTTACATCTCCACAGCATCCTTCTCAGATGGATGGAAGCACACAGACATCATACCCCTCTTTAAGAAGCCCTCAGCCAACCTCAGTGACGTCAAGAACTATCGACCAATCACCCTGCTCGCACACCCTGCAAAGTACTCAAGAAAGCCATCAACCAACAGCTCACCAACTACCTCGAATGGAACCACCTACTCAACGTATCGCAATCAGGTTTCTGAGACAACCATAGCACCGAGATTGCCCTCATTACACAAACAGATGATATCAGAACCCTCCTCAACCAAGAACAAAGAGTGGATCTGATTCTCCTTGACCTGTCTGCAGTATCGCCCACCTTATCCTCATCAACAGACTCCATATCATCGGCATTCAACAACACACCCTCAAGGGGATCACCTCATTCCTCTCAAGATGCTCCCAGAGCATCCACCTACCTCCGTTCTCAATAACATCATATGCGGCATGTCCCAAGGACCATCTCTCAGCCCCACGCTGTTCAAAATCTACATGACCCCCCTCGCGGACATCGTTAGAGCCTATGGACACAACGTCATCTCCTACGACACCCAACTTGTCCTCTTGCTCACCAAAGACCCCTCTATTGGCAAAACCAACTTCTAGAATGCTATGACCGACACAGCCAACTGGATGAGAGACAACTGCCTCAAAGTGAACTCCAACAAAGCCAAGGTACTGATCTTTGGAAAGAACACCTCAGCTTGGGACCACAGCTGGTTGCCGGAAGAACTCAGACCCACTGCCACACCAACTGACCACACTTGCAACCTTGGCATAATCTTCGATAGCCAACTGACCATGAAACACCAAGTCAATGCAGTTGCCTCATCCTGGTTCCACAACTTCCACATGCTCTGCAAGATCTTCAGAGGGATCCTAATAAACACTAGAAAGATTGTCGCACACGCCCTCATCACCAGACGCCTCATCAACAGCAACATGCTATATACATGTATACTCTCCCAGCTCATCAGAAGTCTCCGGACAATACAGAAAGAGGCAGCCAGACTCATCCTGGACCTCCCCAAGTACACCCACATCACTCCTCACCTCAGGAAACTACACTGGCTTCCTGTCCAGAAAATGTGTCAAAAGATACTCTCTGCACACCTTACCGCAATGTGGGTGATTGCAGATTATGGACTTAATATGATCTTGAAAATTGCTTTTCCTGAGGACCAAAGAATACCCAAACTATACTTCGAGATATATGAAATCACCTCCTCTGTCCCTGTTACATTATCTTATGTCACTTCTTAATACTTCTATAGAATGATTATTGCAAAGGCAATAAGACCCTTTGATTAGTCACTGGCCTTCGTTACTCCTCCATACTTTTGGGGCTATTCAGCCAGACATATTGAATTCTTGACTGGACTTGTGAACATTTGTGTTGAACATAGGGCACAACTGCTATACAGCCATCTGGACATTTATTGCTTATTGAGTTGTATCTGCAGGCTCTTAGTATGACTTACCTGAACGTTTTATTTTTTGATTTTGTGGATGACCCCCTCATTGAAACATAATTTGTGGTGCGCGGGACAAAATCATTAGCCTTGAAAAAGTCACATAGGTGACGAAACGCAAGTCGGCTGTTGAAGATTAAGACAGCCTGACAATAAAAGGACTTCACCTGCACCTGCTCACCTATGCATCCTTACTGTAAAAGGATTTTGTTCTGTACAGCTTAAAAACTTTGACTCTAAAGGACCAATGACTCATTTGCTCTGAGCAGTAGGGCTTATTTACCTGGCCAGCACCACATGGACTATATGTTGCTTCTTTGACATTCCCCACTACAGTACTCAGTTGTTGTGTGGAGATGCAAGACCTATTCTACTGCTCCCCACATTTGATGTACAGAAAGGTTCTTGGTTTAAGACATTCACATATGCCTACAAAGCCCTCCACAAACTGGGACCGTGCTACATCAACCACTGTCTGAACTTCCATCTTTCCTTGAGAGACCTGCATGCTTCTTCACTCGACCTTGCACAAGTCCCTGCATCCATCGCACCAGCAGCGAGAGCCACGTTCTCCTTCACCGCCAATAAAATCTCGAATGAAACAGAAAGCAACATTAAAGGTTTTTTAATGCAAATGCAGCATCCTCGGCACCCAGATACCCCTAGGGGTGATAGTGTTGTGGTTTACAAATGATTGATTGATTAACTGAAAAAAATATTTACATAAACACAACTATATGAAGTTTGTAAAATATACTTTTAGCCAAAACAAATCAGACTGCAGGCATTCCAGGGTACATGCCATATTTTGGTTTAATGTTTTAAGATAATGTGAGGACCTATGTATGTGATCATTGTTTACATGTTTATTGATTCAGTATCATGCTTCATAGCTTGTTGATGACCAGATACATAGACTAATGCAAGTATAAAACAAAACTAAAAAACAAACAACTGTTCATGCTCATCCCAAGCCTTTCCAGAAATACTGATGCAAAGCAGAGATAAACAAGTGTGAAACTTTAGGTGGTTAGTTTAGGGCACGTAAAATTACACTTTGAAGATATATATGCAATGAACATACAGATGGCATTTTGGGTATACTTATTTACCTGAATAGCTGTCCATAAGTAATACACATTTTGGAAAATGTAATATTAGTTATGATTCTTTATGTTTCCTGTTAACAGGTACCCTGTTGTGTGAATTGCAGTGTACCAATGCATATAGTGATTAAAGCTAATAATTTATCAAAGATATTCTACAATATTTGTAAATTTGTTATGTCTATGTTATAAAGAAAATAAAATATAAAAAGTATAGCGCTTTAACTACCTACTTCCATGCATGCCATTTACTTCATGCATAATGATCCCTCATGTGTATGTGATATCCCAATGTGCATGTGTAAAGGTACAGGATTTTAAATGTGTGGTTCAATGGAAAGGTTAAAAAAATAAATTACAGATATAATAAATATAAAAAAGTATTTGGTATTTTTTCAGTTGAACAGTATTTGCAGAATTCGGCCGTTTGAAATCACAAAATATTTTCCAATGTACAAACACAATTTTACAATTCAGTAATCTATTTACTGAATCACAAAATTGTTTTGCGAGTTGCTATTAGGAAGAGGCATGCAAAGGGCGTCCCTTCCTAATAGTTAGTCAAAGTCGTATGTATGATTGGTTTGCGACTGTGAATGCGGTCACAAACAGTTGTTACCAACAATTTCAAAGTGGTGGAAACCCATTCGCATATGGGAATGGGTGCCCAAGGGACCCTTTCCTTTTTGTGAATGGTGGCACCAACATTTTTACAGAGCAGCAGTGGTCCTACGGACTATTTTATTTTTATTTTCTTTAAGGAAAGTGGGCTGCATTAAAAAAAAATACAGCTTTATTTAAAAAGCAGTCACAGACAAGGTGGTCTGCTTACCTTCGCAGGCCACCATCACTGTGATTGCGGCCATTCTCAAATGGGTCACAAATATGACCTGCCTCATGAATATTAATGAGGCAAGACCCTTGCGACCCATTTGGGAATCGTTAACATTGGCTGAGATAATGTTGTACATCAGGTTTTGCGACTTACTCATTTGATTTGCTACCTCTTGCAATTTGCAGGTTGCAAAATCTAACCTTTGTACATCTGGTCCCATATGTTTTGCATTATGGAATGATGAATAGGTGCATATTGTAATAGTTTAAACTATCCAATATTGTAATTGATTATAATGTATTGGACTATTCTTGTCAGTGTTAATGTCTCTGAAGTTTTATATTAGTAGCAGATCAAGGTTAACATGATCCCATATACACTATCATTTAACTTCCCTGTCCTGCTATATTTATTTAGGTGGAAAAAAATAATGATAATCATTTTATTGTAAAGAGTAAAAAAAAACAGTTACGGAAAATTATGAGGAAACACACAGTTAAAAAGATATCAGAGTACCAGATTGTGCATTATTTATCTATTTGTGATTTAGTGAAGTTGACTATAAGTCAGATTATAGATACATAAAGGGAAACAATATTTACCGAAGGGGACGACTTAATATTGGAAAAACAAAGATGAACAAAACAATAAGGCCCATATTTATACTTTTTGACGCAAAACTGCGCCAACGCAGTTTTGCGTCAAAAAAATTAGCGCCGGCTAACGCCATTCTGAAGCGCCATGCGGGCGCCGTATTTATTGAATGACGTTAGCCGGCGTTAGCCGCCGGCGCCGTCTGGTGTGCGTGAAAAAAAACGACGTACACCAGGCAGCGCCGGCGTAGGGGGATATGGAGCTTGGGCGTCAAGAAATGGGGCAAGTCAGGTTGAGGCAATTTTTTCGCCTCAACCCGATTTGCGCCATTTTTTTTCACTCCCAACCCCCATAGAAATGACTCCTGTCTTAGCAAAGACAGGAGTCATGCCCCCTTGCCCAATGGCCATGCCCAGGGAACTCCTGTCCCCTGGGCATGGTCATTGGGCATAGTGGCATGTAGGGGGGCACAAATCAGGCCCCCCTATGCCACAAATTTTTTTTTAAAAAAACACTTACCTGAACTTACCTTAATGTCCCTGGGATGGGTCCCTCCAGCCTTGGGTGTCCTCCTGGGGTGGGCATGGGTGACAGGGGTTGTCCCTGGGGGCATTGGGGGGCACCTCTGGGCTCCTTCAGAGCCCACAGGTCCCTTAACGCCTGCCTTTTGCAGGTGCTAAAAAACGGCGCAAAAGCGGCCGTACGTAAAAAATTTTAACCCGCCTACTCCCGGGCGTGATTTTTGCCTGGGAGTATAAATCCCACGCACATGCCTCGGAGTCTATTTTTTAGACGGGAACGCCTACCTTGCATATAATTAACGCAAAGTAGGTGTACACGATAAAAAATGACGCTAACTCCATGGACTTTGGCGCTAGATGCGTCTAACGCCAAAGTATAAATATGGAGTTAGTTTTGCGTCGAAATTGCGTCAAAAAAAACAACGCAATTTCGGCGCAAACGGAGTATAAATATGCCCCCAAGTTCTCAAAAATGAAATTTACAACCAAAACATTTCACATGACCTTATCTGAGAAGGAAGCTCCATACAAGCAATATATTGACAAAATTCTAAGCGCAACACCAAGAGGACGGTAGATGGAATGTGAAAATATGGCATGATGGAAAGAGCAGGACTAAGGGAACAACTGGTCAAAACTGGTCAAAAACACCTCACACATATTTACTTATCTACCTTCTGACAAATGATTTCTCTTCATGGTATATTGAAGAAGCAGTCAAAGCAGGATGTGTGCCCATTGATAATGCACAACACGAAGAAGATGTAGGCCACATGGTAGTTAAAACATCATGAGTGCCTGGAAGGCTACATTGAAATTCCTGGCAAGGGTCTGCTGCAATTGTAAAACAGCAACAATGCTATTATTCAGTACATTTATCACAAAGATGAAGGAGTCCATCTAGTGCTGCAGTCGATGTTGGAATTAAATGCAGGAGGAAAAAATTTTCTCTGTGATGTAGCTGCTTTGCTGTGTCACCATTATGAGAAGACTGGTGGTGTTTGCTTTTCACCTTCTTGACTTTTGCTGTATCAGCTAGAAAATCATCAATTTACTGACGCCAAGAATAAGTGTCTTTTTCAGTCTGACACAACTTCTTGTTTGCACTCAGACACCTTTGGAGTCCTCCAAGAGTGTCTCCATCCCTTTCTTGACTTCTTTCACTAGGCTTAACTGTTTCCTGTGAATATGCCTATGAAATTAATTTGAGGATCAACATTATCCATAGGCCTACACAGAGCAGATGTTGGTTGGGAAGAGGTTTGTTGAGGTTATTTTGAGGCTTCTGCTGCTTGTCATATCTGCCAAGATGGGATTATCCAACAAATCCATAAGGTCTGCAAATGTTTTGTCAAAATGGTATCTAAGGCATCGAACATGCGTCAACAGATCTATCCACCAGAGATGGATCATCCTCCTCTGAAACATAATAATGATACATTTGTAATGTTCAAATTTGACTACATTTTGTACACAGTATAGAGCAAATTACTATAAATTAATTTCTTCTTCATTCACTAGCTTAATTAAGGATTTCTGATGATAACATATAACAATATGAAACCTAAATATAAACCATAAACATTTATACCAAAATGAAAGGGTTACCAAATCAAGAGATAGTAGTTCAGTGCAGAACAAGCAGCACATTTATAATTTACTTACACATAGCTAAGGCAAAATGTAATTGGAATGTAAAATATTGAAAATATCTTCATTGCAAACTTACTTATCACTATTAAAAAGAGTCAGGGAAGAAAACAGTTTGTTAAGTTAATCCTAAGCATTTGTTTGTAAGCACAGTAGTGTAACAACAGATTCAACCTTGTTCAGTATGATCTTGGAAAACATGATATGAACACAGTATCTCTCAATAACATTGGCCTGCAAATAACGGGTTTGTGAAGTACGTACTGTGTTTAGGATCTCTTGGCATGAGTTGGTACAATATGTAGTAGATACAGGGACCTGTGTGTACATATCAGTAATGGACAATATATGTAATATACTCATTTTTATTATGAATTCTGAAGGAAGCAGAATCATTTGAGTAAAAATAGAATTGGGTCTGCAATAAAAAACGTATGCATACTTTAAAGACACTTTTCATTTCATTTCATAAGCTTTATTCGGTTTGAAAGATTAACCATAAAAGCATACACACATATAAATAATCTATAAAACATTCAAGGCATACTACATAAAACCCCCTCCACATTTAAAATACTAAAAGCAATGCAGCAATGCAGTACATCACCTGCCACTTATGGTGAGTCAGATTCATACCCCATACTATTTCTTAGCCTTTATAAAGTTGAGAACATACATGACCATGCCCCATTCAACATTTGTAAATGCTGACCTAACTTGTGCAAAATTAGCCCTTTTCAGAATAGGCACAAGGTAAACCTTACAGGGCAACTGATAAAATTGATAGAACGTAACAAAGTGCAAGGTATCCTGTGGGGAAATATGATCACGTCCACATGGTGTTAGTTTCTAACCTCTACTAGAACCCAGAGGAAATGTCAACAGATGAAATAGATCCATCCTAAATCTAGAAAGGAGGAAACAATATTGTCTTTTCTTTACCCACTGCAAATAGGGTTAAATTATGGAAGTGGTCCTAAGCATGATGTGTTGCCATACAAACGGTTTGATAAGTGCCAAATCCTCTCTTGCCACATGCCTAATCCTAAAAAAAGCTATGTTAATTCCCTCTGGGTGGCTAAAGAAATTGGACAAGAAGCCAACACCTAGTTCCTTGTGAGCTGACATAGCTGGGATACATTGAGGAAGACATACGAGCCTACGCAAGAACCTGTTTTCCCTTACTTGTAATTTAGAGTGACCAGCGTATAACCAGACTTTGCTACCGTACATGGCCTGTGATACACATTTAGCCCCATAAATCTGAAACTTGGCACTCACGGGCCTACTCACAGGCCTACTACTCAGCCTTGTGTCAAAGCTGAAAATAGCCACATTAGCTCATCCCAAATCCTAACACTTCTTGAGACAACTCAGTGCTGAATCAAAAAGAAAACCCAGATAAGATAATTCCTTGGACTTAGATAAGGTAATTGTCCCCATTGTAAATTGCGCCATTTTAGTAGTGAGGGGGCTACTAACAAAACAAAATATTTCTTATTGTTTATCGACAGACCCAACTCCTCCATAAAAGCAGAAAAAGAGTTCAACGGAGTCTCCAAACCTCTAGCAGTCTTGACCAAAAGAACCGCATCATCTGCGTATAATAGCACAGGTACGTTATGCATGCCTACACATGGTCAATCTGCCTCCACCTCTCCCAAATGATGTTCTAACTGGTCAATATACAGATTGAACAACTTTAAAGACACATTTGGAGACTGTGACTTCAAGTATATTTCAAAGAAATTATATACACATTAAGGGTTACACATTCCAAGGATATGTAGCCATCTACCTGGGCTCATTGGCTACCAAGAAGCAGGTCTCAAACATATGATGAGGAAGTCATTCTAAGGATCATTAAAATATGCAACAGTGGTGGAAATAGTACATGAACATTCAAATAGAAGCAAACATATTAAACATGATAACTACATTTGAAATATATTAATACTTAGATAAATCAGACTTTCCTTGTGGGTAGGCAAACATATTGGTTGTCGGAATAACCACATTGTACAACATAGTTGTTCAATAAAATAGCATCACAGACAACAATGCATTTGTGTTTCTTAATGACAGCATACTGTAGTAACTGCACAAATAAATTAGGACAAACGTTACACAAAATACAAAACTTTCAAAGAGATTTGAGAACATATAAAAAAAAAATATGCATTATGGTGACAGACAATACCTATACGTATCTGTATTTTGCCAAATATGAGGCAAAAAAGTAAACATTGTCTTTCACTTCCCCTCGCCATAAGTTGAAGATAAGGCCTCCAGATTGACAGTCTCTATGTCGTTAATTCCAGCAAACCTCTGAGATCCAATGAGTGCTGCCACCTGCTTCTTCTTTGGGGTTAAGTCCTCATCAATGTCTAGTCCTCTTCCTGTCCTCTTCCTGTTGTCATTGTAGCCTTCACATGCCTTGCCACTTTCTCCTTAGTACTGTACTTATTTTCCTGCCACCATTACTTCCATTCCACAATAGTCCTTGCTCCTCATAATGCTTCCTTTCTTGCTTTGTCACCACTGAAATCAAAATCTCATTTGCTTCTGCTAAAAATTTAGCATCTTCTGGTTTTCTCCAGGACAGCAACTCTATCTTGGCAAATACTCTCCTGAGTTTTAGTATTCTATTGACTTGCCATAGTAAAAGTGAAATATTGTGTGAAATATTTTTTGAAAAAGTGATGCAAATGCCTCTTGCTTAATGCTACAGTGCTCGCAGGATGCAAATCTGATATGCTTCATGCAAGGGCAACTTGATTTATGATGTGATGAGCTACGATGCAGACTTTGCATTATGTTGGCATTGTAGTTGTGTCATAGTGCACTATATACCACATCCATTAGGCAAAAAATCAGCATAGTTCAGCATGACTTTGTATGGCACAATGCAGCACTGTATGACTTCTTGTAAATCTGGCCCTCAGTTGTCAGCTGTGGAAAGTGTGATGCTGCAGGATCGCCGGAGTTCAAGCTTTCTAACATCGGAACCTAACTCTACTCCAGAAATATTAAACTTATGCTAAATTCAGCAATATATTAATAATCTGGACCATTGGAGCCAACCTGTATGCAGGTGTCTTGTAGAGAAAACCATTGACCTACACTTTAAATGTTCCAGCATTTTCTATTTTAAGTATGCACTCTTCCTTTTTTCATACTGACACTTTTGGGGACGAGTTACAGTCTTGACATAAATAGTGTCCTCTTTAGGACAGGTAGGTGATCTGCTTGTGGATGTCACCATTATGATTTCAGTGTATATGTGAATGCAGTAAATTGTCAAAACTGAACAGAATATATCCCAAAACATTCTCAAACAGGGGTGCATCAAGCATGACTGCCACTGGAAGAAACAATCAATAGATTCACATTACTATAATGCACATATTTGAACAGTAGTTTTTATTTGGCATTCAGTGCATCTCTCCTTTGTGTGTATATGTTTTCTTGTTCACTTTGCACATATCTACCTACTCAGTACACCCGTCATGCTACTGTATTGAGATATTGTGCCATTGTGACTCTAAGAACAAAAATGTTACTGTTGTCCGTAAGACTGACTAATTATGACACAATAAAAATCAGCCCTAATAAATTGACTGTTATTACACTAGCACAGATCTTTTGTGACTCATACGGTTCAATGAAAAGACATTCAACAAGAGATCAGGATGCTATTGAATCATGATTCTTTTATTTAGGCCTGGGTGGGATTCACAGAGTTCCACTCCATGGAATTCTGTTGAGTTCATTTAAAACTCTGTGGAATTTCGCAGAGGCAGGGTTCTGTGAGCCATGGAGTGTTCCCCTCTCCTGTATGTGACCAATCTCAGAAGCGCTAAACAGAGTCGGGCCTGGTAGGCAGTGAAAGCTTCCGTTGTGCAGCAGCAAGTCCTGTGTGCACTGCACACTGGGCAGGCCGATGAACAAGAGGCCTGAAACAGCAGCTTTCTTTTGCTGCCTACATTCCTGGCCTGAATTCAGGGCAGGACCGTAAGCAGAAAAAGCTTCCGTTTCAGTCCTCTGTTAAAAACAAACAAATAAAAACACCCCTTTCCATGATATCCACAATTTAAAATAGAATCATGTGAATGAAATTTAAAATAGAATGGTGTGAAACCTCATGACACCTCAGCTAACATAATACTGCTCAGTCGAACTCAAATCAGGAATATGGACTCAGGAGGAGTGTTTAGGGTGAGGGTGTGGGACAACAACAATGCTGAGACAAATTCAAGTATTGACAGAGTGAACAAGATGGCTCTTCAGGGACCATTGCCTAAGGGTATGTACTCTTAGGGTCAGCGAAAACACAATGTGGTTGTTTACCTTAAGCACTGGAACAGAAAATGATCATAATCCACTCACCTAAAATGCATGCAGGCCAGTACACATTACAAGTTAATATAAGACAATGTCATTGGTCTTAGGTCAGAAATGCAAGCTTGTGGCGCAAATGTCTCTGTCTGTGCTTACAATGCTACACAAATCCTATTTTCTTCCTGTGGCTGTAACTAGTTCTAGTAAGGCACCTGCAGAAAGAGCCACCATCATGTCCCAGGTAGCAATAGTAGATGTTAGTCAATCCTGGATTTGAAGACCAATGGTTGTCACTTATAAAAACAACATAAAAAAACACAGACATTTATTTGTTGTGAAGTTGACAAAGGGGCCACATGCAGCCACAATGTCGGTGACATCCACAAAATACAATGACCCAGCTTAATTCAATGTCTAGAAGAGGGCACTCCCTAGCAGTGTAGTGGACGTTTGTTTGCCACTTTTTCTTTGATTTCATTCCTTGCTACTTCTGCTCATTTCCTTGGGTGCGCTGAACATTTCATATGTTTGTTTTTGGGAGGCAATCCACAAATTATGTTGACTATTACACTCCTTAACATGGGTGGTACAATTATTATTATATTTAAAACATGTCTATAATGGTTAAATGCTGTTGCACCTTTTAATGGGTCACTTGGAAGAAAGCGGAAAGCTTTTCTGTTGTCATAATATCTACCGTGCAGATGATGCTGTAATAACATGTCTATGAGCATAGATGACCATGTTTGAAACATGACATATTCATATGTAGAGCTGTCTAGATTCATTGGGGTGTTATCCAGCTTATCTATTGCATTTCTCAACTTTATCGGTACAGTTGGTGTGAGGTTATATCACCTTCTATTGTGCGCTTGAGTCACTCAGTACTTCGTTTTTGGACAGACTGGGCAATCATTGACACCTGGGCACAGGGTTTTTCTTATGTTATTTCTTTACTTCGGATTAAATCACAAATCCATAAAAGAAAGCACACGATCACAATAAATAAAATCACAAACCATGAACAACTTTCCCCTAAATTATACAGAAAACAATACCTTTAAGAAATACACAATTAAAATATGGCATCCTGAAATCACTAAATACATTCAGAAGATTACACTTTTAAAAACAATATTACATATTCATGTTAAAAATAGATAAAAACGTAACTCTATACAACACCCTTTCCCAATGCCAGTTTTTACCTCCGATCACCTGAGCCAGACACTTGGCCACATAAATATAGATTTTGGGGGACTGGAGCATTTGTAAATACATCTAAGCTGTCTTTGCCTTATAAAACCCTTTCCCTCTCAAAAGGGGCAGTGTACATCTCTTCTGTAAAGTGCAAAAATGACCACAAAAAAACATGAAATGCATAGAGTGCTGGGTGGAAAACTGGTCACAGGAACAAGGGATTTGATCATTCCCTGTATAGCGTGTCTGGGGATCAGATAAAAGCTAATGTAAAAGGTTGAGCATGAATCGTGTTGATAAAAAAATGTGGTGCACTAAGTTCACGGTACAAAGATAAGGTTCCAAACTAGGTTCAGATTTCGTAAGAACATAAGCCCTAACACTGTTTTTTTGCAGCTCCTTATCTTTCCTCTTACCTTTTACGCAAGCCTTGAAATGTTGCTTTACCCAGGGTAGATCATTATTTTTTATCTGGTCAGGAGCTGCAAAAAGATTAGGACAGCCTAACCCTTCTAAAAAGCTCTTAATGTAAGATAGCCACGGAATATTGAGAGCATTGTCAAGTGCAAGGCAATCCCTAACTGTGGACTGATTGAATTCTAAATCTGAATTAGACCTACGTTTATGCCAACTCACTACTGAGGCAAGGGCCTATTTATCAGAGAGGTAATCCAGACCTAGTTCCTCATAGGCAGCGAAGGTGGACACTAACTGTGGGAGACAAAGCAACCATCTTGCGAAGGCATTCTCTACCCTTTGTATCTCCCCACAGTACTTAAACTCACAAAGGCCACAACCATACAATGCTATTGCTAGGCATTTAGCAGAGTAAACTTTAAAAATTGCTGGGACAGGTCTGGTCCCTAACCTAGAGGCAAAGTCAAAGAGTGAAGCCACAGCCCTAGCCATCGCATTTCTCTTTGCCTTCAACTGTGGGACCCAAGATCCTCTTTCGTCTCAAATGGCCCCTAGATAAGGGAAGGTTGTGACTCTTGACACCTCCTCCCCTCATAAAAGATTCTCTTGTGTTGCTTTTTCACGTTCCCAATGTCCATAACGTGGGACATAGAGTAATTTACCTGCATATCGAGAGATGACATAAACTTGATAAAAGAAGTGGGCTGAAATTGAAGGCCCACTGCAGATCTAGCCAAGAGGACATGATCATCAGCATACACCAGCCCTGGTATCATTCTCAAACCAACCTGGGACACATCATTTGAGGCAGAGCTTAAAACTGGGCACATATTATTAATGTGTGGAGTAAACAAGAATGGGGCCAGAATACAGCCCTGCCGTACCCCATTACCAACTTTTATCAGAGCTGATGGGAACCCCTTTAAATTATATCTGACCGTAGCTGTATGATTCTGATGAAGAGCGTGCAGAAAGTCAACAAGATTAAAATCCAAACACATGTCAACTAGCAAAAACCATAACTTAGGTCTATTTACTCGGTCAAATGTATAACCTCCCATTTTTTAACAGTGTGTTTTTGCCAAAAGGTGCAAATTGAGACATTGATCCACTGTACCCCTGCCTTTGCCTAAACCCATAATGAAAACATGAAATATTATTCCTTTGTTTGAACCAAACGCTCATTCTGGCCAGGATAACCCTTCCAAGGACCTTTACAGAGGAATCAATAAGCTATATTATTCTGTAACACTCAAGGACTGACCTTTCCTGTTTTTTTAACACAGGGATAATAATCGAACAGGGATAATAATGCAAGCAGCACTGCCCTGGCGGATTACAACCGCCAGGACCACTGTGGCAGAAAACCGCCGGGACCACTGTGGCAGAAAACTGCCGGTCCCAGCAGTGCGATCACGGCGCTTCCGCTGCGGTCGTAATCCCCGAGTTTGTACCGCCAGCCTGTTGGCTGTACAACCTCCAAAACAGCCCTGGCGGTCTTTGACCTCCAGGGTTATAATAAGGCCCTAAATCTGCCATTACCCCATCTAAGCCAGGGTCCTTATTTTTTGACATAGTGACAACAGCTGTCTCAAACATCTCCTCTGTAAACCATGAAGGGGTGCCCCACCCCAACTCATCCCCATTGAGGTTGCACGCTCCACAGAATTATTGTACATTGCTGTGAAATGAATATCCCAGTCAGCAGCCGGAATAAGATAATCAGTTATCCTGTTTGGCTCACCAGAAAAGAAGGGGTGATTAATAATTTCCCAAAAAGAGGCACTATTAATCAAGACCTGAGAGATTGACAGATCCTCCAAAGCTTGTTCCCTGATTTCTTTTTTCGACCTCGAATTGCTAGTTTATAGGCCTTCCTACTCTGAGCAATTTCTGCCCTATTTCTTGGGTCCTTTTTAAGCACTGTCTCAGAGAACAGGGCTGATTGCAGAGGCCCCCTAACTTTTTGCCCCCATTTTCCACTTTTTGCTGGTGTTTTCCTGACTCTGATAGTGCCCTGGGTACTGCTAACCAGTCCCAGGGCCTGTGCTCTGTGTAAAATCAGTATGCAAATTGGGCTAATTATAATTGGCCAAGTCAACCTACCTATAAGTCCCTAGTATATGGTAGGAAATGTAGGTTTAAGGACCGCAGCATAGGTAGTGCACCCATAGGTGCACTGCTGAGGTGCCCAGTGTCATTTTAAAGGCAGGCCTGCCTTGCTGGCTGCTTTTAAATTAAAGTTATATGCAAATTTGACTTTGGAATTAAAAGTAGTTCCAAAGTCTTAAACTACCTTATTTTTACATATAAGCCAATCCTAAGGTGTGCCCTATGTGCCCCTAGGGCTGGGTGCCATGTAACTATAAGCAGGGACCTTATTAAAATAGTTTTATAAGCCCTGGTGAGGTAAAACAGCCAAATTTGTTTTCCCTCATTGTAGTGAATGCCCTCCATAGGCTAGAATGGGGAGACTTTATTTAAATTTTTAAAGTCCCCTTAAGTAACAGATACCAGAAGTTTGGTATCAAATTAATTGTTCTATTAAATCCCACAACTTCCAATTGTGGGATTTAATGTAACCTGTTCAGGTAAGGAGTTTTAAACTATACCTGAAAAGTTGAAAAATTCAGGCAAGCAGTGTTTTTGCTGCTGTGCTCTGATTGGCCAGCCTCTGGTAGCCTGGCCAGGCTGCCTTGATGAGGTGTGAAGTGGCCTGGCTCCAAAGAAAGAGATGTGCCTGGGGGAGGATGTCTCCACTCAGCAGATGGTGAAGCGGGAAGGGGCAGGGCTGCCAAACTGGTCTTCAAAGGCAGACAAGGACATTTGGAGCAACTCAGCAACACCCTCACATCCTGCAAACCCAGACAATTAGGTGTCCCCTTGATTAGATTAGGAGAGGGCAGGAGAGGGGTGTGTCTAGGATTTTTAGCCACACTAGGGGTGGGCTCAGCCAGATGTATCCTCCAAAAATCTCTTTCAGCCATAATTGTTTTTGAGGAATGTTGCTCCCTGGGATTGATTTTTGCAACACTTTCCAGGAAGTGGTCATCACAGGGGGAAGGACCCTGCCCCTGATTGGAGGACCAGGAGTTCCCTGTTTTTCACCCAGGAGCAAGGATAAAACTGGCAGACCTGCACCCACACCTCAGTTCCCTACCAGGAAGAACTACAGGAGAAGAAGGACTGCCCTGCTGGATCCCTGGCCTGCACCTGGACCCTGCACTCTGAAGGACTGCACCAGCTGCACACTTGGGCTTCACCACAAGAACGACTTTGCCTGGCTTCAACTGGTTCAAGGAGGGACTCCCTGTTAGCTACAGGTGAAAACTTGCTAACCAGAGTCCCCTGCACCAACTCCTGAGGAAACCAACCAGCTGACCACTGTCCAGTGGCCAAAAAGGAGTTTGCGCCAGGTGTATTCTGGGAGTTGTAGTCCACACCCCCAAGGAGCATCTCAGAACTTCTGGAACCTTGGAGTGAGCTGTGGACCTCAAATGAACCTTAAAAGAACATCTGGAAGAAGATCCAGAAGTTTGGAGAAGTTTGGAGAACTTTTGGAAAGAAGCTCCATAGAGGGACCGACCCGCTGTGGCATCTCTAGTCGGCTTGCCTCAACCGCGACCCGGCCTGACTTGCAGGTTCGTCCCAGTGAAGAAAATCTCCAAAAAAAAGAGACTAAGTCCGAACCTAGGAAGTTGACCGGGACCTCCCAGCCAGCGTATCCGAGGAGGGCTCCAAGGATGTCAGATCAAGATCCAGGTTCGCCCCGTTTGAAGGATTTTCACCTCAAAAAAATGACTAAGTCCGAAGGTAAAAATCTCCACCGAGGGCTCCCGCGACACATATCCGACGAAGAGTTCCAGGAGGTCGGATTGGACTGTCAGGTTTGTCCCGCTGAAGAATATCTTCAGAAAAACAACTAAGTCCTAAGGTAAACTTTTGACCAAGGCCTCTCGCGGACTGTAGCCGAGCCGGGCTCTATCGCGGTCGGCCTTAAACTTTGACTTTGCCCCGGTCGATGTGCGACCAGATGACCAGATTGGCGTTTTGTTTTTCTATACGCTAGAAAGTAATAATTCATTAAAAATTCATATCTCTGGTTCCCTTATCCGATGTTATTCGTTTTGGTGTCATTTTAAAGATACAAATATAATCTATTTTTATAAATTGATTTTGGATTTTTAAACTATTTCCTGTGTTTTCTTTACACTCTGTCTCCTAAGTTAAGCCTTGTTGCTCGTTGCCAAGCTGCAAGAGTTGAGCTAGGTTTAATTTACTGAGACCTAACTAGACCTAAGTGGAGTTTAGTGGCCTATTGCTAAGTGTAGGTACTTACCTGCCCTTACCAATAACCCATTTTCCAACACACTGCTTTAAAATTCTGAAGGGCCTTATGTAGGAGGCTGGCTGGCTTGTAGTGGGTACCAGAGGTACTTAAACCTTGTGCCAGGTCCAGTTATCCCTTAGTAGTGTAGAAGAGGTGTTTCTAGCAGTTTAGGCTGATAGAAGGTAGCTATGGCAAAGCAGCTTAGGCTGAACTAGGAGACATGTAAAGCTCCTACTATACCACTGGTGTCATATACACAATATCATAAGAAAACACAATACACACATATACTAAAAATAAAGGTACTTTATTTTTATGACAATATGCCAAAAGTATCTCAGTGAGTACCCTCAGTATGAGGATAAGAAATATACACACGATATATGTACACAAACCAAAATTATGCAAATAATAGCAAAAGGAAGTAATGCAAGCAATGTAAAGTTACAGTAGATTGCAATAGGAACACATAGGTATAGGGGCAACACAAACAATATACTCCAAAAGTGGAATGGGAACCATGAATGGACCCCAAACCCATGTGAGCTTGTAGAGGGTTGCTGGGACTGTAAGAAAACAGTGAGGGTTAGAAAAATAGCCCACCCCAAGACCCTGAAAGGTAAGTGTAAAGTGCACCTACTACCCCTAGAGAGCACAGAAGTCGTGATAGGGAGATTCTGCAGGAAGAACAGACACCAGCAATGCAACAACAGTGGATTTCTGGACCTGAGTACCTGTAAGACAAGGGGACCAAGTCCAAGAGTTGCGACAGTGTCGAGAGTGGGCAGGAGCCCAAGAAATGCCAGCTGAGGGTGCAAGGAAGCTGCCACCTGTAGGAAGAAGCTTGGTGTTCTGCAAGAACGAACAGGACTAGGAACTTCCCCTTTGGAGGATGGATGCCCCACGTCGTGAAAAAGCTTGCAGAGGTGTTCCCACGCAGAAAGACCACAAACAAGCCTTGCTAGTTGCAAGGTTCGCGGTTAGGGTTTTTGGATGCTGCTGTGGCCCAGGAGGGGACCAGGATGTCCCCACTTGGATGAGGAGACAGAGGGGGCACCCAGCAAGTCAGGGAGCCCTCACAAAAGCAGGCAGCACCCACAGAAGTACCTGAACAGGCACTTAGAAGAAAAGTGAACCAAAGTCCACCCGAAGTCACAAAAGGGAGTCAAACAATGCCGGAGGACAACTCAGAAGGTTGTGCACTGCAGGTTAGAGTGTCGGGGACCCAGGCTTGGCTGTGCACGAAGGAAATCCTGGAAGAGAGCACAGGAGCCAGAGCAGCTGCAAATCATGCGGTACCCAGCAATGTAGTCTAGCGTGGGGAGGGAAGGACTTACCTCCATCAAACTTGGACTGAAGAGTCACTGGACATTGGGAGTCATTTGTACAGAGTTGCTGAGTTCCAGGGACCACGCTTGTCGTGGTGAGAGGGGACCCAGAGGACCGGTGATGCAGTCTTTTGTTGCCTGCGGTTGCAGGGGGAAGATTCTGTCGACCCACGGGAGATTTCTTCTGAGCTCCTGGTGCAGAAAGGAGGCAGGCTACCCCCAGAGCATGCACCACCTGGAAACAGTCGAGAAAGCCGGCAGGATGAAGCGATACAAGGTTGCTAGTAGTCGTCTTGCTACTTTGTTGCGGTTATGCAGGTGTCCTTAGCAGTCAGCGGTCGATCCTTTGGCAAAAGGTGAAGAGGGAGATGCAGAGGAACTCTGGTGAGCTCTTTTGAATTCGTTATCTGGTAAGCTCCCCAAAGCAGAGACCCTAAATATCCAGAAAAGGAGGTTTGGCTACCTAGGAAGGAGGATTGGCTACCAAGAGAGGTAAGAGCCTATCAAAAGGAGCCTCTGACATCACCTGCTGGCACTGGCCACTCAGAGCAGCCCAGTGTGCCACAAACACCTCTGTTTCCAAGATGGCAGAGGTCTGGGACACACTGGAGGAGCTCTGGGCACCTCCCCTGGGAGGTGCAGGTCAGGGGAGTGGTCACTCCCGTTTCCTTTGTCCAGTTTCACGCCAGAGCAGGGCTGGGGGATCCCTTAACCGGTGTAGACTGGCTTATGCAGAGATGGGCACCATCTGTGCCCATCAAAGCAGTTCCAGAGGCTGGGGGAGGCTATTCCTCCCCAGCCTTCACACCTATTTCCAAAGGGAGAGGGTGTTACACCCTCTCTCAGAGGAAGTCCTTTGTTCTGCCTTCCGGGACCAGGGCTACCTGAACCCCAGGAGGGCAGAAACCTGTCTGAGGGGGTTGGCAGCAGCAGCAGCTGCAGTGGAGACCCCGGAAAGGCAGTTTGTCAGTACCTGGGTTCTGTGCTAGAGACCCGGGGGAACATGGAATTGTCCCTCCAATGCCAGAATGGCATTGGGGTGACAATTCCATGATCTTAGACATGTTACATGGCCATGTTCGGAGTTACCATTGTGACCTATGTACAGTGCACGCGTGTAATGGTGTCCCCGCACTCACAAAGTCTGGGGAATTTGCCCTGAACGATGTGGGGGCACCTTGGCTAGTGCCAGGGTGCCCACACACTAAGTAACTTTGCACCCAACCTTCACCAGGTGAAGGTTAGACATATAGGTGACTTATAAGTTAGTTAAGTGCAGTGGTAAATGGCTGTGAAATAACGTGGACGTTATTTCACTCAGGCTGCAGTGGCAGTCCTGTGTAAAAATTGTCTGAGCTCCCTACGGGTGGCAAAATAAATGCTGCAGCCCATAGGGATCTCCTGGAACCCCAATACCCTAGGTACCTCAGTACCATCTACTAGGGAATTATATGGGTGTACCAGTATGCCAATGTGAATTGGTAAATTTAGTCACTAGCCTGTTAGTGACAAATTTGGAAAGAAGAGAGAGCATAACCACTGAGGTTCTGGTTAGCAGAGACTCAGTGAGACAGTTAGGCATCACAAAGGGAACACATAAAGGGCACATACTTATGAGCACTGGGGCCCTGCCTGGGAGGGTCCCAGTGACACATAGACTAAAACAACATATATACAGTGAAATATGGGGGTAACATGCCAGGCAAGATGGTACTTTCCTACACAACCACCCCCCAAACGAAGGACAATAAGACTAGCCATGACCTGATGAGTCTTCATTGTCTAAGTGGAAATATCTGGAGAGTCCATCTGCATTGGAGTGGGTACTCCCAGGTCTATGTTCCACTGTAGAGTCCATTCCCTGTAGAGATATGGACCACCTCAACAATTTTGGATTTTCACGTTTCATTTGTTTTAGCCAAAGTAGAGGTTTGTGGTCTCTCTGAACAATAAAGTAAGAGCCAAACAGGTATGGGCTCAACTTTTTCAGTGCCCAGACCACAGCAAAGGCGTCCCTCTCAATGGCAGACCAACGCTTTTCTCTAGGGGTCAACCTTCTGCTGATAAAAGCAACTGGTTGATCCTGGCCCTCAGAATTCAGTTGTGATAAGACTGTCCCTACCCCTAATTCAGATGCATCAGTTTGAACAATGAATTTCTTGGAGTAACATGGCCTTTTTGGGATAGGTGCAGTGCACATGGCCTGTTTGAGCTCCTCAAAAGCTTTCTGACAGCTAGCTGTCCACAATACCTTTTTA
This sequence comes from Pleurodeles waltl, assembly GCF_031143425.1. NCBI lineage: Eukaryota > Metazoa > Chordata > Amphibia > Caudata > Salamandridae > Pleurodeles > Pleurodeles waltl. Next base: position 1,379,955,790 of record NC_090444.1, on the reverse strand, counting down.
GGCATCTTTTTACTGGTGAGATCATTAAGTGGGGCTGCTATGGAGCCATAGTTTTTAATAAATCTCCTGTAATAGCCAGTGAGGCCTAGGAAGGCTCTCACTTGGGTCTGTGTTGTAGGGCGAACCCAATCCATGATTGTCTGGATTTTACCCTGAAGTGGTGCAATCTGTTCTCCACCTACCAGATGTCCCAGATAAACCACCTTTCCCTGCCCTATCTGGCACTTTGAGGCCTTGATAGTGAGGCCTGCCTTTTGCAGGGCCTCCAAAACTTTCCAAAGGTGGACCAGGTGCTCATCCCAGGTGGAGCTAAAGACAGCTATATCATCTAGATATGCTGCACGAAAAGCCTCCAACCCTGGCAGGACTGTGTTCACTAACCTCTGAAAAGTGTCAGGTGCATTATTCAACCCAAAGGGCATCACTGTAAGTTGGTAGTGCCCTCCTATAGTTGAAAATGCAGTTTTAGGTTTAGCATCCTCAGCCAATTTGATCTGCCAATACCCTGCAGTCAAATCAAAGGTGCTTAGATACTTGGCAGATGCCAGTGTATCTATGAGCTCATCTGCCCTGGGTATAGGGCGAGCATCAGTTTTTGTTACCTGGTTGAGACCTCTGAAATCAACACAAAACCTCATCTCCCTTTTTCCATCTTTTGAGTGAGGCTTTGGTACAAGCACCACAGGACTCGCCCATGGGCTTTCAGAAGGTTCAAACACTCCTAGATCAAGCATTTTCTGAACCTCTTGTTTTATGCAGTCCCTGACATGGTCAGGCTGCCTATAGATTTTACTTTTGACAGGCATGCTGTCTCCAGTATCAATTGTGTGTTCACACCAAGATGTGGTGCCAGGCACAGTTGAAAAGAGTTCAGAAAACTGTCCAAGGAGATTTATGCAGTTGTCTTTCTGTTCTGCAGTCAGACAATCTGCTAAAACTACTCCCTCCACTAGAGCATCCTCTTCAGTGGAGGAGAAGAGATCAGGGAGAGGGTCACTCTCTTCTTCCTGTACCTCATCTGTTGCCATGAGCAGGGTGAGATCAGCCCTGTCATAGTAGGGTTTTAGGCGGTTGACATGAATCACCCTAAGGGGACTCCTGGCAGTGCCCAGGTCAACCAAGTAGGTGACCTCGCCCTTTTTTTCAACAATTAGATGGGGTCCACTCCATTTGTCCTGGAGTGTTCTTGGGACCACAGGCTCCAATACCAACACCTTCTGTCCTGGTTGGTACTGGATCAGAACAGCCTTCTGGTCATGCCATTGCTTCTGGAGCTCTTGGCTGGCCTGAAGGTTTTTACTGCCCTTTTTCATGTACTCAGCCATTCTGGATCTTAGGCCAAGTACATAGTCCACTATGTCCTGTTTGGGAGCTTTTAAAGGTTGTTCCCAACCCTCCTTCACAAGTGTTAGTGGACCTCTTACAGGGTGCCCAAATAGGAGTTCAAAGGGGCTGAAGCCCACTCCTTTCTGGGGTACCTCCCTGTAAGCAAAAAGGAGGCAAGGTAACAGGACATCCCATCTCCTCCTGAGTTTTTCAGGGAGTCCCATTATCATTCCTTTGAGAATTTTATTAAACCTCTCTACCAGTCCATTAGTCTGTGGATGATAAGGTGTGGTGAATGTGTATGTTACACCACATTCCTTCCACATAGCCTTCAAGTATGCAGACATAAAGTTGCTACCCCTGTCTGATACAACCTCTTTTGGGAAACCCACCCTGGAAAAGATTCCCAGGAGGGCTTTTGCCACTGCAGGTGCCGTAGTGCTCCTTAGAGGAATTGCTTCAGGATATCTTGTGGCATGGTCCACAACCACCAAGATAAACCTATTGCCTGAAACAGTAGGAGGGTCAAGGGGGCCAACCATGTCCACCCCTACCCTTTCAAAGGGGACCCCAACCACAGGTAGTGGAATAAGGGGAGCCTTTGGTGTGCCACCAGTCTTACCACTGGCTTGACAGGTCACACAAGACTTACAAAAATCTTTTGTGTCCTCTGACATCCTAGGTCAGTGAAACAGGGAGACAAGCCTTTCCCATGTTTTGATCTGGCGCAAATGCCCAGCCAAAGGAATATCATGTGCCAGAGTTAGGAGGAATTCTCTGTACTGCATGGGAATGACCAATCTCCTGGCTGCTCCAGGTTTTGGGTCCCTTGCCTCTGTGTACAAGAGGTTGTCCTCCCAGTAAAGTCTATGTGAGTCACTGACATCCCCACTTTGCTGCTTGACAGCTTGCTGTCTGAGACCCTCTAATGTGGGACAGGATTGCTGTGCCACACTCAGCTCTTCCCTGGCAGGCCCCCCTCCACCCAAAAGCTCAGCAGTGTCTGCTGCCATCTCATCTGGTGAAGGTTCTGCACAGGGAGGAAATTCTTCTTCCTCAGAAGGAGATTCATCTGTAGAGGGAGGGATAGTGGGTAGGGATTTACCCTTGCTACCCCTAGCTTTAGGGAGCACTTGGTCCATTGTTCCAGGATCCAAGTTACCCTGTCCTTTTTGCTTTTTGGCCTGAGCCCTTGTCAAAGCAAAAATATGCCCAGGAATGCCCAGCATTGCGCCATGAGCCTCCAACTCCACTTCTGCCCAAGCTGATGAAGACTCAGTTTTACTTTTGTCCCCACCCTTGTCAGAAGACTTACCATCCTTCTTCTTGCCATCCTTGTCACCCCCTGTATGAACTTTTCTATTCACTCTTGTTCTGACCCATTTGTCTGCCTTCTTTCCCAATTCTTGAGGAGCAGTCAGATCTGAGTCCACTAGATATTGGAGTAACAAGTCAGACACACAGTTATTCAGAATATGCTCTCTCAGAATAGGATTATACAGGCTTTCATAGTCAGAAACTTTACTGCCATGTAACCACCCCTCCAAGGCCTTCACTGAACATCCAACAAAGTCTATCCAGTCTTGTGAGGACTCTGGTGTCTCTGAACTTAATCCTGTATTGTTCAGTGGTTAAGCCAAATCCATCCAAGAGTGCATCCTTCAAAACTGTAAAATTGTTAGCATCACTTTCTCTAACAGTAAGGAGACTATCCCTACCCTTCCCATTGAAAGATAGCCACAATATAGCATCCCACTGCCTTTGAGGGACCCCCTGTACCATACAGGCCCTTTCAAGTGCAGCAAATCACTTGTTGATGTCATCCCCCTCCTTGTAAGGGGGAACTATCTTGTGAAGATTCCTGGAATCATGCTCTCTAACAGGATTACTATCAGGAATACTGCTGCTGCCACCATGGGGTCCAAACCCCAATCTCTGTCTCTCCTTCTCCAGGTCTAGGGATTCCCTGTCTAGAGCCAGCTGTTGCTGTTTAAGCTTCAGTCTAGTCTCTTCCACTCTCAGCTTTTTGAGTTCCCTTTCTAACACGTTGTCTTCAGGGTGGGTGGGTTGGGAATGCTTGGACACAGAGGATAAATTGGAAACAACAGAGGGAGATCTGTCCCTAACTGCTTGGACTCTAACAACCTGGCCTCCAGGAATAAAAACATCCCTACTATGATGGGAGCTACTATTACTACCAGCATTGCTAGGTGGTCTGCTAAGGGGCAGATTTGGAACAGAACCCTCCCCACCTCCCTCAAGGAGTTCCCCTGAGTCAGAATGGGAGCCATCTATTAACTTCTCATTTGAAGTGCCTGCTAGGAACTTATCATTTACAATGAGCATGTTATATAGAAACTCTCTTGTAGGGTTATTTCCTATCACTAAACCTCTATCTAAGCAGAGACTCCTTAGGCTCTTGAAATTTAAATTATCATAGGTAGTATTGACCATTTTAAGAGCAGCCCCTACATCAGACATGATAGAAGAAGGTTTAGAGACAGTGAGAAGAAAGACAACGTTTCAGAACTTTTTAAAGAACAGAGAAAAAAAACTTTTCAGCACTTAGTAGAAAGTGTAAAAGGAGAAAAGCAAAACTTTTTGGTTAAGTGTACATACACTGAACTTGTTTTGTATATTATTCTCTTATGAAAAGTACACAATGACAAAGTGGTAAGTAGTTACAAGTATTTATCCCATCGCTGCACAACCAATGTAGGAGGCTGGCCTGGCTTGTAGTGGGTACCAGAGGTACTTACACCTTGTGCCAGGTCCAGTTATCCCTTATTAGTGTAGAAGAGGTGTTTCTAGCAGCTTAGGCTGATAGAAGGTAGCTATGGCAAAGCAGCTTAGGCTGAACTAGGAGACATGTAAAGCTCCTACTATACCACTGGTGTCATATGCACAATATCATAAGAAAACACAATACACACATATACTAAAAATAAAGGTACTTTATTTTTATGACAATATGCCAAAAGTATCTCAGTGAGTACCCTCAGTATGAGGATAAGAAATATACACAAGATATATGTACACAAACCAAAATTATGCAGATAATAGCAAAAGGAAGTAATGCAAGCAATTTAAAGTTACAGTAGATTGCAATAGGAACACATAGGTATAGGGGCAACATAAACCATATACTCCAAAAGTGGAATGCGAACCACGAATGGACCCCAAACCTATGTGAGCTTGTAAAGGGTCGCTGGGACTGTAAGAAAACAGTGAGGGTTAGAAAAATAGCCCACCCCTAGACCCTGAAAGGTAGGTGTAAAGTGCACCTACTACCCCCAGAGAGCACAGAAGTCGTGATAGGGGGATTCTGCAGGAGGAACAAACACCAGCTATGCAACAACAGTGGATTTCCGGACTTGAGTACCTGTAGGACAAGGGGACCAAGTCCAAGAGTCGCGACAGTGTCGAGAGTGGGCAGGAGCCCAAAAAATGCCAGCTGAGGGTGCAAGGAAGCTGCCACCTGTTGGAAGAAGCTTGGTGTTCTGCAAGAACGAAGAGGACTAGGAACTTCCCCTTTGGAGGATGGATGTTGCACGTCGTGAAGAATCTTGCAGAGGTGTTCCCGCGCAGAAAGACCGCAAACAAGCCTTGCTAACTGCAAGGGTCGTGGTTAGGGTTTTTGGATGTTGCTGTGGCCCAGGAGGGTCCAGGATGTCGCCACTTGGATGAGGAAATAGTTGGGGCGCCCAGCAAGTCAGGGAGCCCTCACAGAAGCAGGCAGCACCTGCAGAAGTACCTGAACAGGCACTTAGAATAAAAGTGAGCTGGAGTCCACCCGAAGTCACAAAAGGGAGTCCCACGATGCCGGATGACAACTCAGAAGGTTGTGCACTGCAGGTTAGAGTGTCGGGACCCAGGCTTGGCTTTGCATGAAGGAAATCCTGGAAGAGTGCACAGGAGCTGGAGCAGCTGAAAATCACGTGGTACCCAGCAATTCAGTCTAGCGTGAGGAGGCAACGACTTACCTCCACCAAACTTGGACTGAAGAGTCACTGGACTGTGCGAGTCACTTGGACAGAGTTGCTGAGTTCCAGGGACCACGCTCGTCGTGCTGAGAGGAGACCTAGAGGACCGGTGAGGCAGTCTTTTGTTGCCTGCGGTTGCAGGGGGAAGATTCCGTCACCCCACGGGAGATTTCTTCAGAGCTCCTGGTGCAGAAAGGAGGCAGGCTACCCCCAGAGCATGCACCACCTGGAAACAGTCGAGAAAGCCAGCAGGATGAAGTGATTTAAGGTTGCTAGTAGTCGTCTTGCTACTTTGTTGCGGTTATGCAGGCGTCCTGAGCAGTCAGCGGTCGATCCTTTGGCAGAAGGTGAAGAGGGAGATGCAGAGGAACTCTGGTGAGCTCTTGCATTCCTTATCTGGTGAGATCCCAAAAGCAAAGACCCTAAATATCCAGAAAAGGAGGTTTGGCTACCAAGGAAGGAGGATTGGCTACCAAGAGAGGTAAGAGCCTATCAGAAGGAGCCTCTGACATCACCTGCTGGCACTGGCCACTCAGAGCAGTCCGGTGTGCCACAAACACCTCTGTTTCCAAGATGGCAGAGGTATGGGACACATTGGAGGAGCTCTGGGCACCTCCCCTGGGAGGTGCAGGTCAGGGGAGTGGTCACTCCCCTTTCCTTTGTCCAGTTTCGTGCCAGAGCAGGGCTGGGGGATCCCTGAACCGGTGTAGACTGGCTTATGCAGAGATGGGCACCATCTGTGCCCATCAAACCATTTCCAGAGGCTGGGGGAGGCTACTACTCCCCAGCCTTCACACCTATTTCCAAAGGGAGAGGGTGTTACACCCTCTCTCAGAGGAAGTCCTTTGTCCTGCCTTCCTGGGCCAGGGCTGCCTGGACCCCAGGAGGGCAGAAACCTGTCTGAGGGCTTGGCAGCAGCAGCAGCTGCAGTGGAGACCACGGAAAGGCAGTTTGGCAGTACCCAGGGTCTGTGCTAGAGACCCGGGGGATCATGGAATTTTCCCCCACATGCCAAAATGGCATTGGGGTGACAATTCCATGATCTTAGACATGTTACATGGCCATGTTCGGAGTTACCATTGTGACGCTGTACATGGGTAGTGACCTATGTACAGTGCACGCGTGTAATGGTGTCCCCGCACTCACAACGTCTGGGGAATTTGCCCTGAACGATGTGGGGGCACCTTGGCTAGTGCCAGGGTGCCCACACACTAAGTAACTTTGCACCAAACCTTCACCAGGTGAAGGTTAGACATATAGGTGACTTATAAGTTACTTAAGTGCAGTGGTAAATGGCTGTGAAATAACGTGGACGTTATTTCACTCAGGCTGCACTGACAGGCCTGTGTAAGAATTGTCAGAGCTCCCTATGGGTGGCAAAAGAAATGCTGCAGCCCATAGGGATCTCCTGGAACCCCAATGCCCTGGGTACCTCAGTACCATATACTAGGGAATTATATGGGTGTACCAGTATGCCAATGTGAATTGGTAAATTTAGTCACTAGCCTGTTAGTGAAATATTTGAAAGCAGAGAGAGCATAACCACTGAGGTTCTGGTTAGCAGAGCCTCAGTGAGACAGTTAGGCATCACACAGGGAACACATACAGGGCACAAACTTATGAGCACTATGGCCCTGCCTGGCTGGGTCCCAGTGACACATAGACTAAAACAACATATATACAGTGAAAATGGGGGTAACATGCCAGGCAAGATGGTACTTTCCTACACCTTAGGGGACTCAGGGCTAAGCCACCTTTCCCCTGAATCTTGTGACTCCCTCTTGGTTACCCTAAGCTGGCAGTCAATCTGCTTACAGATCCTATCAAAGGCCTCCAGAAGCACTCTTCCATCCTCGGAGTCACCCAGGCAAACTCTAATATCTGGTTCCGTTAGGCTAAATAGGACTTCTAGAAAGGCATCACGAGTCACACCACTCCATTTTAGCCATCTCCACTGATCATATGGGGAAATTTTTCTTATTAGAGGGACCTAGCTCTACTGGCCTATCCTGCCAAACATCCCAATCAATACGGCAAATTAACGGGTTAGGATCACTAAAATCTGATCAGCAAACACTAAAACTATGAAGAAATCTAATCAAGAAGGCAGAAACAAAAATAAAATCAATAGTTGTACTGGACCCCCAACCTTTGAAGATAGGAACAAAGGGCCCTTCAATACCCTCCCCTGCTTGTATCATGTTAAAATCAGCCAAGACCTCTTCCAGGTAGCTACCTTCACTGGAATGTTCAAAGTGGCTTTCCTGCTTGATATCTCCATCTACTACATATTTAGTTGATTGGCAATTCGGGGGACAAAGATGCAAGTTAAACTCTCCCATGGAAACCAAAAAATATGGACCATTATATTTTTCTCCTACAGACCGGAGGGCTGTACCCGGGGTGATTAGGTGTTCATTAGCGGTTTCCCACTCACAAGAATCACAAAAATTCAACTGAAAAATGTTTTGATGGCTTTCAAAATCTAGTCTTACCACCATTAGGTGCAAAGATTCAAACACTTCATGCTAAAGAGAACACTTTGGGCCAGATGTATGAATGTCCTGAATTGCGAGTCGCAATTTGCGAGTCACAATTCAGGATGCAGGATGGTGTCCCTGACACCATCTGCGACTCGCAAGGGTGTCACAAAGGCCCACCTCATTAATATTAATGAGGTGGGTCACAATTTGCGACCCCCTTGTGACTCGCAGCACTCACAGGGATGGTGGCCTGCTGGAGACAGCAGACCACCATGTCTGTGACTGCTTTTAAATAAAGCAGTTTTTTTTTTGTAATGCAGCCCGTTTTCCTTAAAGGAAAACGAGATGCATTACAAAATGAAAAAATGAAACGTTTCAGTTTCATTTTTTCAGAGCAGGCAGTGGTCCATAGCACTACTGCCTGCTCTGAAAAAATGTTTTCCAGGCCATTCACAAAGGGGCAGGTGCTCCATGGGGACCCCTTTCCTTTTGCGAATGGGTTACCACCAGTGCGACACTGGTGGTAACTGCAATTGCTTTGCGACCATGTTCGCGGTCACAAAGCAATGCAGCATCATGCTGCGACTCGCAAATAGGAAGGGCAACACCCCTTCCTATTTGCGACTCGCAGTCCCATTTTGTGAGTCGGTAACCAGGTTACTGTTTTGCATAACGGGAATTGGGCATCGCGATGTGGGTTTTGCACGTCGCAAACATCGAAATTTGCTGTTTGCGACGTGAAAAACCTTTACTACATCTGGCCCCTAATGTCAAGGGCAATCAGGAAAAGCAGGCCATCTCTCACCCTTCCCATCAGCTGGAACCGAAAAGATGGCATAACCACCTAGAAAAAAGTTAGCTTCTGTATCTCAGGTCTCCTGCAAGCCCACAATATCATACGCTCTGAATTCTCTTAACCATGCTGCATCCTGCCTCTTTTTACCCAGCCTGGCTATTTTCCAACTACAAACTTTTACCGATGGAAAATGCTTGCTCAAAAGGTTAGCCCTGGGGGGGTAACCTTTGGCACAGAGGGGCCACCAGGATCTAAGCTTTTTCAGTCCTGGCCCTCTTGCTCTACCAAAGGCCAAAACCTATTCCTAAGTTCCAAAGAGGGTTGGAGCATCTATTGCAAAGAGGCACATCACATACTGAGTGGGGACAAATACAATTATGCTCTTTGAGGGGGTGAGAAGGGTAGACGGGGGTAAAAATATCCTAAGGGGGAAACACTCACTCACAGAAAAAGAGCGAAAAATCAGTTGCTTTGCAACGTTCAATTCAATAAAATTAACTACTACACAGTCACCTTTATACTATTTTCTCCCAGCCCTGCCAGAACCCCCCCACCTTTCTAGCCATAATGATCTTATAACAATCCTGATCAGGCAGACCCCTCCTCAACACTAATGCCTGACTTTCGGAATGAGATCAACCATTGATTTGTCCACCCCTGCACTCATAGATGAGGCATTTAACAGAACTGCCATAAAAGGAGTTGAAGCTGGATGGAGATGCAAACTAGAGTAGGGGGCACATCTTGGGTTCTGATCAAACTAGGAGGAATATCCCTCACCCATCCATGACTACTTTCCTCTTAGGTACTGAAGATACTACCGGAAAGAGCAAATCCTGAAGGAGAGACTGTTCCACTGGTATCGTAGAACGACAGCCATCTTTCTCTAGACTGCTTCTTAATTGAGACCCAACACCAATGGCTTGCGAGGGGGTTGTTGCCTGATCCTCAAAATATGCCCAGCAGCCTTCCTAAGTTTGAACCGCCTGGAGGCATCCTCTGGAAAGGGGCTTGCGAAGACCCATTTGTCGACCTGGGCTGGATGGTAGCACGATATGTCAAAGCCCTGCTCCTAGTGACCCCCATATAAATGCCACAAGGAATCGAAAAGGGACTCAATTTTGTCCAGGCATTCTTTGAAGGGAGCTAGGTGAGCTTCCATAATTGACTCCCAGTCCATCCCCTCGGAAATTTCAGTGGCCACACCTTAACCTCCTACCGCTGCTTGCTGCTCTTTTAACCCTGCACAGAGCGGCCCTTGCTTGTTCCATTAGGCAGCCGGCTCCCCATTGATAAGGAAAACACTTCAGTGGCCAAACTCTTGTCTTCTGTTGGGGGTTCTACTCCACTTGGCAGTGCCATAACACAACCCGGAAACAGGGCCTCCTCCTCTCCTCGACCCCACAACAGCTGTAGAGGCAGAACCTATGCATCCTTCCTCCTACTCCACCCGCGGAGAGCCTTCTCTCAGGTCAATTTGGTTTGCTACAAAACCCATGACTCACTCCAACATGGTGTTGATGCTGGTAGGGTTGCGAGGAACCGCTGAACAACCTGCCACTTTGCCCTTACCCTTTACAAATTAATGGTACAAACACTCACCAAATATTTGAAAAAGTCAGAGCAGGGGCCCAGCAAGGCCTTGTCGCGGCGCAGATGGACGAGCGAAGACGGCCCGCTCTTGACCCAGTCTTCGCCCAGGCGCATCCATTGCACGCTCTGCGCAGTGGGAGTCAAGGCGTTCTCTATGCGCCTCCAGGTGTGTGATAGTACAAGGAGCGGTCCTCCTTGCAGCAGGGGCTGCTGATGAATGCAGTTCTTTGGCTCCCGGCCCATATTCTGCACGTATGATCAATACATTTCCTTTTGTTGATGCACGATTCTCTAACTCGAGCTCAGCTTTCATAAGATTGTAAATCGACTAGCCAGTCTTCAGTTCATTACCGCCTGACAAAGGGAGGATGAGCGAAAACGAACACAACACAATTTACTGCATCAAAAATGCCAAAAAGAGATGAACTACCCTGCACAAAGTACAAACGACAACACATTATTCTCCATGGAAAGACAAGCCCACAAGCACTCTTGTACAGCAATGTAGGTTAAACTGGAGATAAGAAAATGAATTTAATAACATTTGAAACATTTATTGGAGATAATAGTGAGGTTCATCAGGCCACTTAGAGTTAAAATACCACACGTTTTTCCTTTGTTTTTGTTATTATGCGGTTACACATATTGACCTCAAGACAAAACAACCCTCTTTCATATTTGATATTTGGGTGTTATTGAGAAATATGTAAATTTGTCCTGCCTACTGTCAAATAAAAGTGCACCCGGTACTAGGTAAAACGACACACTTTTAGGCTTACCCTGACTCCAATTTCAGTCATCTGCTTTTATTCTCTTGGCTTTTAAAACTAACTAACATGACCATTCTACACAAGTTTCCAAGAGCTGCTTATTATCACTTACTCCATACTATCGATCTACCCGTGGGAAAAAGCTTAGTGTATCCGGCCTGCATTAAACATGATAAATGTATAATTCAGGTACAAGCAGATTTGCAATGTGTTTAAGGGAGCCGTAATGTGTTGTGTTTACATTTGTTTTTGCGTACAATAGGGTGGGCAAGGACAATAATATGTAACTACGAATACCTTACAACTTCAAATTGTTCGCATACTTTGAGAGTTGTGATCTTAGACCTTTGTGAAACCTGCTCCATTTAGAGCCTAGGCTAATAATATAAACTCAACCTAAAACACTGTGCAGTATTTTGCTTCTGAAGTATTTTCCTTAAATCAGTGTATTGTTTCAATATTACTTAGGTTATGCGGATGAATTTTAATTGGCCATATCGAACAAGAAACTGAAGAAAGAAAATTATTATTGGACACATGAAGAAAGCTGAAATTACCTTAAAAGAAGATGTCAGAGAATCACATGTACATTACTTTTGAATGAACCTTTGGACTAAAAAAGTTGTACCAAAAGATAAATATTTAAAGTTCTTGCTCAATATGCAAAAAATACCCATTCTTTGTTTTCACTGTAACCTTCAAAGTGCATCTTAAGTATATATGTATGAACGTGTTCACAAGAGATAAATGGAAATCATATTTTGGAAGTTAAATTTCATTAGTTAAATATAAGGATAAAGAAATAAGTCTGAATGATGTCTCAGCGAGGTCGTTATCTTGTCCTGTATCTTAGTGAGAATTGTTCTATTGCATGAATATATAAAAAGAGCAATATTAATTGTTGAAAACAACTTCAGGCATTCTGACAAAGTTATGTCAGAGCATCAAACATACCACTGACCTTTCTCCAAGACTACATAGTATGGTGTGTTAAGTATGGGAGTCTCATCGTATGCTGGGTCCATAGACTTTTTTAGCAGCCCCGACTCTCTTCTTTTTGCGTACACATTTTGGCTTCAAGACCTCCCTCACCCCACCTATATGGGAAAAAAACCTAATCTCACCACTAACTTCATTTTTCAAAATAATAGCAGATCTTCATGTTGGAGGAGGGACACCTTAGTTGCTCGTTGCTTTCCATGGTGGTGTTTCTGAGACTCTCAGCTTATGGAGCATGTATTAAAATGTTCTCAGAAGCTTTGTTAACTCTGTATGGTGCATCGAAAACGGACATTTTGCTGCCTTTCTACTAAATGAATAGATTTAGCAGTGGAACACACTTTGGGCCTGATTTAGAGTTTGGCAGATGGGATTACTCTTGTCCCCGTATTACGATTCCATTATAACTCATGGACATCGTAAGAAGGTGGATGGGATATCCATCACATTTGTGACAGAGTAACCCGTCAAATCAGGCTCTTTGTTTTCTAATATAATGTTATCATACAGTCACTTAACAATGGCATCATTTGTTACCTGGGGATAATCCGAGGTGCCCCCAGCAGCCTGCACTTTTGCAGTTTTATAAGATGATAAATGATAATCAGCAGCAGATCAAGAAAAAAACAATTATCTTACTGATTTGTGGGTACTTGCTTGTATTAGTATGGCCTTTCTAAACCCCTCCTTAAGTTTCCTTATCCCATCCCGTGTAAAATAGTTTATTTTTTTCTTGCTGTTTGACAGCGTAGGGCAAAGGTCTTCCTAGGTCTCTGGCTAACCTGAGAATGTTGGAGAGTGGAATGCAGAAACCATAGACAGCAGATAGAAATATATGTTTTTCTCTTACGCAAATCACTGTCTGCACCAGAAAAATATAGTGGCACCAAGATCGCACATTTAAGGATTGAAGTCCTGTATGAATATCCTTTATGTATGTTATTGCATGTGTAAATCTAACATAAATATAATATTTATATTATTGGCTGGAGTAACAAGGTTACTGGAATCATATATTACTGTTAATGGCTCGAGGCTCTTCAGGTGAAGGTATAAACACTATCCTTCCAACTGAACAGAGTAGCATCCACTGCATATACATACTTTCAATAGGCGAAAGACACAGTAAGAAAAATGTAATATGCACAGCATTAAGGTCTATATTTATGAAATGTTTGCGCCGCCTTAGTGTCACTTTTTTATGCTAAAGAAGCACAAACCTAACTCCATATTCATATTTTGACCCTAGATCCATCTAGCGCAAACATTTCAGAGATATGGCCATTTTTATGAAGTGCCAAACCACCTTGCATCCCATTGCGACAATGAGATGCAAGGTAGGCGTTTCCTTCCTAAAAATGACACTAACCTTCTAGCGCCTTATTTACCCACAGATGCAAAAACAATGCATAACAAGGAAGCGGCCCTAAAAAATGGTGCTAAGTCCAGTTAGGGTCAAAATTTAACAGCTGGTCAGACCAAGTGTTAAAAAGAGGCCCACACACCACCACTCAAGGGAAACACACAGAAGGAGCATTTGAAACCTACAGAAGAACATGGAAGTGGTACTGCTCCAGCTTGGCACATGCTGCAGACGTCAGTGAAGACAGTAGGTCCCACCCCCACCACCACCACCACAGCAACAACAAACACCAGCACAGCAGCCACGAAGGCAACGCAGAAGGCGGAAGAGCATCTTCAGACAGCTCACAACCATCCTTGGCCTTGGGAAACAAGATGTGATCAGGGTGTCCCGACTGAACCAGGAGTCCATTGTACGCTTGCTACACCACAATGCGCCACACATCACAGCAAGGGTGCAAACTCCCACTACGATTCCACCAATGGTCAAACTCCTTGCTGTCCTCCATATGGTGGCATATTGATCTTTTCAGATAACAGGTGTACAAGTGGCTGGTATATTCCAGCCATCCTTCTCGGTCCTCCTACCAAAGATCCTGGACGCTATCATACGCCTCACACCCCACCACATCTGATTCTCAATCATCAAGCATCTGCAACAGGAGACCAAGCAAGGTTTTTACCAAATTGATGGGCTCCTGCATGTGCTGGGTGCAAAGGACTGCACCCATGTGCAACTGGTGCCACCTGCAGCAACAGAACACCTATATAGGAACTGCAAGCACACTCATTCAATCAATGTGCAGGCCATTGTGGACGACCATGGGCTCTTCTCCAACATTGTAGCAAAATATCCAGGCAGCGTCCATGATGCATGCATATTCCGTCATTGCACTATGAACGAGCGGTTCCAGGATGGGCAATATGGCAATGATCTACTCATATGTGAGCCACCATACCAATCATTACACGCACAACACACCAACCATATAGGACAAACAAGACAAACACCACACTAAATACACATTGGCAGGGGTACATGGATGTACAGGCAACAACACATATGCAACATGGCGCACTAAAACACAGTCATTGCACTTCAGAAACACATACACCCACATGTACATAACACAGCCACACCCTTACTGGCACACAAAGTCCCCTTTGCATACAGAAGCTGCTCTCAAACCACTTCAAGTGTCCACAGGTTGACAACTAACTACAGATCACACACACACATTACACCAAACAAAGAATAACTCAGCCATGTCAATGGCATAGGCCATGGCCATTTAAAGAAAGTCACACATACACACAGGCCCACGTAAATCATGGTGTGCAAGCCTCTGGCAGAACCTAATCAAATGCCATCCAAATATTGCCATAACCAACTACATATCATCTACACATACCTGACATATCTGTGGTGTGCACATACACCTGTCTGCCACGTTGTGTCTCACACATACGAATACAAAATAACCTGCCATTCATGGGCATGCAACTCCTGAAGGCCTAAATCCATGCACCACTACATATATTGGGCTATCAAGTGGCCAAGGTGCTAATTCCTAGCCCATTCCCCACAACAACACCATGCCTAACAGGATGTGTGCAAGGGGGAACACATAAGGTAGGGGCTGTCAACAAATGCATTTTAAGTAATGTTGAAACTGAACACTGTCACAACTCAGGGTGAGTGCTGCTTTGTCTGCACGGTACATGTGTGACAAGGGGGGGGCATCATAGCTAACTGTGGCCCTTCAGTAATTGTCCAGGGATTGTAACCAATGTCATATGCAGAGCCTGTACAGTGTATCCATGGGATTATGTCCTGGCACTGCCATTGGGCACAACTCTGACATATGGTGGAGTGTACCACATGTATGACACACACATGTTTGCTGTGGAGTGCACAATGGGTTGCCAGACAAATTAAGCAGCTATGGGTGCAGAATCACAATCCAAGCACATGACCCATTGTCAGGATCTAAGAATTTTATATACAACGTAATACCAAATAATAGCCTGGGTGGAACATAGGCAGAGTGTGTTACACTCCCTATGTATATAAGATGCACACTTGTCACACAAATCTGCTGTCTTGACACATACCTACAGCAAATCCAGATAAACATGTGAAGAGTGATGTGTGGGTGTATGTCCTAGGTATCAATGGGTATGCTAGTATCAACACCGCTGGACATGTCTCAGCATGTTTACCTAGTATGCTCTGTATAACAATTTCACATAGCACATAGCAATACACACCACTCATTGTCACTCACATGACAGCACAAGTGCATGGTAACAACAGTAACAAATTATCCCATGTAAGTTTTGGGCTCCAACATTGCAAGCAGGTGTGGAATGTGCTACTATGTCCGGCATTGTTCAATAATGTCAGAGACCCAACAGCAAACTGAGTGGGAGTAGACCTAGCCATATGTGTTGCATTTGGCTAATGAAAAGTACAGCACTGAGATGATTTCATACCTCAACATCATTCAGTCATGGCAAGAGTTACCTAGGTTTTGGCATGCTGGAAGAAATGCATACCCATGTTCAACGGAGGATGTGGATGGACAGCTTGGAGATACCCACAGATACTTGCAAATACAACACAGAGGGTCACTTGGAGACAAAACAAGTGCTGTGGCAGGTGTAATATCATGTGTGCGTGGCACTCATTACATCTCACAAATACCGTCAATGGGACAGTAACCAGTAGTAGGAGATGTATACATCTACAAATTACACAAGTCACATGTTGCATCCTGTCCATGTATGACCAGACAATGTTGCTGTAGAAGATATGTATAAAGAGCAAGCAGCCTAAAGAATGGGAGCAATGTAGGAGACAATACATACCTTACCAGTAATGTGGGAAAACATGGAGAAGGAACACACTTAGACCAATACTGACTGTGCAACACATCATTGTCTACATGTCAACATTTAACATATGTATATAGAGGGTGGCCAGGCCAGTACGCAACCCAGTCATGTTTGCCACTACCATATCCTGCTAATTGCCCATCACATGCTATCATGACAGGAGGCAGGAACAGACAACATCATCTGTACCCTGGCACTTTCCCAAAATTGAAGTCACATCAGATATACAACCGGTAAACAAGCTGCCCATGGAAACAACTAAGAGCATCAAATAATAAGACATGTCCTACACGTGCAACCACCCAGTCCTCTGTAGATGAGAGGGGAAGTCTGACATCAAGTGCCACAGAATAAAATGTGATATCCTGGTCTGTGCATGTGACTGTCTGCTGGGGAGTGTGCCTAGTTCTGCTGCGTAGCAATCATGAAGAGGCTAGATCCCCACTCAATAAACCCACAAACCACTGCTCTGGCGACATAAATGTATGACATTGTCAGGGGCCTGATGCATGTGCACAGGGGGCTGAGTAAATTGGAGCTCCATTAACCTGCCCCTTCACATGCAACCATGGGTGTGTGTTGCCATACAAACTCACAAAGACTGCAACACTGTACACTGCTACACATTGGTATGCCATTTTATGTGACAGTCATAACAAACATGATGTGGACAAATGTCAGTGTCTAGTTTTAGGCATGCACACATGTACCACATATTGCATCACACATGTACAACTATAATGGCTCAGGTATTGTAATGTGTATGGATTTTGAACAAAAGGCAACCTAACACAAAAGTAAGGGCATATGTATCACAAGATCAGTGACTGTAAGAAATGACCTTCACATGTGTTCCGACATACAGAAACATAGGTGGCACTGATGTGACTACACATGTATTTGTCAAATGCCAACATGTATCCATGCTGGAAGATAGTATTGTAAGGTTTCCCATCCCATGAAAACACGACTGTGATCATATGTTACAGAAATGACACTACACATGTCTTTATGCACATAATGGCATATACCAACCTCTAGTAACACAGGTGTACATACCACCTCTTGCAACTAGGATGCATGGGGAACCATATGTCACACATGTAGCAGAGCAACATGAAGTAAAATCCAACAGCAGATCACAGACTGGACACACATGCACACACAAATTGCCAGAAGTACCGTGATGTCAACCCAGTTCTAGTCCACTGCATACTCTGAGTACAAATTGTCGTGGTTGTCACATGCCTTACCATGTTTTGGACATAAGCCATCATATATATAGTGTTGTTGGTATGTTTATGTTTGTATACCAGACATAACAATGTTGTCCTCCCACAAATTAGTATTCAAACACATATGACAACACACATAGGACACATGTGCCAACATGTATGTGGACACAGTGTAGTTACACAGGCACATACGAACAAGGTATGAGTAATCACATGCAGCAGACTCACAGACAAACCTATGGATCCAACATACCAATTTCACCGCAATGACATTAATGAATAGTTACGCACATGTAGCCATACCATGTATACAACATTGTAGCACAGCCCATCTGACATGGTTAGTGAATCAAGGTGCACTCAAGGCCTACAATGTAAAATTCCACGCAATCCCATCATGCGTAAAAGAAACTGATGCAAACGCATCTAATCTACATTCTGCAACATCAGTAAAATGACACCTGGGCCCTGAACGTCTATCACATGTCCACACATCTTTTAACACACCATGGTGAAAAATTGACGCATGACCGTCATGCGTCAAAAATGTTCTCGCATACGCATATACCATACAATTCTCCTAAGCTAAAAGACGCCTAGCCCCTGAACGTCTATCTCATGTCCAAAGGCAATTTCATGCACCACGGTGAAAAATCGATGCATGAACATCATGCATCAAAAATGTTCATGCATACACATATACCATACTATTCTCCAAAGCTAAAAGACGCCTAGCCGCTGAACGTCTATCGCACTTCCACAGGCAATTGCACGCTAAATGGGAAATATTCAATTGTAAAAAAAAAAATGACGCATGACTGGAAACGTGACACACAGGCCCAGGAAGTGATGAAACAGGACATCCTGCCTGCAAGCATGGTATAGTGAGTCCACTTTCACTTTCATTTCACAGTCTTATTGTCTGTGACTGTGTGAGGGTGTGTGGAGCTGGTGCTGTAGGAGTTTTGGAGTGTTTGGTGTGTTCATTGTGCTGTGTCCTGCAACTGTTGTGTTTGTTTGTCTTTAAACCTTTTGTATTGTAAGTGCTCTGTTTCTGTCTGTGTATTGTGGAGTGTTTGTCTGGTGTAGTATAGATTGTTGGCGTAGATGTGGTAGTTGGGTGAACTGCATTTGAAGTCCAGTATGTCTGGGAAAGGAAGGATGGCGATGATAGCGGCTGATGAGCTGGGGGATTTTATATGGCTGGTACAGCACTACCTCCCCATGATGCTGATACAGCGTGGCCATCTCATTCAAGGCTACTTCACCGATGCAAAGAAGCTGCAGCGGGGCAAGGTGCTCCCCCACCTAACAAGAGTGTTTGTGACAGGAAGGAAGGACTACCAATTGAAGAACTGCTGGGCAGACCTCATTACAAGGGAGCAAGATCTGCTGGATCAGATGGGTATTGAGATTGGTGGAGCAGTTGGTAAGTATCCCATGTTCATACTAAGTAAACTTTTTGCGTGTGCATGAAAGTTGCAGACACGATTGAGTGTTGCATGTAATGGTTATAGACCTGGTCATGTCGTATGCTACCTGTATGAAGAGCCCCAGCACCACCTTAGGCCTTCACTTCAAATGTACAATAATGAAGTTGAGGTAGTGCAGATGTACCATTTTCTCTGCACAACCATTACAAAGTCTTGTGATCCATGCATAGGGCAACTCGATATTGAGCAGCACAAAATGATCCCTGGGTCATGCATCATGTTTGGGAGGGGGTCCCAAAACCTGTTTGGGAGGCAAATACATAAGCCACTGGGAAAAATTTGAAACACCTAAATTCCATATGTCATGCACTCTAAATGGCTGCTGAGAGCAGGTGTGATGTGGGGACATATAAATGTATGTGATAGGCCCCCATATACTCAGCAGGAATTGTGATGATCTCTTGTGTTGCAAACGCTGCTGAGTACATTATTTACATACACATAAATAGATGCAGTTGGACCCTAGTTGCATCATGCTGTGCATGAACTTTCATTAGGTGCACACATGGCAGGTGTAAGGGGTGCACTGAGGGCCACAAGGACTGTATTGACACAATTGGTGCTGCACCACTGTTGTTCTATCAGCCCCTTTGTGTCATTGGCCAGGGCCATGTAAGAGAGCTTGACCATGCACTGGGTCCAGACTACTAGCCTTTTCCTCTTCCTGTACATTGTATATCACATATACCCTATACTATGTCTATTGCCACACATATATGTGCCCTGCATCTGCTCTATCACTGGCACACTACTCAGTAACCTGCACCAACAAATGCATCCTTTGACCACTGAGCAAGTGTGCCTCTGTTGAGGCATATGTTTATGCCCATGATCTTATCCCTCCGTCGAGAAAAAATGGTATACCATGCCAACAATGGCTGGCCACACACTATTGGCAATACATCCATGATTGTAATAAGTCAATGTGCAGGTAGGTACAACTATTTTCACATGAGTAAACTCCTATAGCATTATTGCTTGTGTGAGTGCCCTGTGATGGCACACACACATTACTTATTTCACACAAGGATGTATCATAGCATTCCTCAACACTATGGAATACACACACAACCCCTGAGCAGTTGTTTGTCAGTTTGCTTTGACAATGGGGTAGATGTCTACAGCTTTGGGGCAGGCTCAAATGCCATGGGTGTTGCAATGGAATAGCTACTGCAACAACCATTGCATGCCCCTCAAATGCAGTATACAGTGTCCTGCAGTCCCATATGGTCATGGAGGTGCAGAGCTAACAAACACCTGCATGACAATACCATGTATAAATGGTGCAGAGAGAAGCACCCCAGGAGTGTGAGGGACAGTGATGGTTTGTAGGTGCATGGGTCTACATTATCTAGGACTATGTGTGATTGACTGATCATAGATGTTTGTCAGTTGCTCTGATCTACCACTAGGATGACTTGCTCACCCAGCCTAACAAGTTGACAGTGAACAATGTTGTCCATCAACTGATATGTACACATTATACGAAGCAATATTTTCCATTCATGTCTTGCAGGTGTACCTCCGCCCTACACCGTAGGTGAGGTGGAATGATTTGAAGACACCGATGCAGCCATTAAGTGTCATCTTGTGCATCATATGTGCTAGTTCAGGGTTTGGTGTGAGTCAGTCTGAAGTATGGAATACTATGAAATATGGTTTTGCCTGATCAATGATATGATTTTATTGGAGAATGGATGGTGACATCATGGCCCATATTTATAATCTCTTTGTGCCAAATTTGCGTCAACATTTTTGACACAAATTCGACGCAAACCTCACAGCATATTTATACTTTGATGCCCGACCCCGCGAATGTCAAAATTCAGCAGTGTGCATCATTTTCTAGATGCATGAAACCGCCTTGCTTTAATGACATGCAAGGTCGGTGTTCCCGTCCAAAAAATGACTATAAGGCATGTGTGCCATATTTATACTCCTGCGTCATTTTGATGCACAGGAGGGGGCGGGCCTTAAAAAATGGAGCACAGCCTGATTTGTGCCATTTTTAATGCCTGGGTGAGTGCAGGCGTTAAGGGACCTGTGGGCTCATTTCCATGGTCTCTGACCATGGAAGCAGTCCACAGGTGCCCTTTCCTGCCCCCAGGGACACCCCCTGCCACCCTCGCCCACCCCTGGGGGACACCCATGGATGGGTGGACCCATCCCATGTAAATAGAGGTAAGTAATTTTGTGGCATGGGGGGAATCTAACTTGGGCCCCCTACATCCCACTGTGCCCAATGAGTCCCCTGGGCATGGCCATTGGGCATGGGGGTTGTGTGTCAAAAAATGGCAAGTCCCGTTAGAGCCATGATTTTTTACTCTAACCTGACTCGCACCATTTTTTGACTCACAACCCCCATTCTTCCCTATGCCTGCATTGCCCGGTTAGAGTCATTTTTTTTCACTCTAACGTCAATCCATAAATAAGGCGCCCACCTGGAGCATTGGAATGGTGTTGGTCAGCAGTAAATATTTTGACGCAAACCAGCGCCGGCGCTGGTTTGCGTAAAAAAATATAAATATGGGCCCATGGGGCAATGTGTGCTGGTATAGAATTGTGTGTAATAGGAATTGTAATGGCTGCCCATATATTGATTCCTGTCTACTATGATAGGTGTCGGGCAGCTGTGAATGTACATTGCATGCCTGTTGACAACCACTTTGTCACAGCACTATTGTCAGCACTGTGTGCCACACATAGCTTACACTTACTGACAAGTCGGTACAGATGTGGGTTATATCTTCAGAGGTCTCTAAGGGGCTTATGTAGGAGACACATGCATCACAGGAGCCTCAGTACCCTTCAGATAAAATGAGGCTGTAGTACTGCAAGGACCCATATTGTGCTGCACAATGTCAGTAGTGTACACAATTAGTAGACAACTCAGCTCCAGATGGTTGACGGAAAAGTCTATGATTCTTCCCACGACAGATCTCAGCAGTTTTCACAACATGGTCCTGCCACCATATTTGTTAGTGATATAGGTCACATTACATATGCATATGATGTGAATGATGTGTGCGTACCTGGTACTTTGATTATGTCTCACATGCATATGCAAATGATGTACAAGGTATCAGGATACTGTTGCAGCACACAGTGCAGTGCCACATTCACTGTGGGCCTAAGGGTACCCATACAGCTACCATGTGTGTGTCGTTTAACACATGTAGCACAACATAGTACAGGGTAGGGGGCTTTAGTTCTGGAATGTGTAGACAACTATGATGTGCAGGCCAGGCTTTGGCCAAACTTTCTGGGGACATTGCATCAGTTGTAGATGTAGGCACATCATGGGCAATGACGTGCCCCCTTGTAACGTATGCTCAGGCCAGGTCTTACACCAGGACACATGAATGATGATTTACCAAACCATAGCACAGCCGGTCGGAAGTTACCAGACCCCCAATCATATGGCCCCCCACATTGCATCCATGATGACTGGGCAAGCCTTGATGTTTCACCAGGGTTATTGAGATGATGGATTGCACCCCACTTATGTACAGGGACACAGGAAATCCAGACTTGTTGGGGCACATGATCCTCACAGGTATGATGACACAAATGTTGATCATGGACAATGTTGTCCAATCAGCTCTGGGCCCTGTTGGTTAACAATAGATAGCCGACATCCCAGTGACATGTACATGATACTGTAGATGGCTGGTAGGAAATAGTCATAGATGAAGAATAAGTCATTGTTGATGATTGGGTGGTGAACGGTATGTGTTATCTGTAGTTGCAGTATACATAATGGGGGTGATTCTAACCCTGGCGGTCGGTGTTAAAGCGGCGGCCAACCCGCCAACAGGCTGGCGGTAAAAAATATGGGATTCTGACCCTGGCGGGAACCGCCAACACAGACAGCCACTTTAACACTCCGACCGCCACGGCGGTACAAACAAACAGCGCAGCGGTCACCGCCAACAGCCAGGCGGCAGCCAATGTACCGCCCACACTATCACAACTCACCAATCCGCCACCTTTTCCGGGGCAGGAGCACCGCCGATAAAAACACGGCGGAAACAGACTACGGACGGGAAAACGCTCACCACTACGCACTCCAGGAGGAAGGAGGACAGCATGGAACCCGAATTAAACATCCTACCTGCTCTCGTCTACCTTCTCATCTACCACGAGTACGAAGTCCGGCGCAGACGACAACGGTGAGTACTGCACCTAAAAACACACGGGAGGGGGGAGGACGAAAGGTTACGGGCACACACATATGCGACCCCCCCCTCCCAACTATGTACACACCAATGCAGAGCAACAAGTCACAGTGACACCACCCAAACACCCCTGAAAAATGCTAGGACATAATCAAATTTGGAATAAATATTTATGTACCAAAAAGCTCCTGAAAATTATCGTACAACCATGAAAGATATTCACAACAAAACTAATGACATACGCATCAGTGTATAACTGAAGTAACAAGTCCTGCACATCCTACGAATTCATCATGTCCGTGGGCCAGAGTTTTGAGAAACAAGGGCAAAGCCCACACAGGAGACCTGAGTCCTTTGGAGAGAACACTGCAGGGGCATCAGATGTAAAAACTACAGGCACCTCAGGGGGAAGGGAAGGGGGGGCACCACAGCCACATGAGTCCACGACGCCAGATCCACGAGGAGCCACCATGCCCACTGTACCATCCTGGGGAGTGCAAAGCCACAGTCTCTCAATGTCTCTACAGTGGGTGGGCTGCCCACTGTACCATCCTGGGGAGTGCAAAGCCACAGTCTCTCAATGTCTCTACAGTGGGTGGGCTGCCCACTGTACCATCCTGGGGAGTGCAAAGCCACAGTCCATCAGGTGGATGACAGTCTCCACTGGTCAAGGAGGAGGCATGGTGGGCACAGTGAACCATAAACAGTGATTGAGACAGCGGTGCCCAGCGGAGCGGTGCATGACAGGAAGGGCCCAGCGGAGCGGTGCTTGAGATGAAGGGCCCAGCGGAGCGGTGCTTGAGAAGAAGGGCCCAGCGGAAAGGTGGCGAGACAGCGGTGCCCAGCGGAGCGGTGCTTGAGATGAAGGGCCCAGCGGAGCGGTGCTTGAGACGGCATTGCCCAGCGGAGCGGTGCATGACAGGAAGGGCCCAGCGGAGCGGTGCTTGAGATGAAGGGCCCAGAGGAGCGGTGCTTGAGATGAAGGGCCCAGCGGAGCGGTGCTTGAGATGAAGGGCCCAGCGGAGCGGTGCTTGACAGGAAGGGCCCAGCGGAGAGGTGGCGAGACAGCGGTGCCCAGCGGAGCGGTGCTTGAGACGGCGGGGCCCTGTTCAGCGGTGCTCTTCTGCACCGCGGGCCCTGTTCAGCGGTGCTCTTCTCCACGGCGGGCCCTGTTCAGCAGTGCCTATCTCCACGGCGGGCCCTGTTCAGCGGTGCCTATCTTCACGGCGGGGCCCTGTTCAGCGGTGCTCTTCTCCACGGCGGGCCCTGTTCAGCGGTGCTCTTCTCGACGGCGGGTCCCTGTTCAGCGGTGCTCTTCTCCACGGCGGGGCCCTGTTCAGCGGTGCTCTTCTGCACCGCGGGCCCTGTTCAGCGGTGCTCTTCTGCACCGCGGGCCCTGTTCAGCGGTGCTCTTCTGCCCCGCGGGCCCTGTTCAGCGGTGCTCATCCAGCAGGTCAAGGGAGCCAGACCTGGCCTGGACTCCCGGCTCAGTCGCCCTCGGACCGTGACGTTTCTGGACCCTTCGGGGACGGACTGCTGGCCTCCTTAGTGTCCTCCTTCCCAGCTGGGATGTGGCATGTGGGGTCCACCTTCTCCGCGCTCCTGCTGCCCTTCCGCTCCTTTGATGGGGCTCTCGGGCCCTTGCCTCCCCTAGATGGTGTGGGTGGTGAAGTGGCCGCACATTGCTCCTTGGGGGCAGCCCTGTCGGTCCTCGCACGGCGGCCCTTGTTTTTGCGGGTCCTCTTGCCGGAGGGGGGCTGGACGTGTCCTTGCTGCTGATCGATGTGTCACTGCTGGCAAAGGGTGGGCTCCAGAACCCATGCACAACAGTGACACCCGAAGCTGGGCTGGTGGTGGCTGCGGTGCTCTTGGGACTCTTTGAAGATGGATGGGGGAGCTCATCGGGGGGAAAGAGGTCAAGGTTAGCCAGGAAAAGTTTTTTAGGGCCAAGGTAAAGGGTAGGAGAAGTGGAGATGGAAGTGGAGGTAGAGGAGGTGGTTGTAGGAGAGTCAGGTGTGCTGTCATTGGGTGAAGGTGCTGGTGCTGTAGGCTGTCGTGAGGTGGATGGCTGTTGGGTGGGTGGCTGCCTGCGTTTGTGTGTCTTGGAAGAGGGGGTGACAGACACAGTGGGAGAGGACACAGGGGACGTGTAAATGGCAGTGGGGGTGGTGACTGCACGAGTGTGGACTGTACTGGAGGGTGAGGTGGTGATGGAAGCACTGGCTGATGTTGGGGTGCATGCAGGTGTGAGTGTAGACGTCACAGGGAGGGAGGAGGGAGACGAGGAGGAGGGGGACACAGGGGTGGCAGTGGCTGTTGGCATGTCTGCATCTGGGTGTTGCTTGGGTGAGTGTTTGTGGGATCTGTGGTGCTTGTGTTTGGATGAGCTGCTCTTGGGTGTTGAGGTGTGTGCAGGCTGGTCTGATGGTGTGGATGGGATAGGCTGAGGAACGGGAGACAGAGAAAGGCTGGAGGCAGTAAGAAGAGGGAGGCTGGAAACAGGGACAATGGCTGCCGTCAGTGCTGAGGCCAGAGCAGTGAACGCTCGTTGATGGGCAGCCTGACCCGAATGAATGCCCTCCAGGTACGCATTGCTCTGTTGCACCTCCCTTTGCACACCCTGGATGGCATTCAAAAGGGTCGTCTGCCCAACAATGAGCGTCCTTACCAGGTCAATGAGCTCCGCACTGAGGGCAGCAGGGGCAACAGGGGCAGGGGCTGAGGTGCCTGGGGCGAAGGAGACGCACGCCTTCCTGGGCGAACCGGCACGGAGCGAAGACTGAGGGGCTGCTGGGAGGGCGGGGCTGGTGCGCTGGGTGGCGGCTGTACCTGTAGAGGCGGGGGCACGGATGTTGCCGCCACCGCTAGGGAGCTCCCATCCGAGGACGTGTCGCTTTTGCTGCTCTCACCAGCGGTCCCCGTCGTGGTGCTCCCCTCGCCCTCCGGATCACTGGTGCCCTCGGTGTCTGTTCCTGGGCCCACCGGGGCCTTGTGTCCTGCAGCTCCCTCGTGCTCCGATGCCAAATCTCCTCCGCCTGATGATGCTAATGCACACATGCACAAGAAGATGAAGAGAAAGGGTGGGGGGAGAAAAAAGAAGACCAGGTTGAGAGCATGCAATGTCAACACCGTTGGCGGAGAGGACAGACACAGGAGCCTAATGCACTAAGCCGCGCATTCGGGGTACACTACTCAGTACTACTGACTAGGACAACAGGCCAAGAGACGTCAAACGCGCACATGGGAGATGCTGGACCTTCAATGGCTGTACTGGTCACCCTACCGAGGTGGGGGCCGGGGGCACAGGGCCATGCCTAAGGGAGAGGACTACACTACAGAAAGCGCCCTGGCCTAATGTCACCCACAGCCCTCCTCCCCCACCCAGACGCCTCCACTGCGCAGAAAGATAGGAGAATGTGCTGATACTCACCCCCTTGTGTCTGCTGTGATGTCTTAAAGCGCCCATCCAATTCTGGGTAGGCCACCGCCAGGATCCGGGACATCAGGGGGGTCATGGTGCGACTGGCACCCCTCCTAGGTTGGGAGGCCATCCCCAGCAGTGTTTCTGTGGTCTTCCTTGTTCCGCGGCGGATGTCCTCCCACCTCTTGCTGCAGTGGGTGCCCCGTCTGTTGTGGACCCCCAAGTTCCGGACTTCCTTGGCGATGGCACGCCAAATCTCGATCTTCTGATGGGCGCTGACCTATTTGACATGTACAGGGTGGAAAGGAGGAAATCATCAATGACCTGCATGTTAGATGTGATTGGCCCCCCCCACCAACTTTGCCATATGGCACATGCTCTCATCTGTCGGGCGTTGCACTCCTCATTCGCCCCCCACCCCACCAACTTACATCCACCCCAATCCACACAGGCATAGCCCATTCCATGTGCACCCGGTGTACTCACTTGTTGGTCTGGAGGACCGTAGAGTAGCGCATACTGGGGGAGGACCCCATCCACAAGCTTCTCCAACTCTTCAGACGTGAAGGCAGGGGCCCTTTCCCCAGTCGCAGCAGCCATTGTATCTTCCAGACCGAGGTCACAGCAGCACTTGCAGTATAGGTCCTCTCCTGTGGATGATCAGGTCTCGAGTGATTAAGCAGATAGAAAATGGCAGTCACGCCCGCGGCGGTGCGTACCGCGGCGGTGTGTACCGCGACCGCCGGCGCACTTCGTCATTGGCTCCTGAAACCCATAGGCTTCAATGTTAACCAATGCGGCTTTGCGCCGCGGTCTTCGACCGCCTACCGCCACGGTGTGCCCCGCCAGCGCATTGACCTCACATCCCATTGTCCCACTTCACAGGTCAGGCAGCCGCCATTTCAAGGGCCTACATGGCTTAATTTTGACTGCGACACACAGGCCTAGGCCTTGCATTGCCATACATACACGCCTTTCAACCCATTGCCATTCTTTAACTGTGCAAGCTGTCTGTACGTACCTGTGGTTTGGCTGACTCTGTGCTCCATGTTGTCCTTCCTAGGCACCGTCCGCTGGGACTTGGGATGAGAAGGAGGAATCCTCGCGTGTACCGACCGCTGGTGGACCTGTCGACAATGGAAGAACGCCATATAATACTTCGATACAGACTTGACCGTGCCACTATCCATGAACTGTGTGCCCAGCTGGAGCCAGCCCTGATGTCCCCCATCCGCCAACCCACAGGGATTCCCCCTCTGGTGCAGGTTTTGTCAGTCCTCCATTTTTTGGCAAGTGGGTCATTCCAGACCACAGTGGCCATGTCATCTGGAATGTCTCAGCCTATGTTTTCAAAGATTTTGAGTAGAGTGTTGTCTGCCCTGATGAAACTCATGCGGAGCTACATCATTTTCCCAGAGGAGGGTGACTTGCCTACAGTGAAGGGTGATTTCTATGCCCTTGGACATATCCCCAACATCATTGGTGCCATTGATGGGACCCATGTGGCTTTGGTACCCCCAAAAGACGATGAGCAGGTGTACCGAAACAGAAAAAGTTATCATTCGATGAATGTCCAGGTGGTCTGTTTGGCTGACCAGTACATCTCCCATGTAAATGCCAAGTTCCCAGGATCAGTGCATGACGCGTATGTGATGCGAAATAGCAGCATCCCCTATGTGATGGAGCAGCTACAGAGACAACGTGTGTGGCTAATAGGTGACTCTGGTTACCCCAACCTGCCTTGACTACTGACCCCAGTGAGGAATCCCCGGACCAGGGCAGAGGAACGGTACAATGAGGCCCATGGGCGAACTAGGAGGATCATCGAAAGGACCTTTGGCCTCCTGAAGGCCAGGTTTAGGTGCCTGCATATGACTGGGGGATCCCTGATGTACTCACCAAAGAAGGTGTGCCACATCATCGTGGCCTGCTGTATGCTTCACAATCTGGCATTGCGACGTCAGGTTCCTTTCCTGCAGGAGGATGGTGCAGATGGTGGTGTTGAAGTAGCTGTGGAGCCTGCGGAGAGTGAAGAGGAGGAAGACTCAGAGGACGACACAGACAACAGGGACAGAGTAATAGCACAGTATTTCCAGTAGCACACAGGTAATGATCACCCATGCCATTTTACATTTCCTGAAAGCCTCCTGCATCTCAACTTTGTCGGTTTCCCCCCAGACCTATGAACATGATGTTTGATTTTCCCTTCCCTTTTCTGTGCTGTATGAGCCACTGCGTGACCTCGGCTTGGTTGGCCCATGGACTAATGCTAAGTTACCTCGGTATGTGTAATTCACAATGTTCACAATACGTAATTGATATGTAATGTGTCATACATTTGTAAATAAGACAGGCTGAGTCCTGATTGATTTCAGTGCAATGTGTGATTTATTATTAGTGCATAGATATTGGTTCATGATAGTGAAACAGTGATGGGTGGGGGTGGAGTAATGTCCATGGCGGAGTCCAGTTCTCAGTCTCACAGGTGCATTGTCCATATGCCTGTGGCAGGATGGAGCAGGGGCAGTTCAAGGTTTGACAGGGTGGCAATGTGGGACAGTGGGAGGACTTCAGGGGGTATGTGATGCTGGCGGGGGACTTGACATCCTACTCTGTCGTTTTTTTGGATCTCAGGCTTCTTTTGCGGGGCGGTTGTTCTTCAGCAGGAGGTGGGGTTCTGGTGGGCTGTCGTTGTGGTGGGGCCTCCTGTCCACTAGCGCCGGCGGAGGTGGTAGGCTGTTCCTGTTCCTGGCTAGTGACAGGGGCCCTGTGTGATGCCACATGGTCCCGAAACGTGTCCTCTATGCGGTTCAGGGCCTGGACTATGCTCCCCATAGCGGTTGAGATGTTGCTGAGGTGGTCGCTGAACCCCATGTAGCGTTGCTCCTGCTGTGCCTGGATCTCCTGGAACCTGGCCAGTACCGTCGCCATCGTCTCTTGTGAGTGGTGGTAGGCAGCCATGATGGTGGTGAGGGCCTCTTGGAGAGTGGGTTCCCTGGGCCTCTCCTCCCCCCCCCTGTCGCACAGAAGCCCTCCGAGTTGCCCTGTTTCCCTGGGCCTCTGTCCCCTGGATGGTGTGCCCACTCCCACTGCCCCCAGGTCCCTGTTGTTGTTGGGTTGGTTGGTTACCCTGGGGGCCCTGTAGTGGTAGACACACCGCTGCTTGACCTGTCCTAGAGACAGAGGCATGGGCCCGCTGGGTGGGAGCTGTGCGGTTGTTCCCAGAGGAGGTTGGGTCTGCAGTGGCCTGTGTCTGGGTGAGGGGAACCGACTGCCCAGAGGTCCCCGATGGTCCGGGCTGGTCATCAGGTTCCAGGTCGACAGAGCTGCTGTCATCACTAGTGGCCTGTTCCGGGGGTGGGATGGACATTTCTGGTCCCTCCTGACCGATGTGTTGTCGTTCGGGTCCTGCATGGGGTAAGAGGGTATGGTTATTGTTTCTGTGTGTGCATTAGCTTGCGTTTTATAGGTGCCCTTGTCCCCCAGTGCTGGCATTCCCTTTGGGGAGGTGTTGTGAGGGTGTTTTGTGGGGGGAGGGTGATGGGTATGTGCAGTGGTCATGCTTAGGTGATGGGTGTCCATAGTTTGGGGGTGGCATGCAGGGGTTGGTGTTGGGTGGGTTGTGCTGGGGAGACATTCTCAGGGAGGATGTGTGCTGGGGGGTTGGGGGTGAGGGTGGGGGTTAGCATGCTGGGGGGGGGTAAAGTGGTTGGCCTTGTACTTACCAGAGTCCATCCCTCCGTGTACTCCAGCGAGGCCATCAGGATGCAGGATGTTGAGTACCTCTTGCTCCCATGTTGTGAATTCGGGTGGAGTGGGTGGGGGTCCCCCGCCAGTCTTCTGCACTGCGATGTTGTGTCGCGAGACCATCGAGCGCACCTTCCCCCGTAGGTCGTCTCATCGTTTGCGGATGTCCTCTCTATTTCTGGGATGCTGTCCCACCGCGTTGACCCTGTCCACGATTCGCTGCCAGAGCTCCGCCTTCCTTGCTATGGTGGTGTGCTGGACCTGTGAGCCGAAGAGCTGGGGTTCCACTCTTATGATCTCCTCCACCATGACCCGGAGTTCTTGGTCCGAAAAGCGTGGGTGCCTTTGTGGTGCCATGGGGTGGTGTGTATGAGGTGTGGGGTGGTGTATGTGATGATGTGTGTGTTGGTGTGTGGTGCTTTGTGCTTCTATGTGGTGTGTGTGATGTTGCGGTGTGCCTCTGTGTGTCTGGCTATCTATACTCTGATGTGTCTCTCTCTCTCCTTCGTCTCTGGTTTTTGTTGGTAGGGGTTTGTGGGTGATGTGGGTGTGTGTTTTATATGGTATTGGATGTGTGGGAGTGGTGTGTGTATGTGTTTCAGGTGTGTGCCTTTCAAATTGTCCAATGTGGTAGGGGTTTGTAAAGGTGTGTGTATTTTGACCGCGGCGGGGTCTACCGCCAATGGAATACCGCGGTTGAATGACCGCCACGTCGATTTGCGGGTCATAATGGGATGGGCGTATTTCTGTTGGGGTGGCGGTGGAGGTTTGGTCTTCTCCAGTTTACCGCTGGCCGCTGATGTGGCGGACTGCAGTGGAGGGCGGATTTTCTGAGGTTTTGCAGTTGTGGGTCAGAATGTCCGTGGCGGCTGACCGTGGCCGCGGCGGTATTGTGGCGGCCTTCTGACTGGCGGTAAGCGGCTTTTACCGCCGAGGTCAGAATGACCCCCAATATGTCTGTGCAACCTCCACCCAATGCGGAAACAGGATGCTTGTTTCTCCTCATATTTCAGCTGCCAATATAACACCGGACCAGAGGCACACTTTTCATAAGAGGGCTGAACGCTACCGGCACATAATGGAGGTGAAAATAGGATACTGCCAAATGGGAAGGAGGTTCTTCAGTGAGAAGGCATCTGGGGAATGCCGTGTGTTTGCACATGGTGGACCTCCACAGCCGTCACAACCCGACAAGGACACTGTAGGAAAAACATCAGGGGTACAGGGGGTCACAGCCGGTCCAAGGCCCTCCACCTCAGCTGCACCAGTCAGGAGCCAGGCACTAGTTCAGCCATTTGCTGCAGTTGTTGCTAGCCAATTTGAACAAGACATGAGATGGGACATGGCCAAGATTTTAGCCAGACTTGAAAAATTGGAGGAAGAGAGTGCTGTGAACCGGAGGATGTTGCTATACATCAAAAACAAACTGAAGAAAACAAAGAAATGAACTTATATTGTTGTACAATCTCCCAGTTCCTTCAGCTCCCTTTTACTGTTTTACATAGTTTTAGATTGGGTTTTAGATGGGTACTATTAGGTTAGTGTAGGGTAGGCATAGGTTAGGTTAAGCTTAGTGTGGGTTCTACATTTTTTTCTTGAGGCGGGGTTTGGGTGGGGGTCATGTTGGGGTATTTGTGTATTTAAAAAAAAAGTATATAAAAACATTAAAAAAATACCAAAAAAATGTATATTTCTTTAGACCATAGGTTAGGTTAGTACAAGTGCAGTCATGGTTGATGTTGTCCTTCTTGTATCTTGTCTCTTAAGGGCGATGGGTGTCCAATGTTTAGAGTGTGGTGTTACGGATGAATTTAGAATAGGTTAGAGAGGTTTAGCTGTTATTTAAGTTTAGTTAGTATAGGTTAGGTTAGCATAGGGTAGTTTTTAGGTTAGGTGCTGGTATTATGGTTTTACAATAAATACAGTTTTTAATAATTTTGTAAATTGATTGAGTGTCTGGGGGTTCTCATGAGTGCACTGACAAAGTTGGGGGAATGGCCTATGGTATGCTTACTGTCTTGATTTCCCAGGATTACCATGTGCATCCCCTATGACCAAGGAGCTGTCAGAATGGCTCATACATACCGTCTACTAGTACATACATTTGCCATCCAGTGTTCCGACCATTCACAATGTGTATGTCTAATTTATCTTGGACAGGTAAATATGGTACTTCCCATGTCATTAGTGGGGTCCTGAGATTTTCATTGTTGACAAGTGTGGCACATCTGACAACAGGCAAAATTGGAACTGTATGGTGTTACACTGACAGGTGGCCATCACTGATAAGGTTAGCTTCTCCTGTACCACACAAATAAGTTGATCTGGTACTCCCATCTGGGTAAATTACCATTGATTTGGTTCAGAACCATACATGCCGTATGTCTACTTCAAAGGATATCTGTTCAAAATGTATATAGAATACTCAGTAAGTTGGTTGTA
Organism: Pleurodeles waltl; assembly: GCF_031143425.1. NCBI lineage: Eukaryota > Metazoa > Chordata > Amphibia > Caudata > Salamandridae > Pleurodeles > Pleurodeles waltl. Next base: position 1,379,923,064 of record NC_090444.1, on the reverse strand, counting down.
GCCGACAACACCATCATTCACCTTTCTCATGTTAGGATCCTAGGGTGTTGCTTTGAGTCTCACAGTCATGCACTCTTGTAGTGATATTCTGTACACATTAACATGGATTGATACAATGCTATCTTTTAGCTGAGTAGATGGATCACAGCAAACATGGAAATGCTACATTTGTACAAGGTGCAATTGTATTTGTGAATTCTGTACAATGTCCAGTTCACAGACCCCATAGCCATATGTAGCACACTCGGAGTCTGGGGTTGAGGGGCATGTCATGAGGAGTTAAAAAATTGCCAATTGGTATGAAAGAGAGAGTACACAACAGACAAATCAACGGTGGTTAGGTGAAGATGGCACTTTTCTTACTGTCACAACACTGGCAAGGTCTTAAGCCCAGAACTAGGGAGAAACTGTCAATGTGCAACAGATTGGTGCTACCAGGTGCTTTTCCTTGTGAATGTTATTCCTTCCACATCTTCATCCTCTGATGTGTGTGGTGCCTCCTGTTCCATGGCTGATGCTGTTGTAGAGGTAGATGGGGGCACACACACACAATTCAGGGTATAGAGATGTGGAGTCAAAGGCCCCAGCAGCTGTCATTTGTGACAGCACATAAGTCATCACTGCAGCAATGAGGAACTGCTGATTTTTCAACACCGCAGCAACATCATGGTGGTAGACAGCCATGTTTTCATTGAGGGAGGCCACTTCCTGCTGTATGGCCTCCAGGGTATACTGCATAGCCTGCAGCCTGTTGTGTGTTATGCTGCTGCCCGTTTGGGAGGGCAATTGTTATAGCCTCTGCTTCATGACAGCAGCTCAATATTCAATTGTTTTGGCTGTTGACATGGGATGTCTTTTATTTGCCACTGGAGGCTCAGTGACATGTTACTGACCCAAGGTTGTGGTTGTACCTATATGTAGGATTGTGCATGGCTCAAGCTTACCAGGTATTTTGGTCCATATATAGGTGCCCAAAGCTCCACTTGAGTGTTACTTTCGGTAAGGCTAAGGTGACGCAACGCTCTCCCCATATGTACATGGTAGCATGAAGCCACTTTTTGTGCCTTGACGCCACGTTGTATATATGACCCCTTCACACACAGCACTTTGCTGTGGGCTTACCACAGCAACACCCATTGCGTTTTGATGCTGCCTCTGATTTTGGACTATTTGTATACCGGATGCTGCACCAATATCTAAAACCAGCCCAGGGGTGGGTTTAGCATGGCATACTATAGGAGTAATGCTTACATTTCTACTGGATTTTTTGCAGCATTCTGCTGCACACATAGGAAGAGCAAATCGCCCTTTAAGTTTGTTGTTGTGCAGGAAGGTGTTCCTTCCTGCACAAAAACAATCTCCCCCTCATGGCAGCCATCCTATGGTGCAAGGGTGGCTACATTGGCACACAACATCTAATTTCCATTTACATAGAGGGGTGCACGGGGTGCATTGTATTCTTATGTATATGGTGCATCCCTGCATTTTGAAAATGACAGTGCATGATGCTGCTAAATTTGTCACAGCTGCACACATCCATCATTCTATGTTTGGTCTGGCCCTCTATCTTGTCTAATAGTGAGATTGCAGCTGCTTGTACAGCTGCACACATCATGTTGACAGACATGCACAATGTGTTTTGTGGCCATTCCCATGTGGCACATATAGTTGTGTGTGAGTTGTTGTGGGTTCACCCTGTTTGGGTTGTGTTCCACAGGTTGCAAGCTTTATGGCAGATTCTTCTCATGTGATATGGCTCAGGGCAGCTACAATATGTGTTGCAGTACACTACAGCGATGAGGAAGGATGTGCCACATTTACTTGAATACAGTACAGCCCTGGAAATCCCCCTACGCCTGCACAGATTGTTCTCCCTGCACCAACACAGGCAATGTTGCAGCATGATGTCGGGGTGCCTGCCTTAAAGGGATGATTTGTTCATGTGCAGGGAGATGTCCATTCCTGCACATGTGCAAGCTATTTTTGTTGAGATAGCATTTCAATGTGTGCTGAAAGGTGCAGCACACATGAGTAAAGGCAATTCGGCAATGAGGAAGAGAAGCATTTTAACCAGAGACACCACACTGACACCACCCTGGAATGGTATTGACTTCCGTCCTAGTCTCTGATGTCTATGTTGTGTTGGCGCAGGGGCTTTGACAATATGCACTGGATGTTGTAATAGCACAGCCACAGCAACACTACTTGCACGTGACTTCCAGGCAATGTGGTACATATTTACGTGGTGGAGTATAGCCATAGTGAGTCGCCTATGTTGACGTTGCGTATATTTTGGTGTGTATAGCACAAACAAAGCACCAGTACATGTGTAGCTTGGGTGGGAATGGTGCATCATGATTCAGGGCCTATGTGTCCAGATGCAACCCTATAGCATGCATGGAGTGTGTCCTATGTGTCTTCCCCTTCTGCCATTAGTGGAGTTCCAGACCTCCCCCCCCCTGCAACTTACCCTGCATTTGTGGTGGTTCCTGGTAGTCTGCGCTGTCCTGCAATTCCAATGATCAGCTCCCCTGGGATGATCACTGCAACCATCTCCTCCAGCTCATCCAGGTCCTCCTGTGGTGCTGGACTTCCACCTCCAGTCTGCAGTGCTGCCTTACGGTTCCTGGCCAGTTTCTCCTTATTACTGTGCTTGCAATCATGCCAGCACTTCTAGCACTCAGTGAGAGTCCCCTTCACCTCTCCTACACTGCTGATTTTGTCTGGTATTTGCTTCCATATTGGGTCTCTCCTACAAACTGGCAATTTGGAGTTGACGAAAAGCTGCTCCATCACCTTTCCGACCAGGATTTCATGCTCCTCCTCTTCAAAGCAACACTTGTGCTTTCTCTTCTTCTTCTCCTTCTCCTGGGACTATTCTGGACCCTCCTGGCTGGTAGGTAGGTAACTGGGGGTCTCTCCTGGACTGATTATTCCACCTTCTCTTACAATTGTACTCTTTCCGGCTTGTGAGTTTTGTTTTGATGCTAATGCAGGTAAAACCCTTTTGTGACATGTTTACGTGCCACAAAATGGCCTAGCACCACTTTTGCAGCATTAGCTTCATTCTTCCTTACAGCATGTTGCAGATGTTAGCGTCATTCTTTTAACGATAACCATTCTTTAGCACCATCCTATGTCATTTAATAAATATGGCGCATGAATATTGCTATGGAATCATGCTAGCTCGCGTTAGAAAAATGCGTTTGAAAAATGACGCACAACTGCGCCAGCGCAGTTGTGTGTCATTTTTTATAAAAATGCCATTGAAGGAATCACAATGTCATAAAAGAGAAGCAAAGAGAGAGATAAGGAAACATTGAGAATGAGGCTGGTTGGACAAGATTGCGCTTGATGACTGAAGGCCTGGGTGTCTGGTTATATGAGTAAATAACTTCATCACCCTGACATCCAGTCTTACATACCTTTGGACATCCACTCGCACCACAGACATCTCTTAACAGGGCCAGCACCCTTCATCATTGTGGTTCCTGTCGATGTTGTAAAGGGGACAGTCACCTGTCAAAACTCTACATAGTTTCAGTTTTTAAAAAAATCCCAAATTTAAAAAATAAAAAAAATGTATGCAGTGAGTAGTTATATTTTTATTTTTACTGTCTCAGTGGCAGACAGCAAAAAAAAACGTGTCTGGCTGCTGCCTTTAAATTGCGTAGATGGTCGGACAACTAACCTCCGATGGCCTATTTTCCGTTGGCCAGTCAGAGGAGAATGACAACAACAGAGCCAGAGTAGGCTCCATCATACTGTAGACATATTTAAGACCTGTCTAGCTCCAAATTGGGCAGGCAGACCAAGTATTTGGAGAATAGGCTATGCTATCACCGTTGTGACGGAGTCCCCACACAACTAAAATCCTAATTGAGCTTGAGTGTTACTATATCATGGATGAACCAGAGTTGGTACACAAGCCAATTTAATAAATGGACAACAATCAAAATTACCCTGCCGACATCTGAAATTTTCAAATCACTATTTTAACATACATAAGATGATTAATCCATTGGAGCAGAAAAAGGTTTTAGGGGCCTGGAGTCAAATGTGTTTTTTCCAGTGCTGATCTTGACGTGGGCAACTTACTCATTGACCTATGTGATGTCTAATTAGCCATGCTATAGGACCAATGTAACCTGAAGAGTAGCTCTGCTGCCCAGGTTTTCAGACTGTTGCTTCTATTAACCTGAGAAATAGTTCTGGTTTTTGAAGTGTGAGCCTGTAAATTTATTTCACATGATAGCTAGCCAGAATTCTAATATCAGTATCTGTTGGTCTGTGGAATACCTCGCTCTGTGACATTTGTTAAAGAAGGAGGGAGGTGACAAAAATGTAATGTGCAACTGTAGTCCCATAGTATCTTAGAAGAGGCAGCCAAGATTTTGATTCTGCCATTTTTAAACAAAAGCACGCTGGCTCCCCTCCCCTGCTACAAAAGTGGCATAAAGATAGCAACCAAAGACTGAAATACATCTGAAAATATAAATGTAATTTAATCTGTCAAAAGTGCTTACATTTTAAAAGAAAGTTTTGTGATGTTCAAAGATTGATTTTTACAAAACCCTCATAATTATAAGTGTGTTTTGACAGTTTTACTGTTTGTTGGCACTGATATGGGTGCTCTAGAGTTAATGTGGAGTGAAAGAAGCAAGGAGGATTGGTCTGGCTAACAATTTCTCTATGTTGCTATTTCATGGAAGACACATTGTTTATGAACATGTGCAGAGGTTTTTAAACAGGTCCGCTGTTGCACTTTAAACTGTAACATACATGTTCCCTTTGTTAATACTGTATGGTTGACCATCTGAAGTGCTGTGAATAGAAGACACTTTAAAATGACTAATTTTAAAATATCTGAAGAGAAGTGCTGGATCTGTCTCATTTGTCATTACTGGTATGTCGGTCATACAGGTAGGTATAGCATTATTATTATTAAAGTACAGCAACGTATCAAGAAGTGCTATACATTGCAACCCTTGCATATAAGCACTCATATGAAGTATTGAACATTTCTCTAAGAGCCCTGCAAGGAAGTGTTGTCCCTCTCCCTTACTAGAAACAATATTGGTGGGAAGGTGAAGCTAGATTACAAAGTAACAAGGTGTGTTATGAGGGAGCTCCCTGACTGCTTGGAATATAACACATACATTCTGACATCTTCAAATGATTTGAAGGGCTGGAATTCAGCAGAGCCCTCCAGTGAAAAGTGGTCTATGAACAGGCATCACAAGAATGAAGACCAGCAGCCATATTGCTAGAACGATAGAGCTGTGGGTAATCTATGAGATGAAAGCAAAGATGGTAGTTCCATCAGTATTGAGGGGAGAGTATAAGTCAACTCTACAATGGACCACCAAAGTGCAGAGCCCTGAGAAGAGCTGAGGTGAGGGGGACTGGGATACCAGCATCTGAGAAGTGTGCTTAATACTTGGCCTGCTGATGAGAACACAGTCCCTACAGAGGGAAGATACACTCTTCCACCTGGAAAGCAAGTGCCTGACTGAGCAGAGTGCTAACTCGGACACACTCTGCAAAGAGAGCATAGTTGGAAAAGCAGCTTCTGCTTGCTGCTGGAGGACCTGATAGATAGACTGAGTGGTGTCTGTGAGGTGGGATTATCGTGGCACTGCCGCAATACAAAGAATATTTGGTAATAGTATCTGCAGAGAAAACTGATACAAGCACTCAATCACAGTTTACATGATTGCCCTAAAGCCCTGTGATCTTGTTCAACATAGTAAAGACCTTTGACTCCCTGCAGTGGGAATATGTTTACATGCTGATGGGGGCTATGGGACTGGGATAGGGTTTTCTGGGATGAAGCAAGTTTTTGTATACCAACCCAACAGTTTGAGTGACAACTGGAATGATAATATCAGAAACTGCTACTATAGAGTTGCCCAGTGTACCCTTTTCTCTTTGCTGTCTCAGTAAGTGGGGCCATTATCATTCATCATTAAACAAGGGCATCACTCTCATTTAATCCAACTCATAATCAACTACTCTACATATCTCTGTATGTTGAACATGTGTTGCTATACCTATGAGGGGTGCAGTCAGATATATACAGAGTGTAATATTCAAGTATTTAAGAATTTTTATCAGAATACCAAAGGAAAAATATTGTGTGGTAGAAATATTGTTGCAGAAATATCAAGGGCAAAAATATTGTGAAGCTAATTCTTAAAGGGTAAGCAAAGATTTACTATAGTCCGCATATGCATCTTGATGATATATAACTTCAAGGTACATAGATGTGGAGTTAAGAACAGTACATGTATAGTGATGTAGTGTAATCATGCATCAGCATGGCCAAATTACACAAGATTATGCAGAATTACTTTCATTGCACAAAAGGCACCCTTGGAGCCAAAATGGGCCTGAGGATGCATGTTGTGATAGGAAAATAGCACTAAACCCACTAGAATATGAACTGTATCAGCCAAAAGCCACTGCTAAGTTTGTTTTCCTGTGATCCTCCAGTGGGACTTTTGTGCTAAAGTACTTTTAATTATTCAAACTGGCCTAAGTGCCCAATTGTTGGTGGAGTTTCATTAAAGGAGTAACAAAAAACTACTGAAACTACTTTGATTACTCTGGCGCAATTAAACTTTCACGTAGGCCTAATTTAAAACATTATTGAGATTGTGGGTCAACTGGACAAAGGGCCTCATTGCGAGTTTGGTATTCTGATGGTAAGATCGCTGCGTTGGCAGCCACCAAAAGACCACCATGTTCGCAGTCATACAGACCGCGGTATTACAAGTTACACAGCCAAACCCACCAAAAGACAGCAAAGATTCTGAAACCGCTAGGACACTGGAGGTTGGGATAGAAACAGTCCCACCTTCAGCACTGCCAGCCTGCCAAAAAACCTTGTGTCCAATTACAACCCACACATCACGATAGCGGTTCTTACATGGTTGAATACCAATGGCGGTGTGAAGCGCTGCCATCGGCAGTTACATCAGTAATACACCACACCACTTTCAATAGTTTGAAAAGTCCACACCTGACACACATCCACACACCTGACACCTACACACTGCACCATAAAACACTCTTCTTCACTTCCCAAAATCCTTTCCAACCAGAACGCCAAACACTGCGAGATAAAGTCCGTACAAAAATAGTTAGCAACCATAGAATAGGCACCCTTACACACTTCACATAGCACTCATTGACACCTGCACGACACAGACAACACATAAATGAATACCACACACACTCAACACCACCGGTCAACAACTCACATCACAGCACCCACACCTCATCACTACTGATTCAGCTAATTCATTCTTCCTCACTGTCTCGTCCACCACTACCATGTCCTTCAAAAACATCCACGTGTCACAGATGATGAATTGAGGTTCATGGTGGATGAAGTGGAGCCATGACTATTTGGAGCACAAGTTCAGCAAACATCCCTAGCCAAGAAAATGGAGCTATGGCAAAGAATAGTCAACAGGATAAATTGTGTAGGCAACTACCCACCCACTAGGGAGGACATTAGGAAGAGGTGGAATGACCTCAGGTGGAAGGTACGTTCCACGATCACTAGACAGCCGTATGTAGCTGTCAGTGTGTTTCCTCACTGCAGGCCACTGGATGTGTATCAAAACTAATATAAAAGAGTGGCATACCTACTGATACCTGACCATGGTAAGTGGAAGGTTCCATGACTGAGGGCATTTGTACTGACCTCTGTCTGCATCTTGGGGTATGGTCAATTGGGAGCTGTGGTATGGGTATGTGATAAGGGTTTAGCGGATGATACTTTGAACCAACATGTTTGCCTATTGAGATACTGAAAGACTGACAAGTCCTTAACTTCACTAGTCGGTGTGGTGGTAGTGTATGACACCTATGCTGATACACTGAACTGAGCAGCAGTACTTCACTGTGTGATCATTGGCATTTTCCCAACCTGTATTTGGGAAAGATCTTATGTAAATGCTTATAGTAATGTCTATCATTGTTAAATGCAAAATCTAGCCAGATTAAAGAGTACATGTGCGATGGAACATTACAAATGTCTTACATCTGAGAGAAACGTATTTATGCATGAGGTGTTATAGATGACATTAGAATATGGTTGATAAATGACTCTCACACATGATCTGTGGTTAAGTAGTATTTATTGGATTTATTGGGGAGTGCACAACAAAAACAGAGAATTGGATCAAATATTACAGAAAGTAAACAGCAAAGGATCCTGTTATGGTGGATGAATGAATTCATCAGGGTTGCTGCTACAACATTTCAGTCCTCTGTCCTTGTGCCATAGAAAAATGGAGCTATGTTTAGAAAAGTCAAGTCAGTGTATCTGTGCCACAATAGGGTATCAATCAGTAGATGTTAACTTCCTGGCAGTTGTTTTGTCTTGGACTATGCTCCTCCCGGATGCTTTGGGGTCCGTCCACATTTGGGGGGGGGGTTCTTCAGCTACAAAGTAAGGGTGTCTGAGGTCATCCTTCCCCTGGCAGGGCCTCCATTCCACAAGCAGCCACAGATACAGAAGGGGCTGATGTCTCATTGCTAGTGGAAGGGGCCAGCTGATGAGTACAAAACCGACTCAGTATGGTATTCATGTCTTACAGCACCCCTGCAGTGGAAGCCAAGTAGGCATTTTGTGCTGCCACTGCTGCATGACTTCCTGGTGGTTGTCCATCTGCAGGTGCTTTATCTCCCAATCATGGTAAGCACCTGGCCCATCATGCCTTGGATATTTTGGTAAGTCCCAAGACTTGGGAAATGGCATCCTGGTGAGTTGTATCTCTAGAAGCCTCTGTTCTCTGGCCAACGCCATCCCTCTCACGCACCCTACCCCCACTTGCCTGTTCCCCTGGGACGGTTTGCCTACTCACACTGGTGCCAGGTCCATTATTGTCTGGTTTGACAGGAGACTGAGGTACCTGTATTAGGGAGCACAAGGTGACATTGAAACTAACACATCATAAAGCCAATTCCCATGTATAATGGTGATTGAGACTGTGCAATGTGGGAAAATAAGACTATGGTGATATAAAAAACATGCACACTACTCCATGTAACATTCTGCATGCACATCAGAGTTATGTGCTTTGAAGCTACATATGACCTGTCTGATGGTTATACTAAGACCCTTATCAAGCAGTCCCTAACCCAACCAACACCCCACAGAGTAACTAAAATTACATAACATCACATACCTAAAGTCAGGTGAAGTACTGATTGATGAGATCTTCTCTGATGTCTCCAGCTTCAACCTCTTCATTCTCATCGTCACTTGGAACATCCTTTGGCACACTCCGGCTGAAACTGCTTGCTCCCATCTCATCTGGCATTAATGGAATTTAACTTCTCAGGGAGAGGTTGTAGAGCATGCAGGAGGCACCATTAATTTGACAAACGTTGGTGGGTTAGTAGAGGGCTCTACTAGACTTATCAATGCTACGGAATCTTGACTTCAGGAGCCCAAAAGTCCTCTCCATGACACGCCTTGTCCTTCCTTGGGCCTCATTGAAGCGGACTTCCCCTGGTATGGTTGGGTACCTCTCTGGTGTCAACAACCAGGGATGGTTTAGGTAACCGGAGTCCCTGTAAAGAAGAGTTTAGAAAGGCAAACCTAAGTAACGAACATCCACTTATACCTAAACATGGTTACAGTTACAGACATAACAGGATAAAAGTTACAGACTCACATGACATATGTGACTTACCAACCAACCAGGCCCTCTCTGTGCATTGTCCTGTCATCATCAGTGGGATCTAATTTTTCTGCATGATGAAGGAATCATGGACTGACCCCGGGTACCTTGGACAAACTTGTGAAATGTAGAGGTCAGCCAAACAGACCAATTTGACATTTATGGAGTGGAAGTTGTTCCTGTTCCTATACACCTGTTCATTGGCTTTTGGGAGAACTAAGGCTACAAGGGTGCCATCTGTGGCTTCAACCACATGTGGAATGTGTCCCAAAGCATAAAAATCAGCCTTTACAATGGTGAACCCTTTGCTTTGTGGAAATCTGATGTACCTGTCCAGGTGCTTCAACAATGAAGACAGTGCAGCCTTCAAGGCCAGACTGAACACAGGCTGTGATATCCCTGTAGTTGGGGCCAAACTAAGGGCAGAACTGTCATAACTTGTACAATGGGTCATATGATATAGGGATTACGAATAGCAGGCATTACATCTGGTTCCAACTGATGACAGAGATCCAAGATTTTATGCCTATGCAGGCGGTAAATCTGAATCACATGTCACTCCTCCAAGGTCGGCAAGTCTGCTAGCAGAGATTACACTTGAGGTTCTCTTACTCTTCTCATGCCAGGGCAACTATGTGGGAGAAAACCAGAATGTGTGTGTCACTCATTCTGTACATCATAAGTATGCTCATTCCTATGTCACATATTATGCTCTAAAATGCCACATGAAACTGTTAAAATGTTGTACACTGAACATACGTAGCTAAATAATGGCTTATTACTGCATTCTCATCCCCTTTCCTCTATCATATGTTATAAATGGGAATGCATGCCACTGACACTCCATGTGACATTAACATTAGTAACATGTACCACATGTCAGATTGTAATTGTTCTGCTGACTATGCTGCTACAGTTACAATTCTTAAAATACATCAATTGGACATCCTGTACATAATTCATGCCCATTGCTACATGTTTTCTCAAAGCCAGGAGTGAGCACAATGTCATAGATATGTTTCACTGCTTGTGACACAGCTACAAATTACTTTTCTGTTCATATGTGAGTCTTAAAATGAAAGCTGCCTGACCTACTGTACTGGACAAAAGGAAGCGACATAAGTCCATCATGGCGGTAGGCGGATACAACCGCGGTGAACAATGCCATTCGAACACATTGCTGCCTTTATCAGTTTTGGGCCAATGGCAATGTCCGCCAGTGATGAAGCTCATTTACTTGGTGGATGTGATGACCATAAATACTTCATCTCTCACTTGACTCCTGACACTGCTGCCAGCAAGACCTCCACAACCTGGGCTGCTGCATACTGTCTCTGGGAACAGTCATGCCACATCCTGCAGGTAATAGGGCTCCTGCCTTCTCCCCTGATGAGCTGGAAAAGCTTATGGAGGAGGTCTTGCCCCTGTATGGCTAGCTCTATGGTATACCAAATAAACATGTAATTGCAAAGCAAGTACACAGTTTTAAGGGTTAGGTGTATGGTGATGTCCAGGGAATGAAGTAGAATGAAGGATTGTGGTGAAATGTGTGGGTTGATGGGCATGTGTATATGTGTACAGATAGATTTTGAGTCCTGAGACATAGTAGAGTGTGTGTGATGTATGTAGCCTGACCCAGCTACAGACTGTAATACATGATCAGTGAATGTAGTGTGAAAGAAAATTGGAAAGATATACCATGTTTAGAGATATGCTGGTGGTCTGGTCACATGTTTCAAGCTGACACCTAGTGCTGGATATGCATGTTCTATGTCTGTCTCATCATCACACGTGGCCTGACTCCATATGGTCATTCCTCATTGAGGGGATGTTGAAGGCAGTCTGTGAATGGCTAGTTGCACAAACTTGAATTTTCACCCTGGGAAGTGGCTACACAGCAATTTTCTTAGCCATAGTGTTGTGGGCATGTTAAATAGGGCAAAACATGTTAGACAGTTACAATCTCAACTGCTTTTTTGCCAACATCATGTCTACATTGAAAGGTAAGGTCATGAGTCAACATTGAAAAGAGCTATTAACATTCTTCCTGTTGCTATTTTGAATATGTTATGAGTCCTTTTTCTATGGAAACCTATTGTCTGCACTGACACCATTGTGGTGCAGTTGTGGTAGATGGCATACACATGTGAGTGGGATGATAAGTGTATTCAGGCATTTGGCTTCCATCATGGTGGATGTGCTGTCATGGTAGCCACAGATGTGGTTTGTTTCCCTGAATTTTTCCCCAAACAGATATAAAGCTAGTTATGTCTATTTTGTGTTTAGTGATGTTGTCACTCAGTAATTGGGCTATTGATGGAACAATTTATGATACATTACACTGTATGTCATCTTCATGCACATACCAGGGGCCCATTGTCTTGAAATAGTAGATGTACTACCTGTGGTTGTGTGTGAATAAATGCTCTGAGCTTATTAGGCCCTTATATGAGTTCTATACTTCGTTTTCAGAAAGTATGTATAATCCTTTCCTACATCACTATTGGTACATGCATAGGTTGCATTTGTTCTGACTTTTTCATCTTTTGGTTATGTCAATTAGAGTAGTTACATGTTTCCACATTTCCATTGTGAAGATTGTGTACTCAGTGACATGAGGTGGGTATGACTAGTGTGCAATATGATGTCTTGTGTTCATTGTACAATATGTTTCCTTGCCTGGTTCATGACATCAGGCCAATTTGTTGTTATTTCAATAGCTCTGTTGTCTATGTTTCTGTGGATAGGGACCCTGTATCATGTGGGCAAGTTACCTTGTCATGAAATGATAAGTGTGATAGCTCTACTGATATCATGTTATTGTAGGTGTGCAATAGATAGCATAGCTGGTGTGTGGTTGTGTCATGATTGAGAGATGTACATTGAATCTTGTTGTGACATGATGTTCGAAGTAAACTGGTACTACCTAGGGGTTTGTACAACTAGATGTGATGGTAGTGGTATGCAAAAAATGTGATGACCCTACCTCACTTTCTGTTTCTCAGCCTCAGCATTGGCAGGTGAAGCAGACAAGGCATCGCCAAGTGGGGAAGATTCTGGCCACGGGACCTCCATTCATGGGGACACCACCACTGAGGGACCCAGTGGCCCGGAAGACGAGGGGAGTGCCATGGGCAAGACTTGTTCCAGTTCATCATCTTCAGAATCCACCTCCAGTGGATGCTCCCTGGTAGTGGTGGATCCATCTGGGACCACCCCAGCACCATCTCTGTCTTCCATCCCCCTTTCCACAGGCACCTCTACCCCAGCATCTGTTAGCCCTGCTGTCCTCAGTGAGGAGGCTATTAACCACCTGAGGTCGATCTCTGTGGGTCATTTGACTGTTGTGAATGACTGGCAACTCAGATTCAACAGAGTAAAGCATTCCTGGAGGGCATTCACTGTGCACTGGCTAGCTTACAGAGATCATTTCAGTCTCTGGCCTCCACACTTATGGCAGCCAATCACCCTTTGTCTACCGTTCCCCCTCTACCTTCCTCTTCCCAATCCCCCCCTTCCTTGACCCAGCCAAAGCACACAAACAGACAGGCATGCATCCACATCATCATCCAAGGGTAGCACAGACAAATATAAGCACCACAGGACACACCAGCAGAATACACACAAGCAACATACACCTGCACACACAGCAACAGTCACTACCTGCCCTGATACCCCACCACCTCCAGCATCACAGATACAACACCTGACATATCTGTAGACACCACACCATCATTCACTGATCCAGTCACCACACTCATCTTACCCACAGACATCACCCCAGCAGACCCTCAGCTATCTACCCCGTTCACCACAACCGCACACTCTACAACCACAGACACACCTACATGCAGCACATCCACTATTCCTGCAGTCACCACCCCAGCAGAGAGCCAGCCACCCACCCATCCACCCCGGCATACTCCAGCGCCTCTACCACCCCTCACCCAAGAGACGTAAATGCCCGCCCTCACGTACCCAACAGACACCCACCACCCACAAGCATACCTCCCACAAATACCCAGGTGACCCCTCTCTCTCCCTCCACACCCTCATCCTTTTGTTATGACCATCCCCGTGTGTGCAAAAAGTCTTTCCTCTGATAGTTTGACCTTTTCCCTACTTCTCCCCCGTGACACCCCTAGACGTTCAGGTTCCACCTCTAAGGCCTCCCCTAACACCCTGCCAGTACCCTTTGCACTCCCCCACCATGAATTCGACCTCTCCCAAGAGAACCCAACACTCCTCCAAGCCAAAACCAAACTCTTCCACCAAAGCCAACCCCCCCTCCCAGGCCAAAGCCGAAACCCCCTCCCAAACATGAGCACAAAACCCCCTTCTGCCACTGTGCCCAGATCATCCATGAGGTGCCTGCCTGCCCCCTTGATGACCCTACCTGTGGAGGTTACATGGCAGTCAGGAGTCAAGTTGGGCCATCATATAGTGCCTTTGGCACACCAATTTGTATATATATTGGACTGGCCAATGGCCATGAACTTTTCTTATTCGTATTTCATACAATATATACAGACCAACCAGTTGTTGGTTTACTGGTTACATCTTTGTCCTTCTTTTCATATCCCAGCTTTGGGTCATTCCTGCCTGACATTGGTTGTGTGTGAGTATTTGTGTGTGTGGTGGTTGTGCTTCTTCTATTCTTTGTGCAGGACGTGAGGGTATGTGCAGTGGTTTTGTTCCCCCGGGATAGGATATTTGTTTTGTGATGGGCATGTGTATGTTGCAGACACGTTGTAGTGATGCTATTGTGTAGTGTTTGTGTTGACATGTGTTTGTTGTTGTGGTGTGTGGCTTTGTGTGCTTTGACTGTGTGAGAGTGTGTGTATTGCGCATGGTATGATAGGTATGATGTGCTGTGTGTGTCAATTGCAAATTGGTATGATTGAGCAATTGTGTGTGTTTGTTCCCTGTTAGTTGTACATTGTGTTGTATGTGTGATTGAGTCCTTGACCAGTGTCAGTTATGAGTGCTTGACAATGTGTTTATGATGTTGCAGTTGTGATGTCATTGTGATGTGTTGGTATGTTGTGTGGGATTGTGTGAGGATTATCCTGTGTTGTGTTGTTGTGCGTAAGTGTGTGCTCTTGATGTGTGGTGTGTGTGCTGGCTGCAGTGTGTGTGCTATGTATATGTGGGTGTCTTTGTTGTTGTATATGAGTGTGCGTATTGGTGTACTATTACTTGTAAGTGTTGCCCTTGCATTCCCCTCTCTATGAAATGTTCAAAATAGTACAAAATTGTCACAATATATAACTGTAACAGGTGAGTGTGTGTACTTATGGTTGCTGTCATCGGCGAAGATTCCGTTGTCGTTCGGTGAGCAAGTGCAGCGGGATGAAGTATTGTTGTGGTTCCATGATGGCTCTGGAGGAGTATGGTTTCCTGGAGATGAGTGTCTCCTTTTCTCTAGTTCCTTTCCACCTGGGTTTCCATGATGGTTCGAGCACAGCAAAAATGTTGGTGGTGTGCCTGGTAATGAGTCCACTGGAAACTTGGTCTCTGCCAGCCTGCTGGTGCCTCCAATCGTCTGCGTGGTCTGACCGCACTGGCTGTGCCGGAGGAGCTTTGGCTGTATTCTTTTTTCAACACTGACAAAGTCATAACTTGGCGGTCCTCTCCGCCAGCCTCTTGTCGTTCTGACCACCACCACCAACATGGCGGTCCTCAGACCGCCAAACAAATAACGAGGTGCATAGTGTCTGCAAAGGAAATCTGCTACAAAAATTGTGACCAATTTTATGTTTTATATCACTTATTTGTTGAGAGAGGATTTTTTACTTTATTGCGTTTTCTCATTTTGTGCTAGTTTATAATTCTTTGTATTTTATTGTGGTATACTATGTATTGCTTTTGATCTCTATGTGCTGTACGTTTGTGTATGTCCATTACATTATTTTGAGAAAGTATTTCTTATAAACAATAACTGGTGCTTTTTATCATTCTGAAATCTTTCTATGTATATTATTATCTCA
Source organism: Pleurodeles waltl (assembly GCF_031143425.1). NCBI lineage: Eukaryota > Metazoa > Chordata > Amphibia > Caudata > Salamandridae > Pleurodeles > Pleurodeles waltl. The sequence continues at coordinate 1,379,907,373 of NC_090444.1, read as the reverse complement.
ATCTGAGTGATAACAATTATTTGATTATGTATTATTTATAAAATTGTACATGTTTTATTATTTATTTTTTTAAGTCAGGTTTTAGTTTCATTTAATTTCCTGGGAAGTTTATATGCTAATGCTCTTGAAGTTGTTTTAAGATAGGGTAAACTTGGATATTTTTAAATAGTCATAATTTGCTTTCTAGCATTTTGTGTATTTGGATAGTTAATGTGGATTTTTGGTTTCAGTTGGGTTAGAGATAGTTCTTGTTAGCATGGGTCTCTTTTGAGTATTTCTAGAAATTGGAAGAGTGTTGAGTGGCGTCTTTTGAGTGTTTCTTGGAAGTAATTGTTTCACACTTCAACTGCATTGTTAGTTTTTGTTTATTGAGTGACGTGTACACATTCCACATGGAATGTAAAATTTGGGATGGTGTCTGTCATGACACGTCCTGCGATGAACTCAAAAGTCTTTGAAATAGCCTATTACTGGTGAGAGTTTGTTTTGTTTTTTTGGTAGCATGGGAATTTTATTAACATGTCATAGTGTTTGGTTATTTCTGTGACAGGGACATAGGCTAATATTATTATTTTTTAACATCATTCCATATTTGTGGATTATCCTATATTAAGGGCCTCATTACGAGTGTGGCGGTCTTCAGACTGCCACACTTGGGGTGGTGGTCAGGACCACTGCTGTTGCGGGGGTCTGACAGCGAGGGTTTTGCCAGCACTGCCAGGATCCATGATCCCAGCAGCCTGGCGGTGGGAGAGACTGTAATCCTGCGGATTATGACTGTGTTCTCCGCCAGCCTTTTCATGGTGATAACACCACCGTGAAAAGGGTGGCGGAGAACAGGTGCAGGGAGCCACTGGTGAGGGGCCTTGCTCTGCCCATGCATTTGGCATGGGCAGTACAGGGCTCCCCCCCTGCCCAGCACTGTTGCAGTGTTCACAGACAGCGGAAGTTGCAAGAGTGCTGGTGCACCCTGCGGGCTACAGCATTGCCACAGGCTCAATTATGAGCAGGAGACAATGCTCAGGTCAGCTCAGTTTCCACCCACCAAATTAGTGGGAAACTCTTAATAACTCCGGTGGGGTGGTTTCCACAAAGGCATCAGCCACCCTGTTGGGAGTTTGGCAGACAGGCTTTCCTGTGCGCCAAATCCTAATTAGGCCCTAGGTGTTGAATTTTGTAAGTGCTTCTATATATTTTGGTTGAAATAGTAGAAGCACCTTTGTATTGCTTTGGGTGGGGTATTAATGTTTTGAGGATTGCATTTACTTGTTTTTTTCTGATGTAGGAGGCTAGCCAGGTTTGCAGTGGGTACCAAAGGTACATACACCTTATACCAAGTCCAGTTATCCCTTATTAGTGAAATGTAGTCAGTGTCTAGAGGCCAGGCTGTCTAGGGGTAGCTGTAGCTGAGCAGCCAACTAGGAGACATACAAAGCTCTTGCAAAACCAATGTAGTCACACAGTACTCACACACATGAAAGAAAAACCTCAGTGTTACAAATATAAAGGTACTTTATTTTGGTGACACAAATGCCAAAAATATATTAGAGACTATGGGGGTGATTCTCACCCTGGCGGGCGGCGGAGGCCGCCCGCCAGAGTTCCCCCCTCCAAAATACCGCTCCGCGGTCGAAAGACCGCTGAGGGTATTTTGGCTTTTGCACTGGGCTGGCGGGCGACCGCCAAAAGGCCGCCCGCCAGCCCAGTGCAAAAGACCCTTCCCACGAGGACGCCGGCTCAGAATTGAGCCGGCGGAGTGGGAAGGTGCGACGGGTGCAGTGGCACCCGTCGCGTATTTCAGTGTCTGCAAAGCAGACACTGAAATACAAAGTGGGGCCCTCTTACGGGGGCCCCTGCAGTGCCCATGCCATTGGCATGGGCACTGCAGGGGCCCCCAGGGGCCCCACGACAACCCATAACGCCATCCTGTTCCTGGCGGGAGAACCGCCAGGAACAGGATGGCGGTATGGGCTGTCAGAATCCCCATGGCGGCGCAGCGAGCTGCGCCGCCATGGAGGATTCTAATGGGCAGCGGAAAACCGGCGGGAGACCGCCGGTTTTCCGCATCTGACGCGGCCAAACCGCTGCGGTCAGAATGCCCTGCGGGGCACCGCCAGCCTGTTGGCGGTGCTCCCGCCAACCCTGGCCCCGGCGTTCCATGACCGCCGGGGTCAGAATGACCCCCTATATTCCCTTAGGACGTAAGTAATATACACAATATATACATTAGTATCCAAAAACAGGTAAGTAAACAGTTAGAAAACAGCAATAGTGAAAATCACAATAGATTGCAATGGGCCTAGGGGAAACACAAACCATATACTAAAATAGTGGAATGCGAAAGTCGGTTTCCTACGTAGGCAAGTGTAGTGTGTAGGGGGAGCTGGGAGTTTACGAAAAAAACAAAGGTAAGTAATATAACCCACCCCAGAGCCCAGGAAAACAGGAGTAAATCACAGTGAGTTTCCTGAAACACACAAGAAGTCAAGATAGAAGATTATGCAAGAACCAGAAGAGACTGCAAGACACCAACAATGGATTACTGAAGCTGAAGACCTGTTAAAGAAGGGGACCAAGTCCAAGAAGCACTGAAGAGTCCAGGGAGAACAGGAGCCCCAGCTAACCAGGATGAAGGTGCAAAAGAAGAACCACTGGTGAGAAGACAAAGTCAGTTATGCACCCAAGAAGACAAATGCGGGTTCCTGGTTGGTGCAGAGGATGCCCCACGCCAGATGGATAATTACAGTCTGGTTTGTATCATTGTATTCCACCAATAAGCCTTGGCACATACAAAGCATGCGGGTAGCGGAAAATGGCCCTGCCCGGGACCAGGAGAGACTTGGTGGCCTCTACCCAGGAGGGGGAGACAGAAGGGGCTCTCAGCACCTCAGAGAGCTCTCAGAAGATCAGGCAGCATACACAGGAGTCCCACAGCATGGGGACAAAGAAGGAGCAATTGTAGGCCCATGCAACACAAAGGGATCCCACGCCGCTGGAGAACCACTCAGAAAGCTGTGCATCACAGGATAGAGTGCTAAGGGCCTAAGCTGTGCTGTGCATGAAGAACTTCTTGGAAGATCTCAACAAGCCTTGGCAACTGCAAGTCACGCAGTGTGCAGGGGTACTGTCTTGCGTGGGGAGGCAAGCGCTTACCCCCCCAAAGTTAGACAGCTGGACCTTGGGACTGTCGAGGTCACTTTAGTCTACCACCTCTGTTGCTGGATCCATGCTCATCGTCTGGAGAGGGGACCCACTCCACCGGTCATCACTGCAGAGAGGTGCCTGCTGAAGCAGGGAAGTGACTCCGTCACTCCACGGGATATTCCTTTGGTTCTTCTAGTGAAGGCTGAAGACAGACAGTCCTCTGGAGGATGCATGACCTGGAAACAATTGCAGTTGGTGGCAGGAGCTGAAGATACAATGTTGCAGAAGTCATCTTTGCTGCTTAGTTGCAGTTTGTAGAGTTCCTGGAGGGTTCAGCTGCGGTTATGTCAGAAGAAGGTGAAGTAAAGGATGCATTGGATTCCTGCTGGAGTCTTGCAATCTAAATCTGAAGAACCACCCAGAGGAGAGACCTTAAATCCCTGAACCGGTGTAGACTGGATTATGCAAGAAGGGCACCATCTGTGCCGTTCAAAGCATTTCCAGAGGCTCTGGGAGGACACTCCTCCCATGCATGTAACAGCTATTTCCAAAGGGAGAGGGTGTAACACCCTTCTCCCAAAGGAAATCCTTTGTTGTGCCTTACTGGGCTTGAGCTGCTCAACCAACATAAGGGCACAAACCATTTCTGTGAGGTGTCAGCAGCTGGGGCTGCCTGGAAATCCTCAGAAGGCTGGTATGGAAGTACTGGAGTCTACTGTGGAGCCCCAGAGTGCATGGAATTGTACAACCAATACTAGAATTAGTATTGGGGTTCAATTCCCAGTTGTTAGACACCTTACATGGCCATATTGAGGGTTACCTATGTAAAGCTGGACATAGGTATTGACCTATGTCCAGTGCACGCATAAAATGGCATCCCCGCACTCACGAAGTCTGGGAAAATGGTCCTGGCTAACATGGGGGCACCTCTGCTAGTGGAGGGGTGCCCTCACACACAAGTACTTTGCACCCAGCCTTCAGGGTTGGGAGGCCTGACATATCAGTGACATATAAGTGACCTGGTGCAGTGAAAATGGCTGTGAAAGGGAGCATGCACCATTTCACACAGGCTGCAATGGCAGTCCTGTAGAAGCCTTTGCATGGGCTCCCTATGGGTGGCAAAAGTAATGCAGCAGCCCATATGGATCCCCTGGTACCTCAGTGCCCTGGGTGCCTAGGTACCAAATACTAGGGACTTCTAAGGGAGCACCAGTATGCCAATTTGGAGTGAAATACTGGGTTACCAGTATGTAGTGACAAGCTTGGGAACACAGAGAGCATAAGCACTGGACTCCTGGTTAGCAGGACTCTAGTGACCAAGTCAAACATACTGACAAAAACAGTTAAACATACTGACAAGTAGGCCACAAACCATAAGCACTGGGGTCCTGGCTAGCAGGATCCCAGTTACACATCCAGACACATTAACAAACAGGCAAAAAATGGGGGTAACCATGCTAGAAAGAGGCTACTTTCTCACATCTGATCACTGTTGAAAATTCTTTTTAGGCTGCATTTGCTTGTCTGGCAACAGTGTATTTATAAAATTGGAATTTGTTTCTTGGAATTTACAGTGTATATTGAATGCATGTGTAAATGGAAGATGTCATGAATCAAACTATCTGACCATCATCTGAAGGGTCATTGTGTTGGGATTAGTCAATTATTGTAAGTTGTGAGGCTATGGGCCTGATTATGAGTACAATGGTGGACCGACATACCTGTGGTGGTGATCCGACCACTGCATCCTTGGCGATCTGACTGCCAGATTAGGATGCTAGTGGTAGGACCACCACAAGACCTCCGTCCCCACCAGATTTGTGGATCTCAATGCATTGGAGGCGGTACAGGTCGTGGTCAAGCACAGTGGTGCTGATGTCGGCACCACCGTGGTGATCTCAACTTGCCTTCTCCATGGCCTTTCCATGGCAGAACTCCGCCATGAAAAGGCCAGAAGAGAGGCAAAGACGGGGCCACAGGGGGGCCCCTGCACTGCCCATGTCTGCCATGGTGACACTTCGCATTCTGAGTGTGCTGGTTGCACAAATAGTGCATTGGCATTGGCCTCGCCTCTCCCAGAGAGCTGAAATCAATACTGTTGCACTGTTTCCACCGGCCAGCCCAGTTTGGAGATCATAATACGGCGGTGGGGAGGCGGCCGGCTTGGTGTCGCCCTCCCCACCACCATATTGGCAATCCAGTGGTCGGGCCATTTAAATCATAATCGGGCCCTATGTTTTTTTAAAAATTAGTTCTATTGTCTTGCAGTAAGAAATCTTAGTTAGTGTGTGTATTTTTAAATGTTGGGGTTTTGTATTTCTTTACATGTTCCAAATGCTCTTGGTGTATCTCTAGTAGTCACAATTATTCTGTTTATTAGTCTTTTTTGATTTTCTATTGGAAGTAGCTGTCCAGTTGCTTCTCCAGCAATCTGGCGATTTATATATGTTATTATCATTCCTGTTGGGTCTTGTGAGCTTGTGCTTGCTTCTCCAGTACCATGTTCATAGCTTGAATGTCAGGCACATTTCCACGTTGATTGTGTTTCCTTCATCTTTCAACAACATCATCGTTGGTGGTGACAATGCCAAAGCAAGGATTGGGAAAGTATGTAGTGCATCCTCTCACCCAGGAGTTTTGTTTGATTAAAGCATACCCCTTTGTAATTTGACATACATTGTAGTTTTGAACAATATGACATTATGCCTGTGGATTGCAGATTTATTAATGGACATGTTAAATTTATGTATATGTTGAAATCTAATTGTACACCATCTTTACATGTTATACAATATTTTCTTATATATTTGTTTTTTCTTTTATTCTGGTTGGTTAGTACACATGTATTTGCATGGCTGCTCTTTTTCTTCTATTCTGTATCCATCTTTATAAATTGTACTGTTGCAAAAGATAAGTATTTTAGTTATTTTACATTACTTTTTTTGTGTGTAATGATTTTATTGGCTATTTATAAAGTTCAACATTTTTTATATAAATTATATTAATGGTCATACTTTATTTTGTGCTTTTTTAATTGTACTTATTTCTGTTTGTTGTAACGTAATTTTGCAATTCATTTGAGGTTTTGTAATGTTTTTGTGGTGTTTAGTGTTAGATTTTATTAGTCCTAGTACCTGTGTTTTGGGGGTATAGGGCCTGATTTATATGTTGGTGTTGAGATTACTCTGTCACAAAAGTGACGGATATCCCGTCCACCTTATTTTGATTTCAATAGGATATCATGGGATAGTAATACAGCGGCAGGATATCCGTCACATTTGTGATTTAGTATTGCCATCCACCAGGATCTAAAAAAGGCTCTTGGTTCGTAAGTATATTTTATTTGTATGTGTGTTAATTTTTTGTTTTTAGGTTTGTTATGATTCAGAACTTACTTTTTAAGTATAAGGAGCATTATTCCTGGAAAGTGTTAAAGCCGTTGACGTTGTAGCTTTAGTAGGGAAGAGTGATGCCTTCCAGTAGTGTTAACTTCTGCAGCACTTAGTTGCACATTTCTATCTCCTTTTTATACTATTTTATATGGGAGATTGTGGTTCTATTTGTTAACTGCTCTAGAATTAATTTCATAATTTAGATACTTAAGTGTGTGTGTGTGTGTGTGTGTGTGTGTGTGTGTGTATATATATATATATATATATATATATATATATATATATATAAATATATACATATATGTATATATATATATATATATATATATATATATATATATATATACTGTAGGAAAGTCCTCCTTTTTGTCCTGGTCACCCTCAAACGTTTTGAACAGATACTGGCGGTTACTGACTCTTGGCTGTGCCCTGGGTACTGCTTACCAGTTCCATGACCAGTGCTCTGTGTGAAGTGGATATACAAATTAGGCTAATTATAATTGGCAGTATCAACTTACATATAAGTCCCTAGTATATGGTAGGGCATGTAGGTTTAGGGACCCCAGCTTTGGTGAACTGCTAAGGCGACCAGTGTAATTTTAAAGGCAGGCCTGCATTGCTGGCTGCTTTTAACCTAAAGTTATATGCAAATTTGACATTGGAATAAAAAGTACTTCCAAAGTTTTAAACTACCTTATTTTTACATGTACGTCACCCCTAAGGTGTGCCCTAAGTGCCTTTAGGGTTGGGTGTCATGTAACTATAGGCAGGGACCTTATAAAAAGCCCTGGTGAGGTAAAACAGCCACATTTGTTTTTTCCTCACTGTAGTGAATGGCCTACACAGGCTTAATGGTGAGACTTTATTTAAAATAACAAAGTCCCCATAAGAGACAGGTACTTCGGTTTGGCATCAACTTTATTGTTATAACAAATCCCACAACTTGCAATCATTGGATTTAATATAACTAGTTCAGGAAAGAAGTTTTAAAACTCTACCTGAAAGTTGCCAGCTTCAGCCACATAGTACCTTTCTCTGGTTGGCAAGCCTGGCCAGGCTGCCTTGATGAGGTGTGAAGTGGCCTGGGCTGAAAACAAAGGATGTACATGGAGGAAGAGAGCTGCCTCAGCAGATTGTGAAACAGGAATGTGGAGAGCAACCAAATTGGTATTCAAAAGCAGGGGAGGACATTTGGAGCACCTCAGGACTTCCCCCTTTTTCTGCACCCCCAGACAATTAGGTACCCTCTTGATTAGATTAGGAGAGGACAGGAGAGTGGTGTGTTTAGGATGTTTAGCCATACCAGTGGGTGGGGTCAGCCAGATCTAACATGCAAAACTCAGTTTCAGCCATGTTGAATTTTTAAAGAAAATTGTCCCAAGAAGTGGTCATCCAAGGGGGAACTGGCTTGCCTCTGATTAGACAGTCGGGCCCCCCAACTTTTCACCTCAGGAGCAAGGATAAATATGGCAGAGCTGCACCCACACCGCAGATCCCTGCAGGGAAGAACAGCAGTAGAAGAAGGACTGCCCTGCTGGACTCCTGACCTGCACCTGGACACTGTACTCTGAAGGACTGCACCAGTTGCACAATTGGTCTTCACCACAAGAAGGTCCTTGCCTGGCTTCAACTGGTTCAAGAAGGGAGTCCCTGCTTGCTACAGATGGAAAATAGCTAACCAGAGTCCCCTGCATCAAATCCTGAAGAAACTGGCCAGCTGACCACTGTCCAGTGGTCATTTTGGAGTTTGAGCTAGGTTCAATCTGGGAGTTGCAGCAACTTAGAGCTTCTGGAACCTTGGGGTGAGCTGTGGACTCCTAAAGGGCCTTCAAAGACTTTCTGGAAGAAGAGCCAGAAGTTTGGAGAACTTTGGAGAATTTTTGGAAAAGAAGCTCCATAAAGGGACCAACCCACTGTCGAGAGTCAAGCCGGCTTACTTCGACCCGGCCTGACTTGCAGGTTCATCCATCTGAAAAACTCCTGAGCCCCAGACTTCTAGGATTTCATCGGGGGCTCCTGGAAAGACAATTTATCAATGTTGACTCAAAATCAGCTTACTGTGGTAGGTTGTCCAACGTCAGAGAGAAAAAGCTCCAAAAAAGTGACTAAGACCGAAGGTAAAAAGTTGACTTAGGCTTCCCGCGCAGCATACCTGAGGAAGACTTCAGGGACCTCGGATCAAGATTCAGCTTTAGCCCTGATGAAGATTTTCATCCTGAAAAATCGTCTATGTCCAAATGTAGAAATCTTCACTGAAGTCTCCTGAGACGTGTATCTGAAGAGGGCTCCAGGAAGATCGAATCGGATTCGTGACTTCATCACACTGAAGAAAATCTTCAAGAAAATAACAAAGTCTGAAGTTAAACTTTTGACAGAGGCCTCCCGCATGCTATAGCCAAGCAGGGCTTCATCGCAGTCAGCCTGAAACTTTGACTTTACCCCGGTCGAGGCGTGACCTGATGACCAGAGAGGTGCTTTTACTTTCTATGCACTAGAAAACATTAAGGCCCTCATTACAACCTAGGCGGGCACGGAGGCGGCCCACCAAGGTTGAACCGCCAATCAGCAGCCTATGCGGCCGCAAAACCACCGGCCGCATTTCAACATACCCCCTGGGCCAGAGTTTATGCCCGCTTGCGCAGCGGGGATGTCGGCCGTAACATTGCAGCCGGCACCTAATGGAGCCAGTGGTATTGCGGCCGTGCGACGGGTGCAGCTGCACCCATCGCGCTTTTCACTGTCTGCTGTGCAGACAGTGAAAAGCAGGGTGGGGCTGTGCCTGGGAGCCCCTGCACTGCCCATGCAACGGGCTCCGCGACTCCCCTTCCCGCCAGCCTTTCCATGGCGGTACAGGCTGGCGGGAAGGGGAGTCATAATCCGCAGGGCAGCGCTGCAAGCAGCGCCGCCCTGGCGGATTATAACTGCCGGGATAACGATGGTGGAAAACCGCCGGTCCCGGCGGTGTGACCGTGGCGCTACCACCGCGGTCAAAATATGGTGAATTGTACCACCAGCCTGTTGGCGGTACGATCGCCAATAATGAGGGCCTAAGTCTTTAAAAAAGCATATCTCTGGTTCCACTTATCTGATTTTATTTGTTTTGGTGTCAAATTAAAGAAAAAAACGATTTCCTATCTTTATAAAATGGTTTTGGATTTTTAAACAGTTTCCTGTGTTTTATTTTATTACTGTTTTGTGATACTTCAATGCTTTACACTCTTTGGCCCTCATTACAACATTGGCGGTAAGTGTCGCCTACCGCCGTGCTGACGGCCGCCAACATACCATGACCACGGCGATATACCGATACGGGTATTATGACCCACACAGAGAAATCCGCCACTATACAGACACTCACACAAGTCCACCAGACCAAAGGTCAGTGATAAACTGGCAGGACCAAAACCCACACCATCACACCAACAGAAATAATCCCACAGTATCAGGACCCACGAATCACCGCAGCGGTTTTTCAACCGCAGTAAACCATTGGTGGTATACACCGCTCCTCTCAAAATAGACACACACTAACAAAACTACACCACATTGGACAGTTCAAACTACACACACCTGACACATATACACACACCACACCCGCACACCCAATCCAATATAAAACACACACCCACAATACCCAAAACCCTTTCAACGAAAAAAAAAGATTGCTAACTGAGAGAGAGACAAGCCAGGAGTACCCACTCAATCTGAGCCACAGAACACCATCACCCATCCACCATCCACGCACCTCACAGCACACACCACAACACATCACCCCACACACCCTAACACATACCACTCACACCACATCCATGGCACCCCAAAGACACCCCAGGTTTTCAGAGGAGGAGCTAAGCGTCATGGTGGAGGAAATCATCCGGGTAGAGCCACAGCTTTTCGGACCACAGGTGCAGCAGACGTCCATTGCCAGGAAGATGGAGATATGGCAGCGAGTCGTGGACATGGTCAATGCAGTGGGACAGCACCCCAGAACAAGGGATGACATTAGGAAGAGATGGAACGACCTACGGGGGAAGGTGCATTCTGTGGTTGCAAGACACCAGGTACAGAGGACAGGCGGTGGACCCCCCACCACCTCCCCCACAACTAACAAAATAGGAGGAGCAAGTCTTGGCAATAATGCATCCTGAGGGCCTCGCAGGAGTAGCAGGAGGACTGGACTCTCGTAATTCAAACCTTTACTATTATATCCCCCACCCTACCTGCATGCCATCACAAACTCCTACCCCTACCCTCCTCCATCACTCCACCAACTCACATATACACCACTATCACAACCCACCCATCCCAAAACCAAGCCCTGCATGCCACACCAATGCATGGACACCCATCACAGACCTGCATGGACACCCATCACTAAAGCATGCACATTAGAGAGAATCACCTAGCCCACAAAATCACCACTCACACAAGGCAAAGCTGACAGGGCAATCACAACCATACAGGTAAACACACTCATGCACAAGATGGCACACTGCAGATACAATAACATTGCATTTACATCCCCACAGGAACCCCACGAGGCACTTGCAGGGATCCTGGGAGCATACCAACATTCCCAGGAGACCTTGGGACAGATAATGTACAAGTTGCAGGAGACCCAGTGGATGCAGGAGGGATAGTACCTGGGAACCAGGGAGGACCTCAAACACATCCACACCATTCTGGTCACCATTGCAGGGGTGCTGGCTAACATGGCCAACACCATGAGGGAGGCAGTGGCACACCAATGGGCCCCTGAAACGAGCCACACAGATGAACAGCACTCCACCTCTGCTGGCGCTAGTAGACAGGAGGCCCCCCCCACAGGACCAACAGGCCACCAGCACCCCACCCCCTGCAGAAGGAGAACCATCCGGCAAACAGTCCCTGAGATCCAGGCAGAAGCCAGAGAACATTGCTGAGACCCCCGACAGGAAATAAGACTTTCCTGATTGTCACCCTTCTGTCTCACTCTGTTACCTTGAACTGCAATTGCCCCCCTTCCTATGCTCCATTGGACAATGCACCTGTGATTCCAATAGACTGGACTCTACCCTGGACTTTCCTCCATCATCAACCCAGCCCATTGCAATACCCCCTCCACTTATTTGCACATAAATAAACACCCTTGGAACTAATACAAGTGTGGAGTCTGTCAATTGATTCACATATGTATTTGTTTAACATGCTGTAAACATTGCAATTCAACTGTACAGTCATGTATACATAGGTATGACCTGTACCGGGCAGCAGAAAACACACCAGGAGCCAGGGTGGGGCACAGAGATCTGAAAATAGAGATGCCAAAGGGTACAGTAAGTGGCCAATATGGAAAATCAGGCTGCCATCTACAATGTCCAATACAAAACTGCAATGGAAATTGAAGTTACAGTGTCTTACCTGTGTGTCACTGGATGTACTATTGTATGAGTGATCTCCTGTTTTCCACATCTTCTTCCTCTGTCTCCTCTTCTTCACTGTCCACAGGCTACACCGCTGCCACAAGACCATCTCCAGGCTCATCTTCCTGCAGAAAATGCTCCTGGCGTCTCAAGGCCAGGTTGTGCAACATGCAACGTGCAACATGTAACGATGATCTGGCACATCTTCTTGGGTGAGTAGTACGGGGATCCACCTGTCAGATGGAAGCACTGGAAACTGGTCTTCAGGATGCCAAAGGTTCTTTCAATGATCCTCCTTGTTCACCCATGTGCCTCATTGTAACGTTCCTCAGCCCTTGTCCTGGCATTCCTCACTGGGGTCCGTAGCCATGAGATGTTGGGGTAACCTGAAAATATTCAAGGGATACCTGTTAGACATACACTCACCCGTAGGAACAACCCACACCCATATACCTACATCAACTTTGTGGGGACCTTGGGCTCACCTATTAGCCACACCCTGTGCCTCTGGAATTGAGACATCACATATGGAATGCTGCTATTCCTCAAGATGAAGGCATCATGCACAGAGCCAGGATACTTGGCATTCACCTGGGAAATGTACTGTCCGCCAAACACACCATCTGCACATTCAGAGAGTGATAGCTTTTTCTATTCCTGAACACTTGTTCATTCCTCCGGGGGGGTGGGGGGGGACAAATGCTACATGTGTATCATCAATGGAACCAATGATGTTGGGGATATGTCCCAGGGCATAGAAGTCAGCTTTCACTGTGGCCAAATCCTCCACCTGGGGGAATACGATGTGGCTGCGCATGTGTTTCAGCAGGGAAGACAACACTCTGGTCAACACGTTGGAGAACATAGGCTGTGACATCCCTGATGCCATGGCCACTGTCGCTTGGAAGGAACAACTTGCCAGGAAATGGAGCACTGACAGGACCTGCACTAGAGGGGGGATACCTGTGGGATGGCGGATAGCTGAAATCAGGTCTGGCTCCAATTGGGCACACAGTTCTTGGATTGTGGCCCTATCAAGTCTGTAGGTTAGGATAATGTGTCTGTCCTACCTTGTCGCCAGGTCCACCAGGGGTCTGTACACGGGAGGATGTCTCCATCTCATATTCATCCTCAGGTTGACGGGGAGGAAGTTCCAGGTTTTGGCAACAAGGTGGGAGAAGGATCTGCCACCGGCTGTGGTACGGTGGATGCGGGGGACGGTGGCAAGGGCGAGGTTGGTGGAGCGGAACTGGCGTATCGGGATGTGGAAGTTGAGACATTCGTTGAGATAGGCAGGTCAGATGTTGTGGAGAGCCTTGTGAGCGTGGATCAGGAGTTTAAAGATGATCCTTTTGTAGACGGGGAGCCAGTGGAGATCTCTGAGGTGGGCTGAGATGTGTTTGTGGCGAGGGAGGTTAAGGATGAATCTTGCTGAGGCGTTCTGAATGTGCTGTAGTTTTCTCTGGAGCTTGGCTGTTGTTCCCGCGTTGAGTGCGTTGCTGTAGTCTAGTCTACTGCTGACGAGGGTGTGGGTGACCGTTCTTCTGGTTTCAATGGGGATCTATCTGAAGGTCTTGGGTGCATGCAGAGGGTGTTAAAACATGAGGATGAGGTGGCGTTAACTTGCTGGGTCATAGTGAGTGATGAGTCCAATATGAAGCCGAGGTTGTGTGCGTGGGTGGTGGCAGTTGGAGCGGCTCCTAGAGTGGCAGGCCACCAGGAGTCATCCCATGCTGGTATGTTGGAGCTGAAGATGATGATCTCGGTCTTCTCCGAGTTCAATTTGAGGCAGCTTGTCTCCATCCAGTTGGTGATGGCATGAAGTCCGGTGTGGAGGTTGGTCTTGGCAGTTGCGGGTTCCTTCGTGAGTGAGAGGATCAGCTGTGTATTGTCCGCATCGGAGATGATGTTGAGGCCATGGGATCGGACGATGTTGGCGAGCGGTGCCATGCAGACATTGAAGAGGATGGGGCTGAGAGAGGATCCTTGGGGCACTCTGCAGATGGTTTTGGTGGCTTTTGACAGGAACGGGGGGAAGCAAACTCTTTGGATTCTGTCAGAGAGGAGGGATGTGAGCCAATCCAGGGCCCTGTGGCAGATTCCAGCATCGTGGGGGCATGTGCGAAGTGTGTGGTGACAGACGGTGTTGAAGGCTGTGGACAGGTCAAGGAGGATGAGGGCAACGGTTTCACCTTTGTCGAGCCTGCTCCTGATGTGGTCGGTTGCAGCGATGAGAGCTGTAGTTCTTGCAGAAGCCAGACTGGGAGATGTTGAGTAGGCTGTTGTCCTCCAGGAAGCGATATAGTTTGCTGTTGACTATCTTCTCGATGACCTTCACAGGGAAGGGGAGTAGGGAGACTGATTTATTGATGAGCATGACAGTCTAGACGGCATGACTAATCCATTTTCTGCTGTATTTTTCCTGCAGGTCAGCGCCCATCAGAAAAAGGGTATTTGGCGTGCCATCACCAAGGAGGTGTGGACCCCTGGGGGTATTTGACAGGTGGAGCACCCACTGCCACAAACGGTGGGAGGACCTGAGTCGCTGGGCACAGAAGACGGCGGAGGCCCGGCTGGGGCTGGCCTCCCAACGAGGAAGGGGTGCCCATCGTACCCTGACCCCACTGATGTTCTGCATCCTGGCGGTGGCCTATCCGGAGTTGGATGGGCACTTGAGGGCATCACAGCAGCCACAAGGGGGTGAGTACAGATTCAGAATCATGACTGCGCGTGTTAAGGTTTTACCTGGATGGGGGAAGGGACTCTGGGTGCCTCTAGGCCAGGGCGAACATGGCAGGGTAGGTCCCTTGTTGTTCAGGCTCTGAAGCACTCCAACCCGAATGGTGTTAGTGGGCATCTACTATTGGGCAGGGCCCTGTTTGTTTCAGGTGTGCAGCTGTGTATCCCATGGGCTGGTGACTATCTTTGTAACTGGTAGTGCATGGCCTAGTGCAGAGGGCTGTTCCCTGTGTGTTGTGTACGCCAACTGTAGTGTTGTTGCTGGCATTGACTAACTGTATCCTCTGTCTTCCCCCCCCTTTCTGTTTTGTCACCCTGTCCTTGTGTGCATTAGCATCATCTGGCGGAGGAGCAGAGGCACCGGCAACGGAGGGAGCTGCATCCCACATGGGCCTGGAGGCCGAATCCACAGACGGTGAGAGCACCAGTGGGACAGAGGGCGAGGGGAGCACCACGATGGAGACAGAAGGGGACACTGCAGACAGCGACTCCTCCTCCGATGGAAGCTCCCTGGCGTGGGGGACACCTCTGTGCCCACCCCAACAACAGGTACAGCTTCCACCCCCCTACCACCACCGCCCTCCCAGCAGCCCCTCAGCGTGTTTCCCGTGCCCGCCTACCCAGGAGGGTGGGCATCTCCTTCGCCCCAGGCACCTCAGGCCCTGCCCCAGTCAGCCCTGCTGCCCTCAGTAAGGAAGCTATTGAACGCCTGAGATCCCTCACTGTTGGGCAGTCAACCATACTGAATGTCATCCAGGGTGTCGAGAGGCATTTGCAACAAACAAATGCATACCTGGAGGGCATTTACTCTGGCGTTGCGATCCAACAGAGAGCATTTCAGGCTCTGGCCTCCGCACTGATGGCAGCCATTGTCCCTGTGTCCAGCTTCCCCCCTCCAACTTCCTCTACCCAGTCCCAATCCCCTAAACCCCAGCATATCCCAAGCACACCTCCAGACCAGCATTCACCCAAATCTTCACACAGAAGTGACTCAGGCAAACACAAGCACCGCACTTCATCTCACAGGCACTCACACAAGCACTATCCCCATTCAGGCACACCAACATCCACCGCCTTCATTGTGTCGCCCTCCTCCTCCTCGTCCACCTCCCTCCCAGTAGCGTTTCCACTCATACCTGCATGCACTACATCCTCATCCACTACCTCCATCACCAGCATGCCCATCACTACACACCCCTCACTGGCAGTCACCACCCCCACATCCACGCACACGTCTCCTGTGTCCTCTCCCACTGTGTCTGTGACCCCTCCTCCCAAAGTACACAAACGCAAGCATACACCCACCCAACAGCCATCCACCTCACCACAGCATCCAGCTCATGCACCTGCACCCAAACACAGCAGACTGACACCAACTACAACCACTCCCTTTTCCTTCACTCCCAAACCTTCACCCTCCTCCCACCCCAATGTCCCTAAGAAGCTTTTCCTAGCCAACATTGATCTCTGCCCTAGCCCCCCCATCCTTCACCTCGGGCCAGGGTGGCCAGAACCCAGCCAACCACCTCTGCCACCAAGTCCACGTCCGCTGTGGTTTCTGCAGCTGTCAGAGGTTCTAGGGGGGCACCCGTTAGCCCAGCCAGTGTGCCACCAACCCCTGCCAAGGCCAAGAAGATTCCGCCACCTGGCAAGGTCAAGAAGGGGACAGCATCCAGCAAGAAGGAGGAGCCACAACCACCCAGCAAGGCCACGTCAAAGACTCCAGCTGCCAGACCCAAGGTGACACCACCATCTGCCAAGGGCAGGAAGGGGCACAGAACACCAGCCAAGGCACTTGAGCCATCCGAGCCTGCAGGTGAAGGCCTGGTGGCTACCAGCAAAACCGCCAGCACCGCCACCTGCACCGCGGGCAGCACTGCCACCTGCACTGCCACAAGCACCGCCGCCTGCACCACTGCAAGCACCACTACTGTCAGCAGGAGTAGCCACAGTGGGCAGCCGTCCGAGGCTGCAGGGGAAGGGCT
Source organism: Pleurodeles waltl (assembly GCF_031143425.1). Lineage (NCBI taxonomy): Eukaryota > Metazoa > Chordata > Amphibia > Caudata > Salamandridae > Pleurodeles > Pleurodeles waltl. The sequence goes on along the minus strand of NC_090444.1, from coordinate 1,379,890,711 downwards.
GGAGCCTCCCCCCACCACTGGCTACACCAGCATCTGCACCACGGCTAGCATCGTCACCTGCACCGCCGCAAGCCCCGCCGCAAGCCCCGCCGCAAGCACCGCCACCTGCACAGCTGAAAGTAGCACCACTGCCAGCAGCAGCAGCCCCAGTGGGCAGCCGTCCGAGGCTGCAGGGGAAGGGCTGGAGACTCCCCCCACCACGGCCAGCACCCCCACCAGCACTACCACCACTGTGCAGCCGTAGCCACCGGCGGATGGACTGTAGCCCTGCTTCCATGGAGAATCATGCATCCTGGCCACTGCAAATCTCGTGGCTCTGACACCCAGGTGAGTGACTGTGACCTGGCACCACCAAAGTACTGTATCACTGGGCACAACGCCGCCTCCAAAACCAGTGGAGGAAGGCATCCACTCACCCTATCCTTGGCAGGATGAAGCACACTGGGCACAAAGCCCCCTCCTGAACCAGTGGAGGAGCCACCCACTTGAGAGACTGAGGCCTTGCACTGCCCCGGACCAAGCAGTGGGCAAACCACCCACTTGAGAGATTGTGGCTTTGCACTCCCCAGCACCAAGCAGTGGGCAAACCCCCCACTTAAGAGACTGTGGCTTTGCACTCCCCAGGACCAAGTAGTGGGCAAACAAACCACTTGAGTGACTGTGGCTTTGCACTCCCCAGGACCAAGCAGTGGGCAAACCACCCAGTTGAGAGACTGTGGCTTTGCAATCCCCAGGACCAAGCAGTGGGCATGAGCCCCCTCCAGGAGCAGTGGTGTAGTACCATCTTCTGGCTGAGGTGCCCCCCTTCCCCGTCCCCCTGAGGTGCCTGTGTGTTTTAGACCTGATGCCCCTGCAGTGTTCTCTCCATTTTGAGGCAGGAGTCAAGTGTGGGCTTGGCCTATGTGGTATGGCCCAGTGGGCCATGGATTATTTTTGTGTGGACATTTGTAGGAGGCTCGCCTGGCTTGTAGTGGGTACCAATGGTACTTACACAGGTTCAGTTATCCCTTATTAGTAGAGTGTAGTAGTGTTCTAGCAGCTTAGACTGATAGAGGTAGCTATAGCAGAGCAGCCAAGGCTGAACTAGGAGACATGCAAAGCTCATGCAATACCACTTATATTATATAAGAACTACATCCTAAGAAACACAACACTCATAGTTACTAAAAATAAAGGTACTTTATTTTAGTGACAATGTGGCAAAAATATCTCAGAGGATATAGGGCCACATGTACGAAGCAAACAAATTGCGAGTTGGAAATAACGACTCTTTGCGAATCGCTATTTCCGACTCACATAATGGGATGAAGGCAAAAATCGCAATACCAATTTGCGATTCAGTGCGGAGTCGCATCGCAATTTGCAATCTCGCAATTTGCGAGATCGTTATTTGCGAAATCGCAATTCACGAGGTCGCAAATTGCACAAAGGTGTGGCCTGGACTTGCAAATTACGACTGACTCGCAAATTGCACGTAGGTGCTAAGAAAATAGGTGAAAACATACTTCCTGGTTCTGAGTGATTACATCAGATCCAGGAAGAACCTATATGGAACAGGGAAAAGCCTACCCGGCACAGGCAGCAGAGGCACACCCAGCTGAGACGAGCAACTACAGCCATGTCAGCTCAGGACAAGGAGACACCCACTGCTGGGAGGAAGAGGAAACTTAGGTTTTCTGAAAAGGAGCTGGAGTTCCTGACTGAGGAGTGCTGCCTGCACCATGATCTCTTGTTTGGCAAGGTATCAATGAGTGTCCCTGACACCCAAAAGAAGATCTGGCAGAACATCCTTATTAAGATCAATGCGATCGGAGTCAGCCTCGCACCGTTGATGAGGTTCGCAAAAGGTGGTACGACCTCAGGTCCAGGACCAAGGGAAGGGTGGCAGAGCATTTGAGGGAGATGCACGGAACAGGAGGAGGACCATCAACAGTACCACCCCCTACAGCCATTGAGAGCATGGTGGAGACCACTCTAGAGCCGGAGTCTGTGGAATGAATCGGAGACCTGGAAAGTTCTGCACCGGGAACATCCACAAGTAAGTACCAAAATCACTTATTTACACGACTCAATGCACCATGTACACAAAAGCATGCATTCTCCAGATATGCTCCATTCCCATATTGCAACCTACAGAACAATGCATTATGGGTAATGTAGTACAGTAGTCCAACTTTTGAGAAACATTTATTGTGATACACCAAGCATATGTGAGGCACTGAAAGTGTGTCCCCTGTGTCACACAGGTCTCCCACAAGGACACACCAACAACCCTACTGTGCAGGGAGAAGAACCTGCCACCAATAGAGCAGACGAGGCAGCCAGTGTAACAGCAGGGGAGTGCATCACTACACCACTCGTCCACCATGCACGATAGACCAACGACGACACAGATATTGATCTTGAGGCAGGCAGCTTGACACTGGGGCCGCTGATGAGTGGGAGTCTGCCACATAGGTCAGCTGGGTCTGGGCGGAGACGGCAATGTCCAACACAGTCAGCCAGTGAGGAGGATGTCACCGGTGAACAATTCCTAGGACTGAAGGCATCCTTACTGAGAAGTTACCGGCTGCAAAATAAACACATGCGGGTTATGAACAGGAACCTGCACAGACTTACAACAGACCCTCTCCCAGGGTTTTGCCAATGTGGACAACCAATTCACTGCCATGAACAACAACATGGCAAACCTCACCAGCTCCATCAATGACTTGGTCAGGTAAATAGTGGCAGATAGGGCCCATTCAAGGCGCAGAGAGCGCAACACTGCTGCCCATTTGGACCGACTGAGTCAATCAAGTGGGCGCCTTGCAACCACTACTACCTACCTGTCAAGGCGCACCGTAAAGCTGCAGGTAGAACTTGCCCATTTTGCTGGTGATGTGGCAAGGAGACTAGGGCGCATCAGCCACGCAGTGGACCTAATAGAGATCACCCAGGCAGCAACGGGCATTGGCGATACCCCTCAGGATAGTGAGGACATTTCCAGCGTCAGCAGTGTATCTGCCTCAGATGCACGCATCCTGCAGAATAGCAGTGCCCGCCAAGGATCAGGGGACCAACCAGGATTGGGCCATGGTGGCCATAGTTGCAGGAGGGTGTGAGCTACCTATTCTGTGTTTTGCCAGATGCACATGATGTAAATGTGTTAGACATTACATTTTGCTTTTTTCTTGCCATTGAGATGTCAAAAGTTCAACATTACATTCCTGACATTAAAGGGATTATTTTTTGGACTACACAACCTGGCTATTTGTGTCTTACATTTGTGAGTGTTGTCACGGTTGCCACGTACCTGCAAAGTAGTGAGTTGCAATGTGGTCCCATCTCTGTCTGCCCTCGAATGCAATGCTACCATCCCCAGGCTGTCGGTGTGGTAGCTCTTGCTCCTCATCCTCCGAATCTGTGTCGTCAAGGGTGAGATATAGCCCACGTCTGGTGGCAATGTTGTGGAGGATGGCACATGTTGCAACGATCTTGCATGCAGTCTCGGGGGCATACTGGAGTGCCCATCCACTTTTGTGCAGGCATCGGAAACGTGACTTCAACAAACAGAAGGTCCTCTCAATGACAGCTTTGGTCCGCCGATGTCCTATGTTGTATCGCCTCTCATTCTGATTGCCAGGTGTTAGGTATGGGGTGAGTATCCATGGTCTCAGAGCATATGCACTGTCACCTGTGTGACAAAAGAGCCAAAATGAGCAGGGCATCACATGGTTATGCAGTGACATGCATTAAAGACAACAGAGTGTACTAGACAGTACCTAATAAATATCCTTCGCCAAACTCCCAACGTTCTAGGCGTCGGTGTATCCCACTGTGCCTGAATATGTATGCATCATGTGTACTCTCTGGAAATTTAGCCTCAATGTCAGTAATGACATTATGGGTCACATACCACCTGGATGTTTAGTGAGTGGGTACATTTCCTATTGCGGAACATATATTCCAGATTTGCTAGTGGGAAAATTGGTATATGTGTTCGGTCCACACACCTTATTACATGAGGGAAGTTGGCAATTCTGTGGAAATCCAACTTGGTGATGTTAATTTCCGCCTCATTCCCGGGAAGGTATATATATCTGGATATGTGTGCGAGTATGGCATCTAGGAACCGTCTGAAGAATCGTGAGAGGGCACTTTGGGACACCCCACCTGCAACAGCAATCACCCCCTGATAGGGCAAGAAATGCAGTGAGCAGAGCACTTGCACATGTGTGGGGATGGAGCAGCCGCGCATTGTCTGGCGTTCAAGCTGAGGTTTCAGCAGTTCAATGATCTCTAGGATAACTGCGCTATTTATCATAAATCTCGTCCTCAGTTTGTTGAAATAGTGTCTGCCTGGTTCGGTATATCCTTTTCTGTCTCTGCGTTCTCCTTCTCTGCTGGGCAGCCTGGACTCTCCTCCTCCATGCAATCGCATAGAGTGCAGCCATTTTGAGAAAACCAGATGCCTTCTAGGTCTCCTTTTATACTTTGGTTCTGGTTACCACCTGTTTGGAATCAGTGCTAATCTGGGTGTGCAAAACGGGCGTTTTGCGACTAGCGCAATTTGCGACTGCCTTGTGCATTCGGTTTGCGACTTGCAATTTGTGACTTCTTAATTGCGAGTTGCAATTTAGAGTTACAATTTTTGCAAGTCGGTAATGGGTCGCATCGCTATGTGGAACTCCGAAATGGCATTGGAACATACCATTTCGCTTTTTGCGAGGTCGCAAATAGCGCTGTGACCGATTTGCGACTCGCAAATCTTTCGTACATCTGGCCCATACTCCCTTAAGAGGTAAGTAACATACACAAAATATACATAACTAACCAATTCAGGTAAGTAAAACAGTAAGAAAGTAGGTCAAACACTGTAAACACAATAGGATGTAACAGGCCTAGGGGCAGCACAAACCATATACTAATAAAGTGGAATGTGAACCACGTAGGCACCCCTAGGCAAGTGTAGTGTGTAGAGGGTCACTGGGAGTGTGAGAAAACACTATGGGTGTAAAGGAGACCCCACCTCAAGACCCTGGAAAGTAGGAGTAAAGTAATACTATTTCCCCAGAAACACACTAAAGTCGTGATAAAGTATTTTGCAAGGGCCACAACAGACTGCAAAGCATTGAAGATGGATTCCTGGACCTGAATACCTGCAAGGGAAGGGGACCAAGTCCAAGAGTCGCTAAAGTGTCCGGGGGGTGGCAGGAGCCCACTAAACCCCAGATGAAAGTGCAAAATGGCTGCCTCTGGTTGGAAGAAGCTGCAGGTTTTGCAACAACAAAAGGAGGTAGGAAGTTCTTCTTCATGCAGAAGATTTTCCATGGCGTGCTGGAAGATGAAAAGTTGTTTCCTTGGCAAAGTACCACAAACAAGCCATGCTACCTGAAAGTCATGGCTGGAGAAAAAGGGTAATGCCCGGGCCCAGGAAGGACCAGGATATTGCCACTTGGGAGAGGAGACAGAGGGGGCCCTCAGCAACGTAGAGAGCCCATGGACAAGAAGGAAGAACCTGCAGAAGCCCTTGAACATGGGTTCAAGAAGTCTGAACACAATGGTCATCTCAACACTGCAAAGAGAGGTCCCACGACACCGGAGATCAACTCAGGGATCTGGGCATCACAGGACGGAGTGCTGAGGACCTAGGCTCAGCTGTGCATGCAGGATTTCTCGGAAATGTGCACAGAAGCCCTTGTAGCTGCAGATCACACGGTGCACAGGATTACTGTCTGGGAAGGGGAGGCAAGGACTTACCTCCTCCAAATTCGGACAGTTGGACCACTGGACAGTCTGGGTCACTTGGGTCCACCACCTGTTTTCCAGATGCCACACTTGTCAGGATGAGAGGGGACCCAGAGTACCAGTGAAGCTGAAGTTTGGTGCCTGCTGGAGCAGGGGGAAGATTCCATTGACCCAAAGGAGATTTAATTGTGGCTTCCAGTGCAGGCTGAAGGCAGGCATCCCCCAGAGCATGCACCACCGGGAAGCAATCGAGAAAGCCGGCAGGATTAGGCGCTACAATGTCCCTGGTAGTCTTCTGGCTACTTTGTTGCAGTTTTGAAGGTGTCCAGGAGCAGTCAGCGGTCGATCCTTGGCAGAAGTCGAAGAAAGAAATGCAGAGGAACCTTGATGAATTCTTGCAAGTCATAATCTGCTGAAAAGCCCACTGGAGAGACCTTAAATAGCCCTCAGAGGAGGATTGGCCACCTAGTCAGAAAGGGTCTCTGACGTCACCTGCTGGCACTGGCCACTCAGAGGCCTCCAGAGTGCCCCCACACCTCTGGAAACAGGATGGCAGAGGTCTGAGACACACTGGAAGAGCTCTGTGCACCACCCCTGGGGTGGTGATGGACAGGGGAGTGGTTCTTTTTCCAGTTTCGCGCCAGAGCAGGGACTGGGGGTTTCCTAAACTGGTGTAGACTGGCTTATACCATCTGTGCCCTTCAAAGCATTTCCAGAGGCTGGGAGAGGTTACCCCTCACAGCCTTTAACACCTATTTCCAAAGGGAGAGGGTGTAACGCCCTCTCCCAGAGGAAATTCTTTGTTCTGCCTTCCTGGAACTGGGCTGCCCAGACCCCAGGAGGGCAGAACCCTGTCTGTGGGGTGGCAGCAGCTGTAGCTGCAGAAACAAAACCAAGAGAGCTGGTTTGGCAGTACTGGGGGTCCATGGTGGAGCCCCCAGGATGCATGGAATTGGCTCCCCAATACCAGATTTGGAATGGGGGGATAATTCCATGATCTTAGACATGTTACATGGCCATAATTGGAGTTACCACTGTGAAGCTACATATAGGTATTGACCTATATGTAGTGCATGCGTGTAATGGTGTCACCACATCCACAAAGTCTGGGGAAATGGCCCTGAACTATGTGGGGGCACCTTTGCTAGTGCAAGGGTGCCCTCACACTTAGTAACTTTGCACCTAACCTTCAACAAGTGAAGGTTAGACATATAGGTGACTTATAAGTTACTTAAGTGCAGTGAAAATGGCTGTGAAATAACATGTGCGTTATTTCACTCAGGCTGCAATGGCAGTCCTGTGCAATTATAAGGGTGTTCCAGTATGCCAATTGAAATTGATAAATGTAGTCACTAGCCTATAGTGACAAATTTAAAGGCATAGAGAGCATGAGCACTGAGGTTCTGATTAGCAGAGCCTCAGTGACACAGTTAGGCACTACACAGGCATACACATTTAGGCCACAAACTATGTGCACCTGGGTCCTGGATAGCAGGATCCCAGTGAGACAGGCAAAACATACTGACATTTAGGTTTTTATCTATGAGCACTGGGGTCCTGGCTAGCAGGATCCCATTGACACAGTAAAAACACACTGACGCACACTCACAAACAGGCCAAAAGTAGGGGTAATCATGTTAGAAAGAGGCTACTTTCTCACAACATTGTCCCTCATTTTGTATATATTGTATATATTGTACATACTGTTCATTTATTTATGTACGTATTTCTAAGTATTTTTAATATTACACTCATTTGACTCCATTCCTTTTGTCCTTGCGTTAATCCTGAGGGTTACGGGGTGTATTTGTAATGTTGACGCATTTGTTTGTGTATATGGTGTTGGGGGTGAGGGTGGGGGTGGGGGTGTTGCATATGTGTGTCACTCTCTTTTTCCTCCCCTGTGTGCTAGGTGCAGTACTCACTGTGGTGGTCGTCGCCGGCGTTGGCACTCCTGGTATATGAGCAGATACACCAGCATGGGAAAGACGTGCAGCTCGGGCTCCATGGCGTCCTGGTTCTTCCTTGAGTGTCGAGAGGTGAGTTGTATCCCTTCAGAACACTGTTTCCGCCGTGCTTTTGATGGCGTTTTTACCGCCCTGGAAAAGGTGGTGGATAGGCCTCTTGTAATACAGTGGGCGGAGCCTCGTCTTCCACCTGACTGCCGCGGTGTGTGTTGCTACCGCTGTGGCGGTCGGAGTGTTAAAACTGGCTGCCTGTGTTGGTGGTTTCTGCTGTGGTCATGATTCAATTTTTTTTACCACCGGCCTGTTGGCGGTGTTACTGCTGCTTTACCACCGACCGCCAGGGTTGTAATGAGGGCCTTTGTCTCCTAAGTTAAGCCTTGTTATTCATTGCCAAGCTACTTAGTCTTGAGCTGGGGTTAATTTATTGAGACCTAAATGAACCTAATGGGGGTTAGTGGCCTATTGCTAAGTGTTGGTACTTACCTGCCCTTACCAATAATCCACTGGCCAACATTTTTGTTGTGCAGTGGTGGTATTCAGTACTTGTGTTCAGTATCACACTACAGTTTTGAGTAAAGCAAATTAAAAATCCTTAAAATTGTCCTAGTGCAAACATTTTTTGATTTTTAATTTGGATTAGTTTCATTTATTGCATTTTTTTGATTTTTCTAAATTCTTGCTTCCAATTTTTACAAAACATTTTTGTTGACACAGACTTGGGATCTATGGAGCTTGAACTGGCTAGCCTACCCACAATGACAGTAGTTCAGCATATGGAGTTGTGTGCTAAGAGGGGGTTGCCTACAGCCACTAACCTCAGGAAAATCTTTTGGTTAAATCCGTGACAGCCTGGGCTGAGGCCCAAGAAGTAGGCACAGAGGCATAGGAGAAGATGCCAGCTCCAAACACTCAGGGGAGTGAGGGCCTCTGAGCCTTGGTGAGGATGAGGAAGACCAGTCCTGACTGCACACAGTTACCAGGGCCATATGGAAGAGGGTCCCTTCAGAAGGAGAGAATCTGTCCCTTAGAGAAAGAGAGCTGGAAGCCCAGCTAGCCTACATAGATTTGGAGGCTGAGAAGCTGGCCCTAGAAAAGAGAAGTGGGCAAGGGAAGAGAAAAGAGATGGTGGCAGCGGCAGAGAAGCTAAGATGTCCATGGGTGGAGGGTCTTGTCCCAGACTACCTAAGTGGTAGTTCCTGCCTGTGTAGAGGGCGATGATATAGATAAATGGCTGGGAGCCTTTGAGAGGGCCCTCCAGATGAGGAGAGTTAAACCTCAACACTGGGTTTCACTCTTATGGGAGTTGGTCCCCAACTCTGGGAGGGATAGGCTTCTGATCTTAAGTGGGGAGGAGGCAAATTCATACCTCAGTATGAACAGGTGCTTAACTAAAACATTTGGTCTGACCCCGAACAATATAGGCTTAGGTTTAGGGAAACCCAGAAAACAGCTACCCTGACCTGGGTTGATTTTGTAGACATCTCAGTTAAGGCACTAGGGTGCTGGATACAGGGCAACAAGGTAAGTACCTTTGCAGGGCTTTACAATTTGATTATGAGGGAGCACCTTCTAACTAATTGTGCACAAGAGAAGCTCCACCAGTATCTAGTTGACTCTAAGTTGACCAAACCCAGAGAGCTGGGGGCAGCAGATGACTGGTCAAGAACCAAAATAAACCTGAAAACCATTGGGGATGACCAGAGAAAGGGAGGATATGGTTCTTCTCAGGGTAACAACCAAGGGAAAGATGAAAAGAAATTCAAGGAGTCCTCACAAAAGTCCCCAAAACCTTCTCAGGGTGCGGGAGCACTGAGCCATGCCACTTCTAAAGAGAAGGGGAGCCAGGGTCAGCCAAGAGCTCATGAAGCTCTGAAATGACCAGAAGGCTACCATGCCTGAGTATCACCCAGGTAGGCTGGTGTGGGTTTTGGAGCCTTCCACTCCCAGGGCTCTCCAGGCCAAATGGACTGGGCCCTATTCAGTGTTGGAGAAGAAGGGTGAGGTCACCTACCTGGTGGGCCCTCATATGATCCTGCATGTAGGAAAAATCTTTCAAACGTGGTTTATCTCTGCCCAGCATTACTGAAGGAGCTCAGATTCTTACTGTGGGGTAAGTGGAATGAATTAGGGGTCCATTCATGTTGGCAGTCTGTAATTGAATCTCTGGATTCGAACAACCTGATCTTGAATGTCCTGCTAAAGAAAGGTATTAAGGTTGCCTTAAACAGGTTCACCAGTGGCACTGCAATCAGCGACTAATGGGTTGTGCAAACATATCTTGCTCCATTGGCTTCTGTAGCATAAAGGGATAACGCTTGATTTTTGTAAATTATTGTTGTTTGCTCTATTGATTTAAGTGTTTTTTCTCTTTTGGGAGGGGGAACATCGCAAACACACAAGCACTTTAAGGACATGCATAGGTGTTTTTAACAAACAACCTGTGCAATATGACTTTATATTCATTGAATTTTGCAGCTTGGATTTTTCTTCAATGCCTTTTTATGTATATATTTAAATATACTTTCTTACTGCAAATGTATCGTTTTTTAAACATTCATGAAATTTTTTCTGTTCTTGTGCTTAAGCAATTCGGTTTTTTAGATTGTTTGGTATTAGTGTTGTGCTCTCAGCAGCAATATGAGGTTTTAAAGTTATGCACATACCATGAAGTGGGTGTTTATATATTATTGTAATTGATTAATATTGGTTTTAAATTGTAAGGGATTTTTATATCTATACAATAAACTATTAACAGTGTTACTATCAAATTATTTCATAAAGGTGCCTCACACTTTTATGATTATCCTACTATAAAAGAACGTCAAATGATAGCACCTGATGTAGCGTATGATAAATGAAGTAATTTACCTGCTGGCTTAGGAATCACTCTAGATCAATGTATTTTAAAGAACACACATAATTACTCTAGCATCAGGGAACCCATATGGGAACTGTTGTCCCTTTTCTTCACCCCCTCTTTTTTTAAAAGGAGGGATTTGACTAATGTCTTCACAAGTATTCTGAAGATCAAGATAGTAAGACATCTTATTATCATCAGTAGGAGCACTGCGTCACTCTGATAACCTTATCAGCACTTTTAAGATCGAAATAGCAAGATATTCGTTTAGCACTTTAAGGAGGAAGAAGTCACTTTAATAAGATAGATGAGTAGTGAGTTTTCCAGTCACCAGTCGGAAGTTATAGTTAGGAGCTAGTTTCCACAGAAAAAGCATTTTTTGACTTGCCTATATCTTTAGCACCATTTGACGAATCTTCACAGAATTTTCCCTAGAAAGTGCCCTCTAGGGTTGTGTTATGAATGGAAAATTTTGGGATGATCCTTCAAGCGGGGGCCGATAAAAAGGGGGTGGTCAAAGAAAGTGTGTTTCCCATGCTAATTCCCATAGACTCTTTAGACACGTCTGCATCCAGACCTGCTGGACAGAATTACAACATTCTTTGCAAAAATGTAGCTTTTGGTCTACAGATCCCACTTTTTTTATTTGGTGTAAATCCTTTCAGTAGTTTTGAGACATTAAAACGAAAACAAACATGATGAGATCTGATTGGCAGCCAACACCTCAAACAAGAAATGTTGGCACCAATTTCGGGCTTCAGCTGAGTCCCAAAAGAAAGTTGTAAAAAAAAGTGGGGCAGGGAATGTATGCACTAGCCTTGATCCAGGGGTCCCCCTAGCACCTCACCATGGCTAAAAGGATTTTTTTTTTTAGGTTGCTGAGAAATACATGGCTGGATCCACAGATTATGCTGAGATTTTAACATTAAAAAAACATGGTATCTCATGTTTCTCAGTGCTTTGTCCCCAGGTGGGCCAGGTTCATGGGGGTATCCCCAAAATAAAGGAGTGGGGCGCACAGCAGACCAGCACCTCCCTCATTAAGAACACAAAATGTTAATGGGGGCCCAGAGGATCCTCCAGCCCCGGGACAACCACAACCCTGGGGCTACAGAATAGGGGGACCCGCTGACCCCTAGGGATACAATATTGTAATATGCCGGGATGGTGTGAAGACCCCCCAGAAGCTGGGAAACACCACATCCCCAGTACCTAATGTAAACAATTTGTTTGGGGGATGCATGGATCCTCCCTCCCCCCAAGCCCTGGGGACTGCTACTTCCCCCGGGCTACAAAATCAAGCCCCAGTCCTGTAGTGAATCCTATTTTGTTTTAATGGGAAGCAGGAGTTAGTTTAGCCTTCTGGCTTGCAGACCTGTGCCCCAGTCACCCAGTGACTTTTACCCTACTTAGGCTGCTCTGTTTTAGCACAGTTATTTCATTTTATCTTTCCAAGGTGGCTGCATTGTTTTTAGTTAGGACAATGTTTTAGTTTCCTGCTATCAGTGCCACTCTGCTAAGGCGTCACTATAAGCCCCAGAGATAGATAAGATGTAGGTATTCACATTAGGTACTTCCCACTTTGTGCTTTTGAGGGAATTGTTTATGTAATTGCCCCCACAAGCATGTCTTATTATTTATTGTTTGGGAACAGACCTACATCAGGGGTCCGAGCAGATCTGTATAAATGCACCTCACATAGACAGTCAGAGGGATTCATACCAGATGTTATTGACGCTATCCATGCTACATGTCACCTTGATGCTGACCAAGTCTTTGTGTCCCTACGGAGTCTGAGCTAGAGACCTCATTCCAAGGAGGGTTGGGGGGATCTTCTCATGGACATGGCATTGGCAGATTAGGTTTAATACACCTAGCTCTCTTTAGGTTAGAGATTAGGTTCATCATGCTAGGGTAGTAGGACATGTTTCATATCTCATATCATTTTATGTTATTGTAAGATGGTGGGGGTCTTTGTGTTAATGACTCCCGTGTTCACAATTCTGTTTCTGGCATTATTCATTATCCTTATCATTGCAGCCCATGCAACTTATCGTAGATTGCAACTCTGTTAATAAAACGTATTGGAATCTTCACTGCATCTCCTTCATGGCCTGTGTTTGATTGAGACATGTTGTTCCTGTGAGAAAGGGGTAATCTCCATTTAACCACGACACTCCCTGAGATGTCGCACTCCTGAGTCCATGCGTAAAGGCTGCCACAGATCACCTTTTACTGTTTGGGTTTTTGGTGAGGTACTGCTTGTGAGCCAGGAGGGTTGGGATGACAGTTGCGACTTATTGTAGGACAGGCATAGTCACCTACAAACATAAGAACTGTCATCCATGAACCAGCAGTCTTGCCTAGAGCTAGAGTAAAATTATGATAGTCCCCGGAACCATCACCACCCCAGGGCCAAATAGGAAACATTGCTCTCCCACACAGGAAGCTGCATTTTGAGCACCTCCCTGTTTATGAGAGCAATGCGAACTCTCGCAGGAGGCAGGGAGTCGGCTGGGACCATGGAGGCCTTGAGGCTCCCTCCGCAGTCCCATGAAATACTGAGGGGTGCCCTGAATTGGGCCAGGGTACCTAAGACAACATGGCAAGTCCCCGGGGATGGGGTCCCCAGGGACAAAATCAACCTAGGGAGGGCGGGGCCCGTGGCCCACCTCCCATTTTAAACCATTAAAATGGGCCTGGAGAGGTTGTGGTTCCCGTGGCCTAGGCGAGTTTGTATGTCCTCTCTTCCTATTTTGCATTTGCTGCCCTGAAAGGTTGTGGTCCCTGGGGCCTGGGGGGTCTGTGTGACCCCCCAAATTTTTTATTGAGTAGCCCAGGGAAGTTGGTGGTCCGCAGGGCCCGTTGGGGTCTACGCAGCTCCCCCTTATATTTATTTACTGTAGCCCCGGGGAAGTGGTGGTCTTCAGAGTAGCAGTCCCTCCAAGCTATCATTACCTTAGGGCATCAATTATAGTTACCTGAAAAACTCTCATTGTATCAGCTAAATGTCCATGGTTTTGTACGTTTAAAATTAGAGCTTAACTATAATGGTTTTTTTAAGCAAATTTCAGTTTCTTTAATTCTCTTTCCTAAGTGTAACATCCCTGTAACCCTTAGTGTTTTCAGTGAATGTATATAACATATATATATATATATATATTCACTCAAGAAATTAAAGGTTACTGGGACGTTACAGCTAGGTTCTGAATTTACTTGCATAAAACCATAGAAATTCAGCAGTTAGAGGTTTTTCAAGTAACTATAACCCATGCCCTATGGTAACTATAACTTGTGCCCCAGTATGCACATTTTTTTCTTCAATAACTTGACAGCTAATCATTCATTTATATTTTTATTTACGTTATAAAAAAGTTGTCATGAGTGCTGTAACATCTGGGGAAATTATCAGTGCATGGTGAGTGTGTGAGTTATAGTAACCCTAGGGCGCAAGTTATAGTTTCTTGAAATATCTCTAACTATAACAGTTGAATTTCTAAGGTTTTGTGCGAGTAAATTTAGAAACTAACTATAACATCTCTGTAACCTTTATTTTTGTAAGTTAATTGCTATGGTGTTTCAAATGTAAAATAATTTTATGTTACTTATGGTAATTTTACGGCCTTAGGCCATGCAAGGCAGGGGTTGACAGCAAGGCCTGGCCTGTAGCCAGGCCCTGTAGCCACCCCCTATAACCAACCAACCCCCATTACCACCCAACCCCATGCCACGGATGGCAGGGGTTGGCAGCAGGTCCTAACTCTCTGGGTGTGAGAATAGGTGTGAGAGTGTGTCTCTGGATGTGAGAGTGTCTGTCTGGCTGTGAGAGTGGGTGTGAGAGGGTCTATGTGGGTGTGAGAGTGGGTGTGAGAGTGTCTGTATGGGTGTGACAGTACGAGTGAGAGGGTGTCTCTGGGTGTGATAGTAGGTGTGTGTCTCTGTGAGTGTCTGTGTCTGTATGGGTCTGTGAGTGGGTGTGTGAATGTCTGAGTGGGTGTGTGAGCGTCTGAGTGGGTCTGTGAGTGAGTCTCTGAGTGTGTCTGTGAGTGAGTGCATGAGTTTCTAAGTGGGTTTGTGAGTGAGTGCATGAGTCTCAGAGTGGGTCTGTGCGTGCGTGTGTGAGCCTGAGATTTTTTTTGAGTGGGTGGGTGAATGTCTAAGTTGATCTGTAAGTGGGTGCATGAATGTCTAAGTGGGTCAGTGAGTGAGTGTCTGAGTGGGTTTATAGGTGGGTGAGTGAGTCTCTGAGTGGGTCTGAAAGTGGGTGTGTGAGTATCTAAGTGAGTATGTGAGTGGGTGCATGAGTGGCTGAGTAGGTCTATGAGTGGGTACATGAGTCTCTGAGTGTGTCTGTGAGTGAGTGCATAAGGTTCTGAGTGGGTCTGTGAGGGAGTGCATGAGTCTCTAAGTGGGTCTGTGAGTATGTGCGTGAGTCTGAGTGGGTGCATGAATGTCTGAGAGGGTCTGAGAGTGGGTGGGTGAATGTCTGACAGGATCTGTGAGTAGGTATATGAGTGTCTAAAGGGGTCTGTGAGTGGGTGTGTGAGGGTCTGAGTGGATTTGTGAGTAGGTGAGTAAGTCTCTCAGTGGGTATGTGAGTTGGTGCATGCTTGTATGAGTGGGTCTGTGAGTGGATGCATGAGTGTCTGTGTGGGTATGTCAGTAGCTGTGTGAGTGATTTGGCCACAGAGGAATCTCACCTGCCTTTTTATCTAACAAGAGTCCACAGTTTTGCACAAAACATTCACCCAAGTGGTGCTCTTTCTGCCTCCTTGGGTAAATGTCCACTATGTATCCTACACTACAGCTGCGTAACAGAGCACAAGGAAATGTCACCAGTGATCATTTGTGCAATTTGGCAATATGACTGTTCCTTGTGCATCTTTATCTAGAAATATGTGATAAAATGAATCCTCCTAGAGTGAGGCCAACAAGGCTACAAAGATGTGTATCACCACCAAACCAGGGTCCTTTCTTTTATCTATATAAAGCAAGTGCTTCTTTTTGTTCTAGAGATGTCCTCCTATCCTTCAGCATCAAGAACGCATCACCACAATCAGTGGAAAACATACTGGGAGGCCCTTTGGTAAGCTGCCCATCATCCTGCGAAAAGGCAGGAAGACCTTAGCTTACTACTAAGGTGGACGGTGTGGGGCCAAGATGGCGCAGCTTGGAGGTGATTTGCACATTTGCATACTTGTAGTAATTTAAACGGAGAACCATGGACTCTGCTCTCATCAGGAGAGGACAAGACTGAACCCACTCATCACAGACACATACAGATTGTGCTTCAATAGATCAATGATTCATTCACCACCACAAAGGATTTCAGACTGTTTTTCAATAAGGAATCGCCCCGGTCTGGCTATCATTCAATAGGGGAGGGGGGACAACTCTGCCCCACTCCCGGGCTGATTTTGGCCCCAGGGACCCCAACCCCCAGAGCCTGACCTTCATTCAATAAGGTAGGGCGGTTGCGCAGCCCCCCTCCTCAAGCCAGTTTCAGCCCTGGAGACCCAGTGCCTTTCCATGTCTCCTGGGTGCCATCCTGGGAACCAAGTGTGTAATGGGACCATGGAGGAACCCTCAAGGCCCCAGAGGTCCCATCCGGCTTCCCTCCTCCTGCGGGAGCCAGTACTGCTATAGCACACAGGGAGCTGCTAAACATACAGCTCCCTGTGTGCAAGAGCAATCATTTCATCTCTTTTCCTACCCGATCTCTGTGGGAGCACATTGACAACTCTTGCCTGCTGGAAGCAGAGTGTTTGCTCTGATTTGGCAGGAGTGATAAAAGTTCCTGCCAAGTCAGAGCAAGCAGCTATGTCCTGGGGGTGGGTACCCTGGGACATAGTAGGAGCCGGCCCTGGGTGTGGCAGTCCCCAGGGCCATTATTGACTTCATGAGGGGGGCCATGCGGCCCCCCTCCAACAGTTAATTTAGCCTGGGAAGGTGGTGGTCCCGAGGGATGGAGTTCTGCAATGGATCCCCTTCATTATTTTATTTCAGTCCTGGGGAGGTGATGGCCCCTGCAGAGGGGATGCAAAGCCCCACCTTTATTTGAATGAATTGCCCCAGGACGGGGGTCATCCTCGGGGCTGTAGGGGGGCCTTGAGGGACATATTTTTTCTTGAATAAATTGAATAAATTAATTTGCCAGAGCAGGGTAAGTGACAGATAGATTTTTTTTTTTCATTTTTCTACTCAGATACCAAGAGTATGATATTTAGATTTTTTGTTTGGTCTAAATTGGTGTATATGTTCTTGGAATTTTGGTTAAGGACTTTATAATCAATCAAATTGAAAAGTATGCATTTCCAGCCTTTGGTATTTATGAAATATCTTGGTTTCAATAGGTAATGATTTTTTTTTTTATTTACGCACCCTGCTTTTATACCATCTGTTAAAGTATGATTAAATTAATTTTATAAATTAATTTTATAAATTGATTGTTCCTCTAGTGACTGATTAACGGTTTCACTGGTGTACTAATGCCGAGATTTTTCCCTACTATTGAACCACATTTCTTTTCAATTGGTGCCCACCAGGGGCACCCTGCAATATTTCTTATGATGAGATCCAAGGGGGAGCCCCAGGGCCCTCCTAAAGCTCTGCATGTTCCCTGCATGCAGCCCCATGGGCTCCAGAGGAGCCAGCAACATTTTGCTTTGTTTTATATCAATTATGGGGTGCCTGATTGCCACACAGGGCACCTAACATCATGTTTGCACTGGGGGATGCAGGGAAAGCCACAAGGTCCATTCAGCCCCACCAGCTCCAGTGCTTGCACCCATCCAATGCAAAAAAAGGTACCATTCACCACCTTGACATCATGCACCAGGTGCAAAAGGAGATGAGAGATGTAATGAAGGTATCTAAAGTGAGAATGAGAGCGATCGTTTGGGGGCTGCATGAAAGGAACAGTGTCAGACTTACCTCACACAATGAGACAGTGTGTGTCTACTCAAGTCCTCATAATTTTCAGCTCTCTTTCAATCACCTTTTTCAATATTTTCTGTGGTTTATGGGAGGCTGCACTGTAAAGGTTTAGCTCTTGGGTCTCAATCTTATTGTCTCCCTAGCTAAGTGCAAATTATACATTCAACAAGAATAGGGCCCTGTCCCCAAACCCCTAGCACACTCATGCCAGTTGCATACAATTGTGTATTTCTATTACTAAGAGCACCTGATGCAGTTGAAAGTTTAGGTGCTTGCATTTTTTCATTACTTCTAAAGACTATCAAACTTACAGACCTAGTAGGAAGCTTTGCTTTGTTTAATTTCCAAAGTCAATTAAAAACCTCCCAAAGGCAGTCAATCGTACAGTGTATACTGTCTTCAGCCATGTGCAGTTGGGGGGTTGGCCACAGGGCTTGCTCCTGGGGACCCCATCCCCAAGGCCCTTATTTTTAAAACGGGAGCAGGATCACATCCCTCCCTCCCCGAGCCTCATTAGGTCCTGGGGATGCTATCATCCAGCAGTTTTTTTAAAAGGGAAGGGTGGTGTCATTGGTAACCTCCTGAAAGAACTAGAAGTCAGGCTTGTTATGGTTCTAGTCATTATCGTATTGGCAAAAATGCATGCATTTTTGATCTTCTACTTCCTCTTGGTCTCCTCTGTATATAGTATTTAACTACGTTTTCTTCACCAGTCCTCTAATGTTCTTTATTGTTTGCTTTCTTGTAGGTGTGAAGACGCCTCCAGTCTCTCGCTCTACCCATTTCATCAACCTTGAAGAAATAACGAGGGGATCCAAGTTCAGGTAAGTGCATAGGTTAAGCTATTGGGGTTGGATCAAGGAAAGTGCTTGTAAGGGTAGGTGAAGGTGAGGCGGCCAACAAGCACTGGTACAGTGCAAAGAAGTGAGTCCCCGTGCCTGTCCGACGCCTCATGCAGGTCAATCCTACCCAAAATCTCCCTCACACTTACCCCCTTTTGTGATCCTGGTCATCACAAAGAAAGACCATACCTTGTGACGCCACAACCCTCCTGGATACACTCCATCGCTTCCTGGGATCCTTTTCCCCTCCTGGGTCCGTTGCTTGGGTTCCGTGCCTTCCTTCTTCCTTCTTGCCGCATCCACGGGTACCGTGTCTTCCCTCTGCTGGCTCCTGACTTCCACAGGTCCTGTGTCTTCTCTCCCGCACTCTTGCGCCTTCCACTCGGCTCCTGCGTCATCCCAGCAAATCACCTCCTGTACGAATCACCCCGCCTTTAGTCTGGGAGGTACCCATAAGTATTCCTTATTTCCGGTACACCAGCAGTCCGCGGTCCGCCCGGGGCACGGGGTCATGTCACTTGTTCATCCTAGGGTCTGGACCACTGCCTGGATCGTCACGGTGACTCTGTGACAGGACTCCCCTCCTGACACGGCCGATCTGGCCATGAGGATACGGCTGAACGAGATAGGTAGTCTGCCGTTACTTGGTTCTTGCCAGGAATATGGAGTGTCTGAAACTAAACAGGTTGTAGAGCTAGATTTGTGTTTTTATTACATGAAAGTCACTTCAAAGATGCATGATCAGTGAGTAAAGTGAAGCTTATTCCTATCAAGTAGTATTGGAGGGCTTCAACCGACCACTTTATGCACAAGCATTCCTTTTCATTGATTGGATAATGCAGCTCTGTTACGACTTATGTATAATACTGGGTGAAGATGCTTCTGACTATCAAGTTGCGATAGGACTGCACCTAGTCCATGATTGGAAGCATCGTTTTTTAAGACAAACGGTCTGGAAAAGTCAGGCATCTCAAAATAGAGTTGTCACAGAGGATGCTTTTAAGATTGTTGAAGCTTTCTTTCTGTTGAGGGGATAGTTCTGTTACCTTGTTGGGTTTTTGTTTCTGTAGTAGGTCAGTGAGCAGGGCTACTTTATAAGCAAATGTTTGGGATGAACCTTCGGCAATACCCAATTAGGCCCAAAAAGGATTGAATCTGACATTTTGTGTTCGGAAAGGGAAGTTCCTGAATGGCTGTTACTTTCTCCATTTGTGGTCTTATAGTGCCTTGGGTTATATTATATCCCAGATACTGTATCTCCTCCTGAGCTATTCGACATTTACTGGGGTCTGCAGTTAGGCCCGCTACTCAGAGTGTGTCAAGAACCAAGTCCAAATGTTGTAGGTGTGAGTACCACGACGAGCTAAATATAACTATATTATCAAGATAACCTGTGGCATGAGATCTATGGTGTCAAAGGATGGTATCCTGGTTCTAGCCAGGAGTCCACTTGGCTCCACCGCCCTGCCCCCGTGCCCCTGAGCCGCTCTGACTGCCACCTGGACAGCAGTCCGAGGCCCTCCTCCACTCGCAGGCACCCGCCTGCACCTCATCCCTGGTGCCTAGTGGTAGGCAGCTCTGGTTACCGTGTAAGTATCCCTTTGTGTTTTCTATTTCTAAACTTTTGTTATTGCCGTGTATGTATTTCTTGTATTTCTTGCCATATTATTGAATTTCTGCACTGTTTAGTTGCCGTGTACATATTTTTGCTGCATTTCTCCTTTTCTGTACTCTTTAGTTGCCGTGTACGTAGTTTTTAGTATTCTGTAGTTCACTGCTTTTTGTACTCTGCATTCTGCCCCCCTGTCCCCCCTCTCTCAGCGCTTGCTCCGCTCCCTCTCTGTCTCCCCACCCGTTTTCTCCTTTCTCCGGCTCCGGCCGGTCTCCGCTTTCACCTCCGCTGCCTCCTCTGTGGCCCCACCCCCGCACACACCCATTGGCCCTCCCTCCCACCTCCCAGCTGTCCCACCCACCCTACCCTCTTAATGGCGGCTGCTGCACGGAGCCCCGTGTGACTGCCTGACCTGTTCTGGCCAGGAGTCCACTTGGCTCCACCAGCCTGCCCCTGTGCCCCTGAGCCGCTCTGACTGCCGCCTGGACAGCAGTTCGAGGCCCTCCTCCACCTGCAGGCACCCGCCTGCACCTCATCCCTGGTGCCTAGTCGTAGGCAGCTCCGGTTATCATGTGAGTAACCCTTTGTGTTTTCTATTTCTATACTTTTGTGGTTGCCGGGTACGTATTTCTTGTACTCTATATTTTGCTGTATTATTCCATTTCTGCACTCTTTAGTTGCTGTGTACGTATTTTTGCTGTGTTTTTCCATTTCTGTACTCTTTAATTGCCGTGTACATAGTTTTTAGTATTCTGTAGTTTGCTGCTTTTTGTACTCTGCATTCTGCCCCCCGCTACCCCCTGCTCTCAGTGCTCGCTCCGCTCCCTCTCCCTGCCCGTTTTCTCCTTTCTCCGGCTTGGGCCGGTCTCCGCTTTCCCTGCCACAGCCTCCCCTGCAGCCCCACCCCCGCAAAAACCCATTGGCACTCCCTCCCTCCTCCCTCCTCCCAGCTGCCCCACACTCCCACCCTACCCTTTTAATGGCAGCCGCTGCGTAGACGTGCCTCTGGCACACCAGAGGCGCACCAGAGGCAAGCCCGTCTGTGTCTGTCTGTGCCCAGACCGCGCCCAGCACCAGTCCCCCTGGTCCCCCCCTGCTAAGACTCCCCAGACAACACTATTCCACAAACACACTCCACTCCCTCAACCCAAAAACACACTCTGCATGCACGCAAACCAACCCCACACACACACAAGGACCCTTCACCTGTTACGCCTGCCGTTTTTCCTGCTCCACCTCTCACACCTCTGACACTCACACGGCACACACCACCCCAGGCACCCCCCACACCAAACACCACAACCTCAACACAACAGACTCACGCACAACCCCCACACACTCCAACAGGCCCCACCTCAAGAGACCCCACAACCCCAACACACTCCACTACAACACCTCCAAAACCCACAACACCACAGGCACCCACACCCACACCAACATCATCACACAACACAATACTACTCCTCAACACCCGATCTCTACACAAACACACCATAGAACTCGGGGACCTCATCACATCACACTCACCTGACATCGTCTTCCTCACAGAAACTTGGACAAACCACTCATCTGAGCCCGACATAGCCACAGCCACCCCTGACAGATACAAACTCCAACGCAAAGATCGCCTAAACAAACGAGGAGGAGGCATCGCCATCCTGCACAAAGACACCATTAAGGTCACCAACAACACACACAACACCCTTGACAGCGCAGAACACATGCACTTACTAATCCACATAAACAATAATACCACCCTCAGAGGAACACTCAGATACAGACCCCCAGGACCACGCCCCCCCTTCTGCGACACCATCGCCGACACCATCAGCCCTCACGCACTCATCTCCACAGATTACATCTTCCTCAGTGATTTCAACTTTTACCTGGAGAACCCCCAAGACCACAACACCTCCTCCTTCCTAGACAAACTCACCAACCTCAGACTCAAACAACTGGTCACAGCACCCACCCACTCAGCAGGACACACACTCGACGCAATCTTCACTTCAAGCCAGTACATAACCTACACCCATACCACCGAACTCCAGTGGACCGACCACCACTGCGTCCATTTCTCCTTCGCCAAACCCCCCTCACACCACCTACAACAGACCATGCCCTACCGCTTGTGGGACAAGATGCCCTCAGAACACCTGAACTCCCAACTGGCACAGAACCCCCCTGCCCACACCAACAACTCCAACACTGCTGCCCACGACCTCACAAATTGGATCACCACCTGCGCAGACACATTTGCCCCCTTAGAAAAAACATCACCACCCTCAACATCAAGAACGTCCCATGGTTCACCACTGAACTCCACGACTCCAAACGCAAATGCCGTAAAGCTGAGAAAGCCTGGCGACAGGATCACTCAATCATTACCTTCTCCACGCTCAAACCCACCATTCACACTCACCACCAACTCATACGCATCACTAAAAGAGCATACTACAAAGAACGCATAGATAGCAACTCCCACAACAGCAAAGAACTCTTTGCCATCATCAAAGAGCTCTCCAAACCCAAAGCCAGCAACATAGACCCCACACACACAACTCCTCTGCGACTCCATCTCAACCCACGCCCACCGCAAAATCCTAGACATACACAATAGTTTCACAACACACACAACCACCGCACACACCCCCCATCCATCCAACTCAGACCCCCCTCACACACCACCAGCCTACTTACCACCTGGGTTTCCAACCACCGTCGAAGAAACCGAAACAACAATGAACTCCATCCACCCTGGATCCCCCTCTGGCCCCCGCCCCCACTGCATCTATAACAAAGCCAGCCCCACCATCATCCCCAAGCTTCGCAAATTAATCAACACCTCATTCGACACCTCCACCTTCCCAGACACCTGGAAACATGCAGAAATCACTGCACTCCTAAAAAAGCCCAAAGCTGACCCAGACAACCTTGCCAACTACCGCCCCATCTCCCTCCTCCCCTTCCCCGCCAAAGTCACCGAAAAACTAGTAAACACATGCCTATCCCACTTCCTGGAGGAAATCAACATACTCGACCCCTTCCAGTCCGGTTTCCGCAAGAACCACATCACGGAAACCGCCTTCATTGCATGCACTGACGACATCAGAACCAGAGTCGACAAGGGTGAGACCCTCGCACTCATCCTCCTACACCTCTCCGTGGCCTCTGACACCATCTGCCATCACACACTCCACACACGTCTGCACAACGCAGGGATTCGACACAAAGCCCTAGACTGGCTCACCTCCTTCCTCACCGATATAACCCAAAAAGTCTGCCTCCCTCCCTTCCACTCCACCGCCACCAAAATCATCTGCGGTGTCCCCCAGGGATCCTCCCTCAGCCCCACCCTCTTCAACATTTACATGACCCCGCTTGCCAACATCCTCCGGCCGCACGGAATCACTATCCTCTCCTATGCAGACGACACCCAACTCACCATCTTCCTCACCCGCAACCCTACCACTGCCAAAACCAACCTCCACGCTGCACTCCTCGACACCGCTGCCTGGATGACAGCCAACCACCTTAAGCTCAACTCCAACAAAACCGAAATAATCATTTTTGGACCCAACAAAACCATATGGGACGACTCCTGGTGGCCCACCGCCCTAGGCCCCGCTCCTACCCCTGCTAACCACGCATGCAACCTCAGCATCATCCTAGACCCCTCCCTCTCCATGACCCAGCAGATCAACGCCCTCACCTCCTCCTGCTTCAACACTCTCCCCACGCTGAAAAAAACCTTCAAATGGATTCCCTTAGAGACCAGAAAGACCGTCACCCATGCACTCATCAGCAGCAGGCTAGACTACAGTAACGCCCTCTACGCCGGCATCACACTCAAACTCAAACGCAAACTCCAGAGAATCCAGAACACAGCTGCACGCCTCATCCTGGATTTCCCTCGCCATGAACACATCTCACCACAACTCAGATCCCTTCACTGGCTCCCCATAGACAAGAGGATCACCTTCAAAATCCTCATCCACATGCACAAATCCCTCCACAACAACGGCCCAACCTACCTCAACCATAGAGTTAACTTCCACATGCCCATCCGCCACCTCCGATCTGCCGACCTCGCACTCTCCACAGTCCCCTGCATCAAACGCACTACCACAAGAGGCAGATCCTACTCCTACCTCGCCCCCAAGACCTGGAACTCCCTCCCCACCAACCTTCGCAAGACCCAAGATCTCCTGCTCTTCAGAAAAAAACTGAAGGCAAGGCTGTTCGAACAGTATCTCCCCCTCCCCCCACCTAAGCGCCTTGAGACTCTAGCGGGTGAGTAGTGCACTCTATAAATTTTTTGATTGATTGATTGATTATCCTTCAACCTCTAGAACTGGTAGGGGCCCCATGTAACCCTAAGGGCATTACTTTGAAATGATAAAGGCCAGAGGGAGTGGAAGAAGCATTTTGTTCTTGATCACTCACCCACGGAGGTATTTGCCAATACCCTTTGGTCAAGTCTAATGTGGTGAGATATCGAGCCGCTCCTAATTGCTTGATCAGTTCATCCACCCAGGGCATGTGATAAGTGTTGAACTTGAAAATGGAATTTAACTGATGTAAGTCAATGCAGAACCGAAGGGTACCATCTGGTTTTGGTACCGGTACGATAGGGGAACACCAGGGGCTGTGAAGGGTTCAAATATGTCCCCTTCTAACATTTCTGTTTATACTTTAAACAAATTAATTTTTCTGGTTCAGTCTAGATTTGGTGTTGAGTGAGTAACGTACGCTCCGGGTTTAGTGAAAAGACATCACGGTTGTGATATATCAACTCTAGCATTTGTTTTCTTTGTTTTTCATTGAGGTTTGTATTTAGATCAGGCAGAACTTCAATCCCTTTTGGGATTAGTGGCAGAAAATGTATGTCCAGGGATTAGTTGGGGGTGATAAATGACACGAGGGAGTTTGTATCTGGACTGGCCTCGGTCTCTTTCCATTCCTTTAGTAAATTAATGTGGTATACTTGTCCCTTTTGTCTGGCAGGAGGTACCACTACTTTGTAAGTGACAGGGGACACTTTTCCTATTACCGTATAGGGTCTCTGCCATTTAGAGAGGATTTTATTATCAGAAGAGGGGAGGAGTATGAGCACTTTGCTACCAAGTTGGAGTTCTCGTAGTTAACTGGCCTGGTCGTAACATTGTTTATGTTTCTCTTGGGTCTTCTCCATCTGATTCCTGACCTCTGCCCATAAGGAATATAGGTTTTCTTTGAGGGTCTGTGTATATTCAAGGAGATCCCTTCCCTCATTCTCTTCTTGCCACTGTCCCGCTGCCATATCTAATAGCATCTTAGGCTGTCACCCAAACACTAGTTAGAAGGGACTGTGATGGGTGGATTATTTTATATATATGCGTATGGATGGCATATAGGACCCAGGGAAGTTTTTTATCCCAGCGAGGGATATTGGTGTCATTGGTAACCTCCTGAAAGAACTAGAAGTCAGGCTTGTTATGGTTCTAGTCATTATCGTATTGGCAAAAATGCATGCATTTTTGATCTTCTACTTCCTCTTGGTCTCCTCTGTATATAGTATTTAACAAAGTTTTCGTCACCAGTCCTCTAATGTTCTTTATTGTTTGCTTTCTTGTAGGTGTGAAGACGCCTCCAGTCTCTCGCTCTACCCATTTCATTAACCTTGAAGAAATAACGAGGGGATCCAAGTTCAGGTAAGTGCATAGGTTAAGCTATTGGGGTTGGATCAAGGAAAGTGCTTGTAAGGGTAGGTGAAGGTGAGGCGGCCAACAAGCACTGGTACAGTGCAAAGAAGTGAATTCCCGTGCCTGTCCGACGCCTCATGCAGGTCAATCCTTCCCAAAATCTCCCTCACACTTCCCCCCTTTTGTGATCCTGGTCATCACAAAGAAAGACCATACCTTGTGACGCCACAACACTCCTGGATACACTCCGTCGCTTCCTGGGATCCTTTTCCCCTCCTGGGTCCGTTGCTTGGGTTCCATGCCTTCCTTCTTCCTTCTTGCGTCATCCACGGGTACCGTGTCTTCCCTCTGCTGGCTCCTGACTTCCACAGGTCCCGTGTCTTCTCTCCCGCACTCTTGCGCCTTCCACTCAGCTCCTGCATCATCCCAGCAAATCACCTCCTGTACGACTCACCCCGCCTTTAGTCTGGGAGGTACCCATAAGTATTCCTTATTTCCGGTACACCAGCAGTCCGCTGTCCCCACGGGGCACGGGGTCATGTCACTTGTTCATCCTAGGATCTGGACCACTGCCTGGATCGTCACGGTGACTCTGTGACAGGACTCCCCTCCTGACACGGCCGATCTGGCCATGAGGATACGGCTGAACGAGATAGGTAGTCTGCCGTTACTTGGTTCTTGCCAGTAATATGGAGTGTCTGAAACTAAAAAGGTTGTAGAGCTAGATTTGTGTTTTTATTACATGAAAGTCACTTCAAAGATGCATGATCAGTGAGTAAAGTGAAGGTTCTTCCTATCAAGTAGTATTGGAGGGCTTCAACCGACCACTTTATGCACAAGCCTTCCTTTTCTTTGATTGGATAATGCAGCTCTCTTACGACTTATGTATAATACTGGGTGAAGATGCTTCTGACTATCAAGTTGCAATAGGACTGCACATAGTCCATGATTGGAAACATCGGTTTTTAAGACAAACGGTCTGGAAAAGTCAGGCATCTCAAAATAGAGTTGTCACAGAGGATGCTTTTAAGATTGTTGAAGCTTTCTTTCTGTTGAGGGGATAGTTCTGTTACCTTGTTGGGTTTTTGTTTCTGTAGTAGGTCAGTGAGCAGGGCTACTTTATAAGCAAATGTTTGGGATGAACCTTCGGCAATACCCAATTAGGCCCAAAAAGGATTGAATCTGACATTTTGTGGTTGGGAAGGGAAGTTCCTGAATGGCTGTTACTTTGTCCATTTGTGGTCTTATAGTGCCTTGGGTTATGTTATATCCCAGATACTGTATCTCCTCCTGAGCTATTCGACATTTACGTCTGCAGTTAGGCCCGCTACTCGGAGTGTGTCAAGAACCAAGTCCAAATGTTGTAGGTGTGAGTCCCACGACGAGCTAAATATAACTATATTATCAAGATAACCTGTGGCATGAGATCTATGGTGTCAAAGGATGGTATCCTGGTTCTAGCCAGGAGTCCACTTGGCTCCACCACCCTGCCCCCGTGCCCCTGAACTGCTCTGACTGCCGCCTGGACAGCAGTCCGAGGCCCTCCTCCACTCGCAGGCACCCGCCTGCACCTCATCCCTGGTGCCTAGTGGTAGGCAGCTCCGGTTACCGTGTAAGTAACCTTTTGTGTTTTCTATTTCTAAACTTTTGTGGTTGCCATGTATGTATTTCTTGTATTTCTTGCCGTATTATTCAATTTCTGCACTGTTTAGTTGCTGTGTACATATTTTTGCTGTGTTTTTCCTTTTCTGTACTCTTTAGTTGCTGTGTACGTAGTTTTTAGTATTCTGTAGTTCTCTGCTTTTTGTACTCTGCATTCTGCCCCCCCTGTCCTCCCGCTCTCAGCGCTCGCTCCTCTCCCTCTCTGTCTCCCCACCCGTTTTCTCCTTTCTCCGGCTCCAGCCGGTCTCCGCTTTCACTGCCGCTGCCTCCTCTGTGGCCCCGCCCCCGCACACACCCATTGGCCCTCCTTCCCTCCTCCCAGCTGCCCCACCCACCCTACCCTCTTAATGGCGGCTGCTGCACGGAGCCCCGTGTGACTGCCTGACCTGTTCTGGCCAGGAGTCCACTTGGCTCCACCAGCCTGCCCCTGTGCCCCTGAGCCGCTCTGACTGCCGCCTGGACAGCACTCCGAGGCCCTCCTCCACTCGCAGGCACCCGCCTGCACCTCATCCCTGGTGCCTAGTCGTAGGCAGCTCCGGTTATCATGTAAGTAACCCTTTGTGTTTTCTATTTCTATACTTTTGTGGTTGCCGGGTACGTATTTCTTGTACTCTATATTTTGCTGTATTATTCCATTTCTGCACTCTTTAGTTGCCGTGTACATATTTTTGCTGTGTTTTTCCATTTCTGTACTCTTTAGTTGCCGTGTACATAGTTTTTAGTATTCTGTAGTTTGCTGCTTTTTGTACTCTGCATTCTGCCCCCCTCCTGCCCCCTGCTCTCAGCGCTCGCTCCGCTCCCTCTCCCTGCGCGTTTTCTCCTTTCTCCGGCTTGGGCCGGTCTCCGCTTTCCCTGCCACAGCCTCCCCTGCAGCCCCACCCCGCAAAAACCCATTGGCCATCCCTCCCTCCTCCCTCCTCCCAGCTGCCCCACCCTCCCACCCCACCCTTTTAATGGCAGCCGCTGCGTAGACACGCCGCTGGCACACCAGAGGCGCACCAGAGGCAAGCCAATCTGTGTCTGTCTGTGCCCAGACCGCGCCCAGCGCCAGTCCCCCTGCCCCCCCTGCTGAGACTCCCCAGACAACACTATTCCACAAACACACTCCACTCCCTCAACCCAAAAACACACTCTGCATGCACCCAAACCAACCCCCCACACACACAAGGACCCTTCACCTGTTACGCCTGACGTTTTTCCTGCTCCACCTCTCACACCTCTGACACTCACACGGCACACACCACCCCAGGCACCCCCCACACCAAACACCCCAACCTCAACACAACAGACTCACGCACAACCCCCACATACTCCAACAGGCCCCACCTCAAGAAACCCCACAACCCCAACACACTCCACTACAACACCTCCAAAACCCACAACACCACAGGCACCCACACCAACATCATCACACAACACAATACTACTCCTCAACACCCGATCTCTACACAAACACACCATAGAACTCGGGGACCTCATCACATCACACTCACCTGACATCGTCTTCCTCACAGAAACTTGGACAAACCACTCATCTGAGCCCGACATAGCCACAGCCACCCCTGACGGATACAAACTCCAACGCAAAAACCGCCTAAACAAACGAGGAGGAGGCATCGCCATCCTGCACAAAGACACCATTAAGGTCACCAACAACACACAACACACCCTTGACAGCGCAGAACACATGCACTTACTAATCCACATAAACAATAATACCACCCTCAGAGGAACACTCAGATACAGACCCCCAGGACCACGCCCTCCCCTTCTGCAACACCATCGCCGACACCATCAGCCCTCACGCACTCATCTCCACAGACTACATCTTCCTCAGTGATTTCAACTTTCACCTGGAGAACCCCCAAGACCACAACACCTCCTCCTTCCTAGACAAACTCACCAACCTCGGACTCTAACAACTGGTCACAGCACCCATCCACTCAGCAGGATACACACTAGACGCAATCTTCACTTCAAGCCAGCACATAACCTACACCCATACCACCGAACTCCAGTGGACCGACCACCACTGCATCCATTTCTCCTTCGCCAAACCCCCCTCACACCACCAACAACAGACCATGCCCTACCGCTTGTGGGACAAGATGCCCTCAGAACACCTGAACTCCCAACTGGCACAGAACCCCCCTGCCCACACCAACAACCCCAACAATGCTGCCCACGACCTCACAAATTGGATCACCACCTTCGAAGACACACTTGCCCCCTTAGAAAAAACATCACCACCCTCAACATCAAGAACGCCCCATGGTTCACCACTGAACTCCACGACTCCAAACGCAAATGCCGTAAAGCTGAGAAAGCCTGGCGACAGGATCACTCAATCATTACCTTCTCCACGCTCAAACCCACCATTCGCACTCACCACCAACTCATACGCATCACTAAAAGAGCATACTACAAAGAACGCATAGATAGCAACTTCCACAACAGCAAAGAACTCATTACCATCATCAAAGAGCTCTCCAAACCCAAAGCCAGCAACATAGACCCCACACACACAACTCCTCTGCGACTCCCTCTCAACCCACGTCCACCGCAAAATCCTAGACATACACAATAGTTTCACAACACACACAACCACCGCACACACCCCCCACCCATCCAACTCAGACCCCCCTCACACACCACCAGCCTACTTACCACCTGGGCTCCAACCACCGTCGAAGAAACTGAAACAACTATGAACTCCATCCACCCTGGATCCCCCTCTGACCCCTGCCCCCACTGCATCTATAACAAAGCCAGCCCCACCATCGCCTCCAAGCTTTGCAAATTAATCAACACCTCATTCGACACCTCCACCTTCCCAGACACCTGGAAACATGCAGAAATCACTGCACTCCTAAAGAAGCCCAAAGCTGACCCAGACAACCTTGCCAACTACCGCCCCATCTCTCTCCTCCCCTTTCCCGCCAAAGTCACCGAAAAACTAGTAAACACATGCCTGTCCCACTTCCTGGAGGAAATCAACATACTCGACCCCTTCCAGTCCGGTTTCCGCAAGAACCACATCACGGAAACCACCTTCATTGCATGCACTGACGACATCAGAACCAGAGTCGACAAGGGTGAGACCCTCGCACTCATCCTCCTAGACCTCTCCGTGGCCTCTGACACCATCTGCCATCACACACTCCACACACGTCTCCACAACGCAGGGATTCGACACAAAGCCCTAGACTGGCTCAACTCCTTCCTCACCGATATAACCCAAAAAGTCTGCCTCCCTCCCTTCCACTCCACCGCCACCAAAATCATCTGTGGTGTCCCCCAGGGATCCTCCCTCAGCCCCACCCTCTTCAACATTTACATGACCCCGCTTGCCAACATCCTCCGACCGCACGGAATCACCATCCTCTCCTATGCAGACGACACCCAACTCATCATCTCCCTCATCCGCAACCCTACCACTGCCAAAACCAACCTCCATGCTGCACTCCTCGACACCGCTGCCTGGATGACAGCCAACCACCTTAAGCTCAACTCCAACAAAACCAAAATAATCATTTTTGGACCCAACAAAACCATATTGGATGACTCCTGGTGGCCCACCGCCCTAGGCCCCGCTCCTACCCCTGCTAACCACGCATGCAACCTCAGCATCATCCTAGACCCCTCCCTCTCCATGACCCAGCAGATCAACGCCCTCACCTCCTCCTGCTTCAACACTCTCCCCACGCTGAAAAAAACCTTCAAATGGATTCCCTTAGAGACCAGAAAGACCGTCAACCATGCACTCATCAGCAGCAGGCTAGACTACGGTAACGCCCTCTACGCCAGCATCACACTCAAACTCAAACGCAAACTCCAGAGAATCCAGAACACAGCTGCACGCCTCATCCTGGATTTCCCTCGCCATGAACACATCTCACTGCAACTCAGATCCCTTCACTGGCTCCCCATCGACAAGAGGATCACCTTCGAAATCCTCATTCACGTGCACAAATCCCTCCACAACGACGGCCCAACCTACCTCAACCATATAGTTAACTTCCACATGCCCATCCGCCACTTCCGATCTGCCGACCTCGCACTCGCCACAGTCCCCTGCATCAAACGCACTACCACAAGAGGCAGATCCTACTCCTACCTCGCCCCCAAGGCCTGGAACTCCCTCCCCACCAACCTCCGCAAGACCCAAGATCTCCTGCTCTTCAGAAAAAAACTGAAGGCATGGCTGTTCGAACAGTATCTCCCCCTCCCCCCACCTAAGCGCCTTGAGACTCTAGCGGGTGAGTAGTGCACTCTATAAATTTTTTGATTGATTTATTGATTGATTATCCTTCAACCTCTAGAACAGGCAGGGGCCCCATGTAACCCTAAGGGCATTACTTTGAAATGATAAAGGCCAGAGGGAGTGGAAGAAGCATTTTGTTCTTGATCACTCACCCACAGAGGTATTTGCCAATACCCTTTGGTCAAGTCTAATGTTGTGAGATATCGAGCCGCTCCTAATTGCTTGATCACTTCATCCACCCAGGGCATGTGATAAGTGTTGAACTTGAAAATGGAATTTAACTGATGTAAGTCAATGCAGAACCGAAGGGTACCATCTGGTTTTGGTACCGGTACGATAGGGGAACACCAGGGGCTGTGAAGGGTTCAAATATGTCCCCTTCGAACATTTCTGTTTATACTTTAAACAAATTAATTTTTCTGGTTCAGTCTAGATTTGGTGTTGAGTGAGTAACGTACGCTCCTGGTTTAGTGAAAAGACACCACGGTTGTGATATATCAACTCTAGCATTTGTTTTCTTTGTTTTTCATTGAGGTTTTTATTTAGATCAGGCAGAACTTCTTTCCCTTTTGGGATTAGTGGCAGAAAATGTATGTCCAGGGATTAGTTGGGGATGATAAATGACACGAGGGAGTTTGTATCTGGACTGGCCTTGGTCTCTTTCCATTCCTTTAGTAAATTCATGTGGTATACTTGTCCCTTTTGTCTGGCAGGAGGTACCACTACTTTGTAAGTGACAGGGGACACTTTTCCTATTACCGTATAGGGTCTCTGCCATTTAGAGAGGATTTTATTATCGGAAGAGGGGAGGAGTATGAGCACTTTGCTACCAAGTTGGAGTTCTCATAGTTAACTGGCCTGGTCGTAACATTGTTTATGTTTCTCTTGGGTCTTCTCCATCTGATTCCTGACCTCTGCCCATAAGGAATATAGGTTTTCTTTGAGGGTCTGTGTATATTCAAGGAGATCCCTTCCCTCATTCTCCTCTTCTTCCCACTGTCCCACTGCCATATCTAAAGGCATCTTAGGCTGTCACCCAAAGACTAGTTAGAAGGCACTGTGATGGGTGGATTATTTTATATATGCGTATGGATGGCATATAGGACCCAGGGAAGTTTTTTATCCCAGCGCCTGCCTGCATCAGAGATAGCTTTCTTCAAAAGGAATTTCACCATTTGGGTATATCTCTCTACAAGGCCGTCTGTCTGGGGGATGGCAAGCAGATGATTTCACTTGTTTGATGCCTAACTCGTCACATGTTTGGGTCATGAGTTTTGAACGGGGTGCCTTGACCTGTCAGAAGTTCATTAGGGAACAAGACTCTGGAGAAAAAGTCTATCATGGCTGGAGCCACTGTTCAGGTAGTCATACTTTTTAGGGGGATAGTTTTTGGGTATCTTGTCGCATGGTCTATGAGTACCATGATATATTGGTACCCGCAGGAGAAAGTTAGTAATGGCCCTACCAGGTCCATGTCGACCCTGGAAAAGGGTATGTCAATGATTGGAAAAGGGTATGTTGGGGCTTAGGCTAGTTGGAAAGAGTTAGTCACCGGACACCGAGGGCAAGAAGGACAAAATGTTTGTATCTTGGAATAGACACCCGGCCAAAAGAAACAGCTGAGGAGATAACTTTCTGTCTTTTCTCAACCATAATGTCCACCTCCCTGTTGGCTGTGAGCTAAGTGTAGGAATTATACTCGATAAGGACATGGTACTATTAACTGGATAGTTGTCTTATCATGGCTCTTTATATTTCTATAAAGCAACTCCCACTTGACCATAAAGTATATTCCTACGTTCTCTGGAACCTTGGGGAAGACCTGAACCCATGCGTTTTGGAGTGATGGGATCCTCGAAAACTTCCTGAATTGTTCTCTCTAGTATCTACAGTGGGATAAATTGATTCCCAGGATCTTTTTCTCTTCGAGGGTCTGTCGCTTGGGTCCCACGCCTTCTCCCTGCTCGTGTGTTATCCACAGATCTTGTGTCTTCTTGACGATTGTTCCTGACCTCCACGGGTCCAGTGATTTCTTTATGTTGGCTCCAGTCTCCCATGGGCCCCACGTCTTCTCTCCTTCACTCTCGTGCCTTCCACTCTGCTCCTGCATTGTCCCAGCAACTCACCTCCTGTTTGGTTCGCTCTGCCTTTAGGCTGGGAGGTACCCGGAACTATTCCTTGCTTCCAGTACACCAGCAGTCCAAAGTCCCCACGGGACATCGGGTGGTGTCGCTTGTCCGTCCTAGGGCCTGGTCCACTGTCTAGATCGGCACGGCGACTCTGTGACAGTTGGGCTGCATTGCCTCCCTTTCTGAGCCTTATTAGGACTTGGGCACCCCATTCCCCAAGGCCTTATTTATTTTAAATGAGAGGGGTGTGTGGCCTTCCTCCCTGAGCCTTATTATGCCCTGGTGACCCCATCCCCCAGGTCCACTTTTGGATTAAATAGGAAGGTGGCATTGTGGGCCTCCTTCCTGAGCCTTATTAGGCCCTAGGGACCTCATCCATCAGGGCCTTCACTTAAAATAAAGGGGAGGGGTCCATGTGTATCACCTCTACCAGTTTTATTAAGCCCTGGGGACTCCATCCGCAAGGAGAATTGATTTTTATTAAAGGAAAGGGGAGGGGTTTGTGTGGCCACTCTTTTAAATAAGGAGGAGGGGGGCATGCATTGCCTTCATCCCTGGACCAATTTTGGCTCGAGTATACCATCCTCTGGGGCCAAGCATTATATTTAGATGGAGAGGGCATGCAGCTCCCTTACCCTGGCCACTTTCAACTCTGGGGACTCCATCCCTGGGGACCAGCCTGATTTTTAGGGTATGGGCACAAAGTGACCTCCCTAGGCTGATTTCAGCTGCAGGGACGCTATGCCCATGGCCCACTGGCATTTCTAAGGACGGTCACGGGGCCACCTTCCCCAGGCTGACTTCAGCCCTGGGGACCCCATCCCCTGGGTCCCGGTGTTAATGTCAGGCAGGGGGCATGCAGCACATCTCCCTGGCCTGCTTTTGGCCCTAGGGACCCCATCCCCCAGGGCTCCCTTTGTGAAAGCTGGGTGCCCTAGTTCTCACCCAACTGTCATTACGGTCTGCGGTTGGAGGCAGCATGCAGCGGGATACGGAATTGCTCTCACCTACAGGGAGCAGCTCCAAATCCTGCCCTCTACAGGCAGGGGCAATATTTTGATCTGTTTCAGCACAGGCAGGGAAATAGATCGAAAGTCTACTCCCAGAGGGCAGGAGCATTTTTTGAAACTAACATCCTCTGGGAATGGACTTGGTGTTTTCTCCCGCTTGGAGGGAAATTTGAAAATGCTCCACCAAGCGAGAACAAACACAGGTTTCCTAGCCCGCACCGGTGTGCACAGGGAAACAGTTTTGTCCCGGGGTGGGCTCCTAGGGCCATAGCTTGTGAGCGTGGCCTCCCTCCCTTTATAAGCTCATTTCAGCACCAGGAGTGATCTTCCTCTGGCCTCTGGTAGCTCAGAGAAGGGGATGTGCATCCCACATCCCCATGCAAACAGTTTTTGTCCCCTTCCCCTTTCTGAAATCAGCCCTGGGGCATAAGGTACTTAAATGCTGCCTGGTCTGCATTTTTTTTTTTACTTATAAGAGTCTTATGGGATCACAAATTATTTTGCTTTTTTTTTTGTTCTTTTTGGTGCCATGAGGATATCTTTACTCTGCCCCCTTATATCTTTAGTTTTATAGCTTCAGCCCTGTAATGGCTGCCAGCAACATTTGTCTCATGTTGCTAGCAGCCAATCAGAGTGCTTGATCTCGCTGGAGTCTGATTTCTACGAGAGTGAGATGGCACAAGGGAAATACATTTCCCTGGGCCAATCAGAATGCTGTATTTTTAAATTGCTGTTCCTGTGAGAGGTTAGAGAGACTCTCCTCAACCCAACCACCCAGATATGCAATTATTGTTCAACCTTAACTCATCAATAACAACTGAACGGATTGATGAAAAGCGCAGTCTGAGGACTAAGATCTAGCGTTCTGACAAATTTGGTGTAATTTTGTTCATCAGTTTTTGCCATAGCCCGTCTTAACGTAGTCCATGGAAAAGGCACAAAGATTTTGTGTTTTAAGGAGCTGAGGTGGATGGACTTTTTGGAAAGTTTTGTGAAGATTCGTCAAACAGGGCCAAAGTTATTGGCAAACAAAAAATGCAATTTCTAAGAAAAAGCAGACCTTACTATATCTACCTAGTGGAAACTGCTGCTAGGTAATATATATCACAGAAAACAAAGGTTAAAGGGACATTATAGTTAGGTGAAATGGAATTACACCATTACACAAAATTTTACAGGAAGCTAGCTCTTAGCTCTTTTGGGGTAAATCTGTCCAGTATTTTTTTTAGATATTATGGATCATAAATATTTCTTTATCTGGACAGTTGGGCTCAAGGGACTCTATTGAGAGTCCCTCAAACCTAATTTAATAAATAGAGTGTTCTGATTGACCCAAGGGACTTTTCTTTCCTTGAGACAGCTCGCTCCTACAAAAGTCAGGGTCCCTCAGTAGTGAGTGCTCTGTTTGTTTTACTGCAACATGTGGAAAAATGTTTCAAATGGCTATTACAGGACTTGGGGACACGCCCTAGGCCTTTTCTGTGGCCAATATATGATTTCTTTGTAAAAAAAAAAAAAAAAAAGTAAATATGCAGGACTCCCATGGGGTTGTGGCATTAAGAAAAGGAAAATGCCATGTAGTGTTTTTTTACAATTATTTGAACCCTGGGTAGGTTCAGGGCCCATGGTCAAGGGCTCTACATTTTAAAATCTTTGTAGAGGTGGTGTGAATAGGGACACCTGACAATCCACTCTGTGCCCCAGGAACACCAAACCCCAGGACCAATTAACATTAAAGGGAAAGGGGACATGTGGCCCTCTCCCTGAGCCTCTGTAGGGCACTGTGGATCCCATCACCTGGGGCAGAATATAAACTATAGGGGAGGGGGCACGCAGTCCTTACCCCCAGCCAGCAATGAGCAAGCCAGACTTGTAATCCCACGTGCAGGAAATTTAAAAATGCTACTGCTGGGTGGGAGTAGAAGTGTTTCTCTGTCAGTGCTCTTGCGATACATATGTTTTCATAAATATTTGAAAATTAAATGAAAATGGAAGAATAATAAACAATAATGTCAATCCAAAATAATCAACAGAAACTCATGTAAATGAAGCACCTTTACTATTGTAACTCCAATGTAAGCAAGGCAAACGCAGGGAAAATATTGGACTTGGGGTGATTAGATTAGCTATTCTCACTTCAATCTAAGCAACAGTAAAGAACATAGTAGACATTGGAGGGGTTAGTTTTACTATCCCCACTCCAACATCATCAAAATCAAGCAACATGTTAAACTTTAAAGGGGTTCAATTTACTATTTCTACTCCAACACAAGTAAAAGGAGAGAACGTTTTTCTCTTTGGGGAGGGGAGGTAGACTTACTAGCTCCAATTAAATATAAGTTACATTTGGGACAGTATTGCACTTTGGAGAGGTGTAATTACTATTCCCACTCCAGTATTTGCAACAGTAGAGAAAGCAGTTTGGAATGGTTAGATATACAATTCCTATCCCTAAACATTTTAGGAAACATTTAAATACATTGCAAAATAAACCTATTTAAAATAAGAAATATATTCTTTACAGATAAATAAGCTATCCAATGAAAACCATTAACAACCAATATAAATGAATACAAAACAATGCTATATTATTCATAATTATTATTAGAGCTATTACAATTGTAATAAAGACCAGGCTTCTGATCAAACATAATTTTACTACTAATCATTAAAACTATTACATAAAGCTGTTAAAATTAGAACAAATAAGATATATAAAATTGATTTTCAAAGAGATTTTATTAAATGCACTAGTCAATCCACCAACAATTATTTAGAAAACAGCAAATACATAATGAGCTATTAATCAATTACATATTTGCATAATTAATAACCAATTATTATGTAATGTCCATAGAAAATCATTAAAAATAGAAAACAATCATTTATGCTTTAAATATCGTCCCATTTTAATCCCCTACACCCTTACTAGCCCTATACTAAATTAGAAATCACTGATTACAATTACAAATTACAATATACAAACCATAACCAGAAAATTTAAATAGCAATTGGTCAATTAAATCATTGACATAATTATTTACCAGTAAAGTATATGTTTAACATAAAAATGATTTTAAATAAGGAAACAATACTTTATATTTCAATACCTTTCCACCCCCAAAACTCAATAAATCTAAAAAACCCACTACCAAATTAAAAACTACTAATTACATTTAATAAGATTTAAATAAAATAAAAAAAAGATTAACATAATATTATTACCTATTAATAATATGCTAAAAGATAGGTACTAAATTATTTTAAAATGCTATTTAATAAAAAAATAATTGAAAGTAAAAATTTGATATACAACAATATTTTAAAATACAATATTATATACCTAAAATGATACTATTATCTTCTATATTGTATCTTACGATATTAGATAGAAATGTTTTTGACATGACATTCTAGTATCACAATAAGTATGCAATATTTTGGCAAAATATTGTAGCACAGGGATTCTTAACTTGTAGTCTGTGGACACCTTGGGGTCCGTGAAACCTGCCCAACGGTTCCGACTCTTCTGAGAAAATTATATAATATTACCAGACTAATAAAGTTTATATACATCAAGAAGCAAAATGTCTAATAGAAACATTAAAAAAATTTAAATATGAAGGGCTTTGAAACTAGAAATGAAAAAATGAGTAAGTGTCCTCAGATTGATTCATACTTGCAGTGCAAGTGCATCAAACAGAATGTAGTTTCAATGATGAGCCGCCTAACTTGATTTTAGAGCCACTCCAATCTTCCCATTGCATTTTAATCTTTAAATTTTTTTTATGTTTGTGAATTAAATAAATTATTTCATATTTGTGTATTTGAAGAATGCTTGTCTCTGTGTGTTTTCTGTATTGTTTGCTAATTGAAATTATCGAAAATGCTTAGACCGGGGTCCCCGACTTGCAGTAATGACTCATTGGGAATCGTTGTATACCAATAATGATTCAGTGTGGGGGTTCTCAGAAGTCAAATGTTGGAGAACCACTGCCACAGCACATTAAAAAAATGATCTATTGGGTTGGCTAGTTCTTTTTCTTGTATGGCGCTGTTTTTGTTGTTGAAAGCCCATCCATATCATCCTGATGTGTAAAGGCTGAAATCAGGCTTTTCATGTAAGGAAAGTTTAGTAGTTTGTCACCATAGTTCTGGCATAGCCCAGAACAACAGTATTAACCAAAGGAGGGTGAGAGTTCTGTAGTAACATGAGTGTTTATTTAATCATTCTGTGTCTAACCAAGGTGTGCTGCCATCACGTAATATTTTTTAAAAAATAGAGAATTAAAAACATAATTGTACCATTTAAAGTAGAATTATTTAGATGTGCACACATTTTGCTGACTCACATCCACCCCTAAAATTACCTACAGTAAGGGGAGACAAATAGCAAAAACGACTGAGCCTACACATCAGTTTTAACCATTCTAATCCTAGTGTATATGGCTATAATGTGTTCTGTGTTTCACATTGAAGTGTTGCTTTAAGTAATGTTATGGCTCAGACCTCTCTCCCAATGTCCTGGACAAGAACAGCAGGTACATGCACAATAGCTAGAGAGATGCTATGGTGTGGATGCCCAAGTTG
The DNA here is from genome assembly GCF_031143425.1 of Pleurodeles waltl. Lineage (NCBI taxonomy): Eukaryota > Metazoa > Chordata > Amphibia > Caudata > Salamandridae > Pleurodeles > Pleurodeles waltl. The sequence continues at coordinate 1,379,851,428 of NC_090444.1, read as the reverse complement.
CAGCTTTCAGTACTTGTGCCATGCAGAAGATGAATGGAGTTTGTCTGTCTTGAATGTCCTGAAATCCAGCAACTGTGACAACTTAGTAATACTTGCCTGAGGTGACAGCATTCACCCACTCATACAGTATATCCATACATTCTCCTCTATTTACTCCACCTCTCCTGCCCTACCTCTTAGCATACAACCACTTCTAGCCAGAGGAGAAAAGAGTAATAAAGAAGCCAAGAATAATGGGCATCAAAATTGAGTAAGTGGCATGAAAAACTAAATCAATTATATTGTGAATCATCTGTTTTAAAATATAATAGTAGTGATACAAGCTTTCTTAATTCAACTTATTTTAACTCTCCTAGCTCATTCGCGCTTTAAGAGTAGGCACCTAATTCCCATAAGGTCACTAAAGGCAAGTACCAGCTTTATATTAACTATGTAATTCATGGGAAAATCTATTTACAGTCCCCAGATTCTAGCTGGTGAAACAGACAAAATCTTTGTGTGAAAGTCCAGGACAAAATGGGAAAGTATACAGCTGGAACCAAAATTATGGATTCCCCTGAAACTTCTTAATTTCTTAATGGGACCTTGGTGTCCAACTCAAAAACGCTAACTTTGTGTTGCCCCTGAAGTTACTGGTACTCCTGGTATAGGTAACTCCAGGGGTAGGGCCATAAAAGCCGTTTTCCTGGACCACACATGACCAGCTTCTAATGTGAGAAAGTAGCCTCTTTCTAGCATGGTTACCCCCATTTTTGGCCTGTTTGTCGGTGTGTTTGGCTGTGTCACTGGGATCCTACTAGCCAGGACCCCAGTGCTGATGGTTTTGGGCTGTTTTGTCAGTGTGTTTAACTGTGTCACTGGGATCCTGCTAACAAGGACCCCAGTACTTATGCTCTCTCTTCTCCCAAATGTGTCACTACAGACTGGTAACCCAGTATTTCATCCCAAATTGGCATACTGGTGCCCCCTTGTAATTCCCTAGTATATGGTACTTAGGTACCCAGGGAATTGGGGTTCCAGGGGATCCCTATGGGCTGCAGCATTACTTTTGCCACCCATAGGGAGCCCATGCATAGGCTTCTGCAGGACTGCCATGGCAGCATGCGTGAAATGGTACATGCATCCTTTCACAGCCATTTTCACTGCACCAGGTCACGTATAAGTCCCCTATATGTCAGGACTTCTAACCCTGAAGTATGTGTGAAAAGTACCTGTGTGTGAGTGCACCACTGCACTAGCATAGATGCTCCCACGTCATGCAGGACAATTTTCCCGGACTTCGTGAGTGCAGGGACACCATTTTATGCATCCCAGACAATACATATGTCCAGCTTCACAATGGTAACTTTGAATGTGGCCATGTAAGTGTCTAACTCCTGGGAATCGTACCCCAATACTGGTTTTACAATTCCATGCACTCTGGGGGCTCCAAAGTGGACCCCAAGTACTGCAATACCAGCCTTCTGAGGTTTTTCAGGCAGCCCTTGCTGCTGTCACCTCAGAGACAGGTTTCTGCCCTCCTGCTGCTCAAGCAGCTCGAACCCAGGAAGGCAGAATAAAGCATTTCCTTTGAGAAAGAGAGTGGTGTTACACCCTCTCCCTTTGGAAATAGGTATACAGGCATGGGAGGGGTAGCCTCCCTGAAGGGCACAGATGGTGCCCTCCTTCATAATCCTGTCTACACCGGTTCAGGGACCCCAATTCCTTGCTCTGGCGTGAAACTGAACAAAGGAAAGGAGAATGACCACTCCCCTGTCCATTACCATCCCAGGGGTGGTGCCAAGAGCTCCTCCAGAGTGTCCCTTGTTTTTGTCATCTTGGAATCCAAGGTGGTGGGGCACTCTGGGAGCATCTGAGTGGCCAGTGCCAGCAGGTGACATCAGAGCCCTCCCCTGATAGATGCTTAACTGTGTAGCAGGCCAATCCCCCTTTCAGGGCTATTTAGGGTCTCTCCTATGGGTGTTTCCTCAGATTCGGATTGCAAGACTCCAGCAGGAATCATCTGCATCCTTTACTTCATCTTCCACTGATGAAACTGCATCTGGACCCTCCAGGAACTCTCGAAACTGCAACAAAGAAACAAAGATGACTTCTGCAACATTGTATCTTCATCTCCTGCCAGCAACTGCAACAGTTTCCCTGTCGTGCACCCACGAGGACTGCCTGTCTTAAGCCTGCACCAGAAGAAGCGAAGGAATCTCCCTTGCATTGAAGGAAACACTTCCCTGCTTCAGCAGGCACCCCTCTGCAGTGACAACCGGTGGAGTGGGTCCCCTCTCCTGACAACGAGCGTGAATCCAGCACCACATGTGGTGGACTGAAGTTATCAAAACTGTCCAAAGGTCCAGCTGTTCAACTTTGGTGGAGGTAAGAGCTTGCCTCCCCACGCAAGATAGAACCCCCGTGCTCTGCATGACTTGCAGTTGCCAAGGCTTGTGTGCGACCTTCCACATTGTTCTTCATGCACAGCACAGCTTAGGCCTCCAGCACTACACCCTGCAATACACAGCTTACTGAGTGGTACTCTGGCGGTGTGGGATCCCTTTGTGTTTTGCTGCGTGGGCCTCCATTTGCACATTCTTTGTTCCCCGTGCTGTGGGACTCCTGTGCTTGCTGCCTGGTCTTCTGAGGGCTCTCTGAGTTGCTGAGAGCCCCCTCTGTCTCCCCGTCCTGGGTAGAGGCCACCAGGTCCCTCCTGGTCCCGGGCAGACCCATTTTCTGCTAATTGCGAGCTTTTCATGTGCCAAGGCTTGTTGGCAGAATCCAGTGATGCAAGCCAGATTGCAGTCATCCATCTGGCGTGGGACATCATCTGCACCAACCAGGAACCCACATCCATCTTCTTGGGTGCAGTACTGACTGTTGTTCTTCACCGGTGTTTCTTCTTTGGCACCTTCATCCAGGATAGCAGGGGCTCCTGTTCTCCCTGAACTCTTCAGTGCTTCTTGGACTTAGTCTCCTTCTTCTACAGGTATTCAAGTCCAGAAATCCATTGTTGGTGTCTTGCATTCCTTTCTGGTTCTTGCATTACCTTCTATCACAACTTCGTTTGTGTTCTAGGAAACTTACTGTGATGTACTCCTGTTTCCCTGGGCTCTGGGGTGGGTTCTATTACTTACCTTTGGTGTTTTCTTACACTCCGAGCGCCCCTCTACACATTACACTTGCCTAGGTGGGAAACCGACTTTCGCATTCCACTATTTTAGTATATGGTTTGTGTTCCCCCAGGCCCATTGCAACCTATGGTGATTCTAACTGTTTTTACAGCTATTTCTGCATTCTAATTTATACACTGTGTATATTACTTACCTCCTATGGGAGCATAATCTCTAAGGTATTTTTGTCATTTGTGGCACCAAAATAAAGTAGCTTTATTTTTGTAACATGGAGTATTTTCTTTCATGCTAGATAAGTCTTGGCTGCTCAACTATAGCTACCTCTAAACAGCCGGGCTTCTAGACACTGACGACATTTCACTAATGAGGGATAACTGGACCTTGTATAAGGTGTAAGTACCTTTGGTATCCACTACAAACCAGGCCAGCCTCCTACACATAAGTGTAACACTAAATCCCTACTCGGTTGGTAAGTACTGAATGGGTATAAACAACACTGATGAGTTCTTGAACAAACTAAGGGCCTGATTACGAGCTTGGCTTTCGGAAAACCCTTCTGCCAGATCTGTGGTGAGGAGAGTGCCATGAAGCCACATTATGAGTTTTCTGCTGGACTGACCAGTAGAAACCAAGGTTTCAGCCGGTCAGCCCATTGGAAAACACGTTTCGGCATTGGACTCGGCTCTACATGGATCCAAGTCCAAAGGTGTCACACAGGGGGGACCCATAGCACCCTCAAGAATATGCACTGTCTGCACAGCAGAGAGTGCACATTCTGATGGTGCGGAGGAGGGGAGCCCCTGCACTGCCAACAACAATGTCCTGGGTAGTGCAGAGTCCCCCATGTAGCCCCTTGCACTTGTTCACCACCAGCATTTTCATGGAGGTTGAACCACCATAAAAGACTTGCCGAGAACATGGTTGTAATCAGCACGGCTGTGGCTGATCACAGCCATAACCTCTGTTGTTCCAATCAGTATCAGAGATCGTGGCGGGGACAGTGGTCTGTTGGGGGCATTATCTGCCAGTCTTGTGATGTGGCAGTCAGACTGCCACAGCCACGGCGGTGCGACCTCCACTGGGAATCTGGTGGTCTTTAAATTATGTAATTTAACATTTTCAGTATCTAACATGAAAACTAAATGCAAGGACATTTCTTGTTTTCAAAACCCAAGAGAAAGCCTTCTGCAAGAAGAGATTGTGTGATATTGTGCACATGCTTGGCTAAAATCATGTTGTTAAAACTCCACTCACCCTGTTAATATTCTGGGAACAATCAGGGTCTGTGTAGCAGGTTATGAGTTGTTACAAGGTAAGGGTGCCTCATAGCTCTTCCAGATTACGCCAGCAGAGCTTAATTAGGCCTAGTTAGCAATGCCAGTTTTCATCAACAAAATGACATTGTTCTTTGTCTTGCTTTGTTCAAATACATCCTTTTGTAGTTTCCATATCATTATGGAACGAAGAGGCAAAAAGCAAAAATACCCATTCTAGCCTCCCAAAGCTTCCAAAAATGTAGGACTAAATAAGCTTCGACCAACAGGAAGGAACCAAATCAACAAAATGTCCAGATTCCCTGCCCAGAATTAAATTTCTATTGTTTTACCTGTTGGGAGACATATCGGCAAAATTGGGGTCAGAGAAATATAAAGTAGCTGATCCATCTGACTATTTGTTTGCAGTGGTCCTCAGTCGGAGCCAATTCACACAGAAATAATCACAGCCATCCGGTAGAGAAGTCAAAGGCAGAAAAGAAATCTGGTGATGAAGAGATAGTAGGTGGGGAAAAGGATTACAGAAAGTTTGATGTACTATATACTATGTATCCCTGTCACTTAGAGAATGAGCCACCTTAGAACAAGATAAATTGGAAGCAGGAAATTTTTCACATAGTGACCCACCAGCTACCTCAGATCCCCCTATTTAGTACCTCAGTGTAAAATAGGAATTGATTGAGTTTAAGAATGGAAGAGACTCGAGAGCAGAGGATGGCATTCTAAGAAGAATGTCCAGTCATCTTTCTTGCACACATTCACACCCATGGCAGTTTATTTCTGCTCTTAACCTCTTCTGTGCCTTGGACGAGATGATCTCGTCCAAGGCTACAGTTCCCCTGTGCCTTGGACGAGATCATCTCGTCCATGGCACAGGGGAACTTGGGGGCGCGCTAGCGCGCCCCCCGTGCACCCCCCTTCCCCCCCCAAGTCGGGGATGGAAGGGGAAGACCTTCCCCTTCCACCCCCGACCCCCCCCACCCCCCCCTGTGACGTCAGCGCGCGCGCGCTGATGTGTCACAGGGGCCTCCCTCGTCGCGCTGGAAGCTCTGCTTCCAGCGCGATTGAAAAAGAAATGCAAAAGCATTTTTTTTTCAATCACTTGGGAGGCCCGGAGGGGCTTCAAAGGGAAGGAAAAGTATTTCCTTCCCTTTGAAGTCCCTCCGAGGGTTTCAAAAGCCGGATTGCTTGCAATCCGGTTTTTGAAACCCCACTAGACACCAGGGATTTTTTTTTTTTTCGTAGAAATTGACAAAAGGGAGCGGCCCCTTGGGCAAGGGTCGCTCCCAGGGGGGCATATTTTCGGGAAGGCCTTTTCTGCCCCCCCTGGGGGCAGATCGGCCTACTATTAGGCCGATCTGCCCCCAGGGGGGGCAGAAACCTCTAGGCACCAGGGACCATTTTTTTTTTTTTTGTTTCATTTTTTTTTTTTTTGGTGGGGAGCGACCCCTTAGGCAAGGGTCGCTCCCCTTGGGGGAAAATTATATTTTGCCCATTTCTGCCCCCCTTGGGGGCAGATTGGCCTATTTTGATGAGGCCAATCTGCCCCCAAGGGGGGTAGAAACCACTAGGCACCGGGGATTTGTTTTTTGGCGCCAATGTCACGCAGGGGGAGCGACCCCGTAGGCAAGGGTCGCTCCCGGGGGGGGGGGGTGGGGGTTGGGGGGGCAAATTTATTTTAGGCCATTTCTGCCCCCCCGGGGGACAGATCGGCCTAATATTAGGCCGAACTGCCCCCGGGGGGGGGGGCAGAACACTCTAGGCGCCAGGGCAATTTTTTTTTTTTGTTGTTTCTTTTTTTAGAGATGGGGAGCGACCCATCAGGCAAGGGTCGCTCCCCTGGGGGGGGGCAAATTGTATTTAGACCATTTCTGCCCCCCTGGGGGCAGATTGGCCAATTTTAGGTGAATCTGCCCCCAAGGGGGCAGAAATCACTAGGCACCGGGGATTTGTTTTTTGGCGCCAATGTCATGCAGGGGGAGCGACCCCGTAGGCAAGGGTCGCTCCCGGGGGGGGGTGGGGGTTGGGGGGGCAAATTTATTTTAGGCCATTTCTGCCCCCCCGGGGGACAGATCGGCCTAATATTAGGCCGAACTGCCCCCGGGGGGGGGGGCAGAACACTCTAGGCGCCAGGGCAATTTTTTTTTGTGTTTTTTTTTTTTGTTGTTTCTTTTTTTAGAGATGGGGAGCGACCCATCAGGCAAGGGTCGCTCCCCTGGGGGGGGGCAAATTGTATTTAGACCATTTCTGCCCCCCTGGGGGCAGATTGGCCAATTTTAGGTCAATCTGCCCCCAAGGGGGCAGAAACCACTAGGCACCGGGGATTTGTTTTTTGGCACCAATGTCACGCAGGGGGAGCGACCCCGTAGGCAAGGGTCGCTCCGGGGTTTGGGGGTGGGGGGGCAAATTTATTTTAGGCCATTTCTGCCCCCCCGGGGGACAGATCGGCCTATTATTTGGCCGAACTGCCCCCGGGGGGGGGGGGGCAGAACACTCTAGGCGCCAGGGCAATTTTGTTTTTGTGTTTTTTTTTTTTTGTTGTTTCTTTTTTTAGAGATGGGGAGCGACCCATCAGGCAAGGGTCGCTCCCCTGGGGGGGCAAATTGTATTTAGACCATTTCTGCCCCCCTGGGGGCAGATTGGCCAATTTTAGGTCAATCTGCCCCCAAGGGGGCAGAAACCACTAGGCACCGGGGATTCGTTTTTTGGCGCCAATGTCACGCAGGGGGAGCGACCCCGTAGGCAAAGGTCGCTCCCGGGGGGGGGGGGAAGGGGTTGGGGGGGCAAATTTATTTTAGGCCATTTCTGCCCCCCCGGGGGACAGATCGGCCTATTATTAGGCCGAACTGCCCCCGGGGGGGGGGGCAGAACACTCTAGGCGCCAGGGCAATTTTTTTTGTGTGTGTTTTTTTTTTGTTGTTTCTTTTTTTAGAGATGGGGAGCGACCCATCAGGCAAGGGTCGCTCCCCTGGGGGGGCAAATTGTATTTAGACCATTTCTGCCCCCCTGGGGGCAGATTGGCCAATTTTAGGTCAATCTGCCCCCAAGGGGGCAGAAACCACTAGGCACCGGGGATTTGTTTTTTGGCGCCAATGTCACGCAGGGGGAGCGACCCCATAGGCAAGGGTCGCTCCCGGGGGGGGGATGGGGGTTGGGGGGGCAAATTTATTTTAGGCCATTTCTGCACTTTGGGGTGTTTCCTGTCGCCGGCGCTAGACCTACCCACGCAAGTGAGGTATCATTTTTATCGGGAGACTTGGGGGAACGCTGGGTGGAAGGAAATTTGTGGCTCCTCTCAGATTCCAGAACTTTCTGCCACAGAAATGTGAGGAACATGTGTTTTTTTAGCCAAATTTTGAGGTTTGCAAAGGATTCTGGGTAACAGAACCTGGTCCGAGCCCCGCAAGTCACCCCTCCTTGGATTCCCCTAGGTCTCTAGTTTTCAGAAATGCACAGGTTTGGTAGGTTTCCCTAGGTGGCGGCTGAGCTAGAGGCCAAAATCTACAGTGAGTCACTTTGCTAAAAACAGCTCTGTTTTCTGTGATATGTCCACGTTGTGTTTTGGGGCATATCCTGTCGCGGGCGCTAGGCCTACCCACACAAGTGAGGTATCATTTTTATCGGGAGACGTGGGGGAACGCTGGGTGGAAGGAAATTCGTGGCTCCTCTCAGATTCCAGAACTTTCTGCCACAGAAATGTGAGGAACATGTGTTTTTTTAGCCAAATTTTGAGATTTGCAAAGGATTCTGGGTAACAGAACCTGGTCCGAGCCCCGCAAGTCACCCCTCCTTGGATTCCCCTAGGTCTCTAGTTTTCAGAAATGCACAGGTTTGGTAGGTTTCCCTAGGTGGCGGCTGAGCTAGAGGCCAAAATCTACAGGTAGTCACTTTGCTAAAAACAGCTCTGTTTTCTGTGATATGTCCACGTTGTGTTTTGGGGCATATCCTGTCGCGGGCGCTAGGCCTACCCACACAAGTGAGGTATCATTTTTATCGGGAGACGTGGGGGAACGCTGGGTGGAAGGAAATTGGTGGCTCCTCTCAGATTCCAGAACTTTCTGCCACAGAAATGTGAGGAACATGTGTTTTTTTAGCCAAATTTTGAGGTTTGCAAAGGATTCTGGGTAACAGAACCTGGTCCGAGCCCCGCAAGTCACCCCTCCTTGGATTCCCCTAGGTCTCTAGTTTTCAGAAATGCACAGGTTTGGTAGGTTTCCCTAGGTGGCGGCTGAGCTAGAGGCCAAAATCTACAGTGAGTCACTTTGCTAAAAACAGCTCTGTTTTCTGTGATATGTCCACGTTGTGTTTTGGGGCATATCCTGTCGCGGGCGCTAGGCCTACCCACACAAGTGAGGTATCATTTTTATCGGGAGACGTGGGGGAACGCTGGGTGGAAGGAAATTCGTGGCTCCTCTCAGATTCCAGAACTTTCTGCCACAGAAATGTGAGGAACATGTGTTTTTTTAGCCAAATTTTGAGATTTGCAAAGGATTCTGGGTAACAGAACCTGGTCCGAGCCCCGCAAGTCACCCCTCCTTGGATTCCCCTAGGTCTCTAGTTTTCAGAAATGCACAGGTTTGGTAGGTTTCCCTAGGTGGCGGCTGAGCTAGAGGCCAAAATCTACAGGTAGTCACTTTGCTAAAAACAGCTCTGTTTTCTGTGATATGTCCACGTTGTGTTTTGGGGCATATCCTGTCGCGGGCGCTAGGCCTACCCACACAAGTGAGGTATCATTTTTATCGGGAGACGTGGGGGAACGCTGGGTGGAAGGAAATTGGTGGCTCCTCTCAGATTCCAGAACTTTCTGCCACAGAAATGTGAGGAACATGTGTTTTTTTAGCCAAATTTTGAGGTTTGCAAAGGATTCTGGGTAACAGAACCTGGTCCGAGCCCCGCAAGTCACCCCTCCTTGGATTCCCCTAGGTCTCTAGTTTTCAGAAATGCACAGGTTTGGTAGGTTTCCCTAGGTGGCGGCTGAGCTAGAGGCCAAAATCTACAGGTAGTCACTTTGCTAAAAACAGCTCTGTTTTCTGTGATATGTCCACGTTGTGTTTTGGGGCATATCCTGTCGCGGGCGCTAGGCCTACCCACACAAGTGAGGTATCATTTTTATCGGGAGACGTGGGGGAACGCTGGGTGGAAGGAAATTTGTGGCTCCTCTCAGATTCCAGAACTTTCTGCCACAGAAATGTGAGGAACATGTGTTTTTTTAGCCAAATTTTGAGGTTTGCAAAGGATGCTGGGTAACAGAACCGTGTCCGAGCCACACAAGTCACCCCTCCTTGGATTCCCCTAGGTCTCTAGTTTTCAGAAATGTACAGGTTTGGTAGGTTTCCCTAGGTGGCGGCTGAGCTAGAGGCCAAAATCTACAGGTAGTCACTTTGCTAAAAACAGCTCTGTTTTCTGTGATGTGTCCACGTTGTGTTTTGGGGCATATCCTGTCGCGGGTGCTAGGCCTACCCACACAAGTGAGGTATCATTTTTATCGGGAGACGTGGGGGAACGCTGGGTGGAAGGAAATTTGTGGCTCCTCTCAGATTCCAGAACTTTCTGCCACAGAAATGTGAGGAACATGTGTTTTTTAAGCCAAATTTTGAGGTTTGCAAAGGATTCTGGGTAACAGAACCTGGTCCGAGCCACACAAGTCACCCCTCCTTGGATTCCCCTAGGTCTCTAGTTTTCAGAAATGCACAGGTTTGGTAGGTTTCCCTAGGTGGCGGCTGAGCTAGAGGCCAAAATCTACAGGTAGTCACTTTGCTAAAAACAGCTCTGTTTTCTGTGATGTGTCCACGTTGTGTTTTGGGGCATATCCTGTCGCGGGTGCTAGGCCTACCCACACAAGTGAGGTACCATTTTTATCGGGAGACTTGGGGGAACATAGATTAGCAAAACAAGTACTATTGCCCCTTGTCTTTCTCTACATTTTTTCCTTCCAAATATAGGAGTGTGTGTAAAAAAGACATCTATTTGAGAAATTCCCTGTAATTCACGTGCTACTATGGTCACCCCGGAATTCAGAGATGTGCAAATAACCACTGCTATCAAGGTTTTCTTGATAGCAATTTTTTACTCCTTATATTTCAGCAAATGAATTGCTGTATACCCGGTATAGAATGAAAACGCACTGCAGGGTGCAGCTCATTTATTGGCTCTGGGTTCCTCGGGTTCTTGATGAACCTACAAACCCTATATATCCCCGCAACCAGAGGAGTCCAGCAGACGTAACGGTATATTGCTTTCGATAATCTGACATTGCAGGGAAAAGTTACAGAGTAAAACGTAGAGAAAAATTGATGGTTTTTTCACCTCAATTTCAATATTTTTCTTTTTCAGCTGTTATTTTCTGTAGGAAACCCTTGTAGGATCTACACAAATGACCCCTTGCTGAATTCAGAATTTTGTCTACTTTTCAGAAATGTTTAGGTTTCTGGGATCCAGCATTGGTTTCATGACCATTCCTGTCACTGACTGGAAGGAGGCTGAAAGCACAAAAAATTGCACAAATGGGGTATGCCCCAGTAAAATGCCAAAATTGTGTTGAAAAATTGGGTTTTCGGATTCAAGTCTGCCTGTTCCTGAAAGCTGGGAAGCTGCTGAGTTTAGCACCGCAGACCCTTTGTTGATGCCATTTTCAGGGGAAAAACCACAAGCCTTCTTCTGCAGCCCCTTTTTCCAATTTTTTTGAAAAAAACGACATTTTCACTGTATTTTGGCCAATTTCTTGGCCTCCTTCAGGGGAACCCACAAAGTCTGGGTACCTTTAGAATCCCTAGGATGTTGGAAAAAAAGGACGCAAATTTGGCTTGGTTAGCTTATGTGGACAAAAAGTTATGAGGGCCTAAGCGCGAACTGCCCCAAATAGGCAAAAAAGGGCCTGGCACAGGAGGGGGAAAAGGCCTGGCAGCGAAGGGGTTAAGATTCAACAACTCAACTCCTGTAGGAGATAAGCCTTATTGAGAGTTTGAAAACTGAGGAAATATTCTAAACACAGATCCATAGCCAAAGCAATTTAATCAATTGGTAAAAACTATATGGTGTTCACTCCGTCCATCTGAGAAAGGAAATATTTCTGAAGAATGGCTACACCCCTCCTACACAGGAACCCATACTCATTATGTCAAGCCTATGCAGTGTGCATGATGTATTCAGTCTATGGACTTTAACCATGCCCAATATTGCCATTCATTCTTTGTTGTGCTTGTTTTAAATGCTTTTGTTCTATCTGTGCACTTTTCTAAATGTCCCCCCTTTGTTTGCTTAGTTTCTGGCCCCTCCTCCCATCTGGACATTGAAGCCTTAGGCCCTCATTACAACCCTGGCGGTCGTCGATAAAGTGGCGGTAATACCGCCAACAGGCCGGCGGTAAAAAAAATGGAATCACGACCATGGCGGAAACTGCCAACACAGACAGCCACTTTAACATTCCGAACGCCACGGCAGTAGCAACAAACACCGCAAATAACCGCCAAAAGACAGGCGGAACACAATATGCCCCCACACTATAACAAGGCACGAATCCGCCAGCTTTTCTGGGGCGGTACCACCACCCTCAAAAGCACAGTGGAAACAGGACTTGGAACGGAAACCACTCACCTCTCAACACCCAACGAGGAACCAGGGCGCCATGGAGCCCAAGTTACAGGTGTTACCAATGTTGGTTTACCTCCTCTTCTACCAGGAACAGCAAAGAAGGTGGCGGCGACGACCACAGTGAGTACTGCACCTAGCACACAGGGGAGGAAAAAGAGAGTGACACACACATGCAACACGCAACACCCCCACCCACAACAAGACACATAAACACATGCAGCAACATTACACTTACTCCACGTAACCCCCTGGAAGAATGCAAGGACCAAATGAAATGTTTGTAACAAGTGTAATCATCGAAAATCCAGATAGGCCAACATAAATTTAAAAGATCAGTATATACAAATATTTACAGCAAGTACACAAGTCCGGATACTGTTCCATCACATGTCCGTGGACAAGTGGTACCAAAAAGCATGGGCGAAGCCCACACATGACACTGCAGGGGCATCAGGTCGAAAAAAAGCAGGCACCTCAGAGGGAAGGGGAGGGGGCCACCTAAGCCGGATGATGGGACGACTCCACTGCTCCATGAAGGGGCTCCATGCCCATTGCTTGGTCCTGGGGAGTGCAAAGCCACAGTCTCTCAAGTCTCTCAAGTGGGTGGTTTGCCCACTGCTTGGTCCTGGGGAGTGCAAGGCCACAGTCTCTCAAGTGGATGCTGTTCTCCACTGGTTCTGGAGGGGGCTTGGTGCCCAGAGTGCTTCATCCTGCCAAGGACTGGGTGAGTGGATGCTTTTCTCCACTGGTTCTGGAGGGGGCTTGGTGCCCAGAGTGCTTCATCCTGCCAAGGACTGGGTGAGTGGATGCTTTTCTCCACTGGATCTGGAAGGGGCTTGGTGCCCAGAGTGCTGCAGATGGGGTGTGGCAGTTCCCATTCCCTCACCTGGGTGTCTGAGCCACTAGATTTTCTGGGAACAGGTAGCATGATACTCTATGGTGTCAGAGACACACTCCTCCCTGCGGCGACTTAGCCTGCCAACTGCTGGTACTGACAGTGCTGGTTGTGGTGCCTCATGTAGTGTGTACAGGGTCCAGGACGTCTCCTGCAGCCTCGGACGACTGCCCACTGGGGATGATGCTGGTGTCGGCTGTGGTGGCACTGGCAGGGCACGTCGCGGGGCAGGTGGCGGTGGCTGTGGCGGCATCTTCAGTGGAGATGCTGGCCGTGGTGCTGGTGTCAGCACTTGTGGAGGGAGACAGCAGGACGTCTCCTGCAGCCTCTGATGGCTGCCCACTGGGGATGATGCTGGGGACTGTAGCAGAGGCAGCAGACATGAAGGTGGTGGTGCAGGTGGCTGTGCAGGTGGCGGTGGCCACCGCAGTACAGGTTGCTGTTCTGTCTTGCATAACGGGTGACTCCAGTCCCTCACCTGGAGCTCCGTGCTATGAGTTGACTTCCCTTTGGCCTTGAGTCCCTTCCCTACCTTGGAAGTCACAGCTGGGACCTTGGCATTGTCCTCTTTTGTCTTGGAGGAGGCCTTGCTGGGTGGTTGGTGTGGCTTTTCCCCATGGCATGTAGGCCCCTTCTTCACCTGGGCAGGTGGCGGAATAGGGTGATCCTTGGCCTCACTAGGTGGCACACTGGCAGCCCTGAAGGGTGGCGCCTGCGATGTTACTGGACTTGCAGGGACCACAGTGCTCGAGGATTTTGTGGCTGAGGTGCTGGGCTGGGATCTGGACATCCTGGCCCTTGGGGAAGAACGGGGGTGTAGGGAAGAGGTCAATGTTAGCCAGCAAAAGTTTCTTGGACACTCTGGGACGGGAAGATGGAGGGGGTTTGGGAGTGGAGGAAGAGGTAGGGGTTGTAGGAGGTGCACGTCTGCTGAGTTTGGGTGAGGGTGCATGGGCTGGAGGCTGTTGTGAGGTGGATGGCTGTTGAGTGGGTGTGTGCCTGCGTTTGTTTACTTTGGGAGGAGGGCTCACAGACACACTGGGAGAGGACACAGGGGATGTGTGCATGGTATTGGGGTTGGTGATTGCACATGAGCGGTATGTGGTGATGGGCGTGCTGCTCATGGAGGTAGTGGCTAAGGATGTAGTGCATGCTGGTGTGAGTGGAGATGAGACTGGGAGGGAGATGGAGGACATGGAGGAGGGGGACACAGTGGAGGCAGTAGATGTTGGTGTGTCTGTATGAGTATGGTGCTTGTGTGAGTGCATGTGGGATGTGTGGTGCTTATGTTTGCCTGAGCCACTTTTGTAAATTGATGAGTGTGCCTGCTGGTCTGATGGTGTGCTTGGGATAGGCTGAGGTAGAGGGGATTGGGTCTGGGTAGTGGAAGTTGGAGGGGGAAGGCTGGACACAGGGACAATGGCTGCCATCAGTGCTGAGGCCAGAGCCTGAAATGCTCTCTGTTGGGCTGCAACGCCAGAAGGAATGCCCTCCAGGAATGCATTTGTTTGCTGCAAATCCCTCTTGACACCCTGGATGGAATTTAAAATGGTTGACTGCCCAACAGTGAGGGATCTTAGGAGGTCAATAGCCTCCTCACTGAGGGCAGCAGGGTTGAGTGGGGCAGGGCCTGAGGTGCCTGGGGCGAATGAGATGCCCACCCTCCTGGGTGAGCGGGCACGGGAAACACCCTGAGGGGCTGCTGGGACGGTGGTGCTGGTAGCAGGAGTGGCGGCTGTACCTGTTCTTGCGGTGGGCACAGAGGTGCCCGCCACCGCAAGGGAGCTCCCATCAGAGGAGGAGTCGCTGTCGCTGGTGTCTCCTCCTGTCCCCGTCATGGAGCTCCCCTCGCTCTCCGTCCCACTGGAGCCTTCAGACTCTGTACATTCACCCTCCTGGGCCATGTGGGTTGCAGCTTCCTCCTGCTCCAGTTCCACTGCTCCTCTGGCAGATGATGCTAATGCACACAAGGACAGGGTGACAAAACAAAAAGGGGGGGGGAAGATAGAGGAGACACATGGTCAATGCCAGCAACAACACCACCGTTGGTGGACACAACACACAGGGAGCAGCCCTATGCACTAGGCCATGCACTAACTGTACTTGGGAAAATCACCTGCCCCTGGGGGACTGTGCCTAAGCCCATTTGATACACACCTTGAACCCAAAGGGAAACTAGCCCCCCAAACTGGTTTTACAATGGACATGTAGCCCTCAGGTTACACACCTCTAGGTTGGGCTACCAAGCTCCTGAAGACAGAAGAAAGGTTGTGCCATCTCCAAGGGGGCAAGAATGTGCCATTCTAGGATAGCCAGATGCCTCGAATCACAGAAGCATCATCACTAGGTAGGAGGGGTCCCAGCAGCCCATTGTCTAGTGACCGCGTTGTCACCTCTGGGCACTTTCCAAGAATAAATATGGCACTCCTGGCACCCAGACCTGGAATCAGCTATCCGCCATCCCACAGGAATCGCCTCTCTAGTGCAGGTCCTGTCAGTACTCCATTTCCTGGCCAGTGGGTCATGTTGAACAACAGTGGCCATGGCATCAGGGATGTCAAGGCCAATATTCTCTAACGTGTTGTCCAGAGTTTTGTCTGCCCTACTGAAACACATGCTCAGCTCTATTGTTTTCCGTCAGGTGGAGGATTTGCCCACAGTAAAAGATGACATATGCCCTGTGACATATCCCCAACATCATTGGGGCCATTGATGGTACACATGTGGCATTTGTCCCACCCCACAGGAATGAACAGGTGTACAGAAACCGCAAAAGCTACCATTCCATGAATCAGGCAGATTGTGTGTTTAGCAGACCAGTACATCTCCCATGTGAATGCTAAGTATCCTGGATCAGTGCATGACACTTACATTTTGAGGAATAGCAGCATCCCTTATGTGATGGTGCAACTCCAGAGGAACCGTGTGTGGCTAATAGGAGAGCCCAAGGTCCCAACACAGTTTTAATAGGTGTCTGGGTATGGGAGAGTCCCTAAGGGTTGGTGTGTGTCTAACAGTTGTCCCTCGATATTTGCAGGGGACTCTGGTTACCCCAACCTGTCATGGCTACTGACCCCAGTGAGGAATCCCAGGACAAGGGCAGAGGAATGCTACAATGAGGCACATGGGCGAACAAGGAGGATAATAGAGCGGACTTTCGGCCTCCTGAAGGCCAGGTTCCGGTGCCTCCACCTGACAGGTGGCTCCCTATACTACTCACCGAAGAAGGCGTGCCAGATAATCATGGCATGCTGTATGTTGCACAACCTGGCGACGCCAGGTGCCTTTTCTGCAGGAGGATGGGCCTGATGTTGGTCTTGTGGCAGCTGTGGAGCCTGTGGACAGTGAGGAAGAAGAGGCAGAAGAAGAAGATATTGACAACCAAAACAACATCATCATGCAGTACTTCCAGTGAGACACAGGTAAGAGACGGGCACTGCTCCTCTCATATCATACTACTGTAGGACATTGCATGACTCTGCCTTTTTACCTCTGTGTATGGACCCTGACAGTTCACTTTGCCTTTCCATTTCACAGATCTGGGTACCACTTTCTGCCTTCTGCTATGTTTACTGTTGCCCAACAACTGTCGAACATTTGTATGTGAAAATGAACATTGACATTGCTATTTGTCAGAGAGGTTGTAATAACACACTTGTGAAAGTACAGACTGACTCCAGATCATTTTGTGATTCAAGGGTGTTTATTTAAGCGCTATTCAGTGGAGGGGTATGTGTAATGGGCTGGGGTGATGGTGGAGGAATGTCCATGGTGGAGTCCAGTCTATTGGTGTCACAGGTGGATTGTCCAAGGGGGCATAGCAGGTGGAGTAATGGCAGTTCAAGGTTGTCAGGTGTGACATAGTGTGACAGAAAGGTGACAATCAGGAGAGTCTTATTTCCTGGCGGAGGTCTTGGCAATGTTCTCTGTCTTGTGCCTGGATCTCAGGGACCGTGGGGTGGTTCTCCTATTGCAGGGGGTGGGGTGCTAGTGGCCTGTTGGTCCTGTGGCGGGACCTCCTGTCCACTAGCGCCGGCAGAGGTGGAGGGCTGTTTATCGTCCAGGGTAGTGTCAGGGGCCCGTTTTTGTGCCACTGTCTGCCGCATGGTGTTGGCCATGTCTGCCACCACCCCTGCAGTGGTGGCCAGGGTGGTGTTAATAGACTTCAAGTCCTCCCTAATCCCCATGTACTGTTCATCCCTCAGCCGCTGGGTCTCTTGCAACTTGGCCAGTACCATGCCCTCTCCTGGGAATGATGGTATGCTCCCATGATGTTGGAGAGTGCCTTGTGGAGAGTGGGTTCACTGGGCCTGTCCTCCCCCTGTCGCACAGCAGTCCTCCCAGCTTCCCTGTTATCCTGTGCCTCTGTCCCCTGAACCGTGTGCCCACTGCCACTGACCCCAGGTCCCTGATTGTCTTGCGTTAGTGGGATTGGCTGGGGTCCCTGTAGTGGTGGACACTCTACTGATTGAAGTGTCCTGGGGACAGAGGGATGGGCCCGCTGGGTGGGTGCTGTGGTGGTGTTTCCTGAGGGGGAGGATCAGTGGTGGTTTGTGACTGTGGCAGGGGAACTGACTGTCCTGAGGTCCCTGATGGGCCGGGCTGGTCATCTTGATCCAGGCGTGCAGAGCTGCTGTCATCACTGTGGGCCTCCTCTGTGGGGGGACTGGTTATGGCTGGCACCTCCTGTCCGGTGATGTTGGGTAAGGGTCCCGTTGGGGTGTAAATGCATAGTTATTTTATCTGTGTGTGCCATCTTGTGCAATGGGTGAGTTACCCTTTACTCCTGTGCTTGCATTATTGGTTTGGCCCTTGTGTGACTGGTGATTTTGTGGCCTGGGTGAGTCTTTCTACTGGACATGCCTTGGTGATGGGTGTCCATGTATTGGTGTTACATGCAGGGCTTGCTATTGGGATGTGTGGGTTGTGATAGTGGGGTATCTGTGGGATGTTGGGGTGATGATTTTGAGGGTAGGGGTAGGAGTTTGTGATGATATGCAGGTAGGGTGGGGGGATAAAGTGGTAAAGATTTGACTTACCAGAGTCCACTGCGAGGCCCTCAGGATGCATGATTGCCAAGACTTGTTCCTTCCATGTTGTTAGTTGTGGGGAAGTTGGTGGGGGTCCACCACCAATTCTCTGTACAGCTACCTGGTGTCTGGATACTACGGAACGCACCTTCCCTCGTAGGTCGTTCCACCTCTTCCTGATGTAATCTGGTGTTCTGGGGTGCCGTCCCACTGCGTTGACCCTGTCGACAATTCTACGCCATAGCTCCATCTTCCTTGCAATGGAGGTCTGCTGCACCTGTGATCCGAATAGCTGTGGCTCCACCCGGATGATTTCCTCCACCATGACCCTGAGCTCCTCCTCAGAAAACCTGGGGTGTCTTTGAGGTGCCATAATGTGGGGTGGGTGGTGTGTGAGGTGATGTTTGTTGTGTTGTATGATGTGTTGTGTTGGTGTGTGTTCTTTGAGGTGCGTGGATGTTGTATGAGTGATGGTGTTGTGTGCCTGTGGATGCTGGTGTTGTGTTTGCTATTCTCTCTCTCTGTGCTTCTTCCAAAAATGTAATTGCAAGGGGCTGTGGGTAATGTGGGTGTGTATTTTATAGTGGTGTGAGTGTGTGGGTGTGGTGTGTGTATGTGTATCAGGTGTGTATTTTGATTTGTCCAATGTGGTTGCGTTTTGTAAAAGTGTGTGTATTTTGAGTGCGGCGGTGTGTACTGCCAATGGTTTAACGCGGTTGAATGACCGCTGTGTTGATTCGTTGGTCGTAATAGTGTGGGTGTATTCTTGTTGGCGTGACGGTGTGGGTTTTGCTATCGCCAGATTATCACTGACATTTGGTGTAGCGGACTTGTGTGGGTGTCTGTATTATGGCGGATTACAAGATGTGGCTCGTAATACCTGTAGCGGATTTCCACTGCGGCCACGGTATCTTGACGGCCGTCTGCACGGCTGTAAGTGGGATTTACCGCCAGGGTTGTGATGAGAGCCTTAGTGTTCTTTTGGTTGTCCGTAGCAATGTGTTCACACCACAGCAGTGAAAACACCGTCTTTACAAAGGAACCAAAGGTTTTAGGTTTTGTTTGTTCTTGTGCCTCTGCTTGAGTGCTGATAGCTGCATCTCTGGTCCGAGTGATAATTCCTCATTCTAAGTCCACTAGACAGTGCTGCAAGCTGCTTCCCGGGTCCCAGTGTTAATTGCCCATTCTAAGTCCACTAAACAGTGCTGCTAGTTTTTTTCAGGGTCCCGGTAGCAAGTCCTCATTTTAAGTACTGTAGACAATGCTGCAGCTGCTTCTCTAGTGCCAGTGGTTTTTCCTCATTTGTAGTCCTCTAGGAAGTATTGCCAGCTGCTTCTCTGACCCATTGGTAATTCCTCATTTTATGTCCTCAAAACAATGCTGCAAGCCGCTTCTCTAGTCCTGTCTGTAATTCCTCATTCTAAGTCCCTTAGACAGTGCTGGAGCTGCTTCTCTGGTCCCATCAGTAATTCATCATCCTAAGTCCTCTAGACAATGTTGCAGTTGCCTCTCTGGTCCCACTGGTAATTCCTCATTTGCAGTCCTCTAGGAAGTGATGCTAGGAGCTTCTCTGGTCCCAGTGGTAATTTCTCGTTCTAAGTCCTCTAGATAGTGCTGCTAGCTGCTTCTCTGGTCTCAGTGATAATCCCCCATTCTAAGACCTCTAGACAGTGCTTTATAGCTCCTTCTCAGGTCCCAGTGGTAATTCCTCATTCTAAGTCCTCTAGATAGTGGTGTTAGTTGCTTCTTGGGTCTCAGTTGTAATTCCTAATTCTGAGTCCTGTAGACAATGCTGCAGTTGCTTCTCTGGTCCCAATGGTAATTCCTCATACAAAGTACTTTAGACAGTGCTGCAGCTGCTTGCCTGGTACCATTGGTAATACTTCATTTTCAGTCCTCTAGACAGTGCTGCTAGATGCTTTTCTGGTCTTTCCAGTAGATCCTCATTCTAAGTCCTGAATGCTGCTAGCTGCTTCTCTGGTACCAGTGGTAATTCCTCATTCTAAGTCCTCTAGATAGCACTGATAGCTACGTCTCTGGTCCCAATAGTAATTATTCCTTCTTAGTCCCGTAGACAATGCTGCCGCTGCTTCTCTG
Source organism: Pleurodeles waltl (assembly GCF_031143425.1). Classification (NCBI taxonomy): domain Eukaryota; kingdom Metazoa; phylum Chordata; class Amphibia; order Caudata; family Salamandridae; genus Pleurodeles; species Pleurodeles waltl. The sequence goes on along the minus strand of NC_090444.1, from coordinate 1,379,831,426 downwards.
GTCCGGGTGGCAATTCCTCATTCTTAGGCCTCTAGAAAGTGCTACGAGCTGCTTCTCTGGTCCTGTCAGTAATTCACCTTTCTAAGTCCTCTGCAAAATGCTGCTAGCTGCTTCTCTGGTCCCAGTGGTAATTCCTCATCCTGAGTCCTCTAGACAGTGCTGCTACCTGTTTCCCTGGTCCCAGTAGCAATTTCTCATCCTTAGTCCTGTAGACAATGCTGCAGCTGCAGCTGCTTCTCTGGTCCCTGTGGTAATTCACCATTCTTAGTTCTCTAGAGTGTGCTGCTGCTGCTTCTCTGTTCATACATCTACACTACAAACCAAAACACATAGGTGAAAGACATTGCCATTTACAAGGCAAATAGCTCTAATTCTCACAATTGGAGACCAATTGCATTGCAAATGCTTGTTTTTTCTTTGTTGCTCATACAAATATATCTACATTTACTTGCCAGGCCATGAACTTCCCTTTACTACTACGCTAAGTCACCCATAAGTTAGGCCTTAGCTAGCCGTATTTGGCAGGGTGCCATGTATGTAAAAGGCAGGACATGTTCCTAGTTGTGGCCTGTCCTCGTAGTGACATACAGCCTATTTGGTTTCTCACTGCTGTGTGTGCTGCCTTTCTCATAGGATTGCATTGGAAATGCACTACCTTATGTGTAGGGGGTATTGTCTAATCTATAGGGGTAGCATAGGGTTGTTTGGTATGGCTGTAATGGTAGTGAGAAATGCTGCTTACTGGTGTAGGTGGATTTTTAATTACTGTTATAGAAATGCCACTTCTAGAAAGTGGGTATTTCTCTGTGCTTATGACTCTGGTATTTTGCAGCTTGACTCCAATCCACATCTGGGGCAGAGTGATAGCTGGGTTTGTGCATACTTTTCAGACAGCCAGTACACAGGGAGGGTGGAGGTGTCTCAGAGGTGCATCTGCATATTGAATGGTCTTCCTGGGCTGAGAGAAGAAGAGGCGGGGTACACCTGTATTTGTAAACACTGTGCCCTGGCCTCACACAAAGGGCTTGTTTACCTTACCCCCACCACTGAAGTCTGGAGTCTGTGTGGGAAGAGAGAGGGGGGGTCACTCCTATAACCAGTTGGAACTGGTTGGGACCTCTCTCCCTGTTAGAAATGGGGTCTTTGGTTGACAGTCAGGTTACCACCTGTTCAAGCAAGGACCCTCACTCTAGTCAAGGTAAAAGAGAATCACCCTCAGCTAACCCTGCTTACCACCTTGGTAGCTTGGCAGAGCAGTAGGCTTAACAACGGGGTGCTAGGTGTAAAGTATTTGTACTAGCACACACAGTAACTTAATGAAAACACTACAAAATGACACAACACAGGTTTACAAAAATAGGAAATATGTATCTAAACAAAACAAGACCAAAGTAACAAAAATACACAAGTCAAGTTATCAATTAAAAAGTTAAAAGAGTCTTCATGTAATTTAAAACACACACTAACACTGTTAGCATGAAAATGTACCTTGGGTGCGTCAAAATTAACCGTGCATGGGCGAGTGTGCATCAAAAAGGGCTTGTGATGCATCGATTTCACAACCTCACGAGACCTTGCATTGTTTCTCCTATTGTCGGGTCGGGCGTGTCATTTCTTCTCTCCGCAGGAGAGCGATGTGTCGATCCGGTCAGCACTCTCGGGTCTGAGCAGGCCTTGCGATGTTTCTACACGCCCAGTGATACTTGCATCGGAAATCCAGCCACACAACGATTCAAAAACCACGCAGCGTGGGTTTTGATCTTCGAGTCTCCATCAGCGATGCTGCGCGTCGTTTCTCCAGCTCTGTGCGTTGATTCTTCGGTCGTGTTTCTGGTGAGCGTCGATTTTCAGCTGCAGAGCCGGATGCGCGCCGTTTCTTCAGCAGCAGATTGGAGTTGCGTCGATCTTTTCCAAGATGGCACTCTGTGCGTGGATTTCTCACTCTTGGGCTGCCAGCTTCTCCTTTCAGGGTCCCAGGAACTGGATGGGCTCCACAGAGCAGAGTAGGAGTCTCTCCAGAGACTCCAGGTGATGGCGGAGAGAAGTGTTTGCTGTCCCTGAGACTTCAAACAACAGGAGGCAAGCTCTAAATCAAGCCCTTGGAGATTTTGTCTCAAGACAGAAGGCACCCAAAGTCCAGTCTTTGCCCCCTTACTCTGACAGAAGCAGCAACTGCAGGATAGCTCCACAAAGCACAGTCACAGGCAGGGCAGCTCTTCTTCCTCAGCTCTTCAGCTCTTCTCCAGGCAGAGGTTCCTCTTGGGTTTCCAGAAGTATTCTCAAGTCTGTGGTTTTGGATGCCCTTCTTATACCCAATATCTCCTTTGAAGTAGGCCTACTTCAAAGTAAAGTCTCTTTTGAATGTGAAATCCTGTCCTGACCAGGCCAGGCCCCAGACACTCACCAGGGGAGTAGAGACTGCATTGAGTGAGGGCAGGCACAGCCCTCTCAGGTGTGAGAGACCACTCCTCCTCTCCCTCCTAGCACAGATGGCTCATCAGGAAATGCACACTACACCCCAGCTCCCTTTGTTTCACTGTCTAGTGTGAGGTGCAACCAGCCCAACTGTCAAACTGACCCAGACAGGGAATCCACAAACAGGCAGACTCACAGAAATGGTATAAGCAAGAAAATGCTCACTTTCTAAAAGTGGAATTTCAAACACACTATCTTAAAATCAACTTTACTAAAAGATGTATTTTTAAATTGTCCATCCGCTCTCAAAGGGAATCTACACTTTAATCAGATTTAAAGGTAGCCCCCATGTTAACCTATGACAGGGACAGGCCTTGCAACGGTGAAAAGCGAATTTAGCAATATTTCACTGTCAGGACATATAAAACACATTACTATATGTCCTACCTTAACCATACGACTGCCCCCTGCCCTTGGGGGTACCTAGGGCCTACCTTAGGGGTGTCTGCCATGTACGAAAAGGGAAGGTTTAGGCCTGGTAAGTGGGTACACTCTCCAAGCTGAATTTACAGTTAAAACTGCACACACAGACACTACAATGGCAGGTCTGAGACATGATTACAGAGCTACTTATGTGGGTGCCACAACCAGTGCTGCAGGCCCAATAGTAGCATTTGTTTTACAGGCCCTGGCACCTCTAGTGCACTTTACTAGGGATTTACTAGTAAATCAAATATGCCAATCATGGATAAGCCGATTACATACACATTGTGTAAAGGAGCACTTGCACTTTAGCACTGGTTAGCAGTGGTAAAGTACCCAGAGAAACAAAAGCAGCAAAATCAGAGTCCAGCACACATCAACAACCTGGGGAACAGAGGCAAAAAGTTAAGGGAGACCACGCCAAGGATGAAAAGTCTAACACTCCCCCTTTTGTGTAAAACATGAGGCAGACATTGAGTATAAGTACAGGGGATATTTCCCCATGAAAAAAGCACTTTTGGTACCGGGACTGAACCTTTCTCTGAGGAGCTACTGGACTGTACCAAGGACTCATCTGGACTGCCCTTATGTTTTTTGCCATGCTGCCTGGCCTCTGCTAGCTGGCACAAAGGACTCATCAGGATCGCTTTTCTGCTTGTTGCCCTGCTGACCAGCTGCCCACCTAGGCTTGGGATGAGTTGGCATTGTGGACTGTTTGAAGAGATCACCCCTACCTCACTGTGAGGTGCTGAGCTCCCTGTTTGCTGCTGCCTATCTTTGTGTCCCACTGAGGGCGTCCAAGGATCCCAGCATGTGAAGAGTGCTGCTTTTCCACTCCTTGGTATCTTCTTTTATCAGTGCGTGGTGAGCGCTGCATCACGATGTCCCTCAATCGCTGCGGAGGCACTATGGATTCTGCCCCCCAATACCGGAGGATCTGGGATAAGAAAGTGCTCGCTCTGTGCCCCCGCCTGGCCCTGGAGAGCATTCTAGGGGCCTTGGAGCATGAGTGGAGTGCTTCTCGCTTCATTTTCCTCAGCACGTGAAGGGCATTGTCATCATCAGTGAGACCCGGAGGAGTACCGTAGTGTCCTGAGGCGAAGTACCTTCAACTTTCCTGACACCCCGCGCCACTGTTGGGAATGGGTACCGCCCTGGCCTATATAAACAACCTGCATCTATCTCCTCTGCCAGGAGAGCCTCTCTGTGTGGTGAAAGACGATGGAGCGCCAGGTGGAGCCAAGCACCTCTGAGCCACTGCACAGCCCACCTGGGGTCAGCATCCCCTTTTTTTTGGTTCTGGGGAAACCCAAGGAATGCTCCTCCACCATTCCCCTGCACTGAGGCTGACTGCCTGTATGGCATTTGGGCCATTTTAAGGGGGTTTTGAGTGCGGGCAGCTGCTGGTGCTCTCCCAACCACGCAAGGGTCTCGGCAAGATCTCCCTGCGGTGTCAAGGAAAGTGGGTGCTTTCAACCCCAGATGAGCTGCCTACCTTCAGGGGCATTTTGGCTGCATCAGCTCTATGCAGGTTGGGACATAAACCTCACCTGAGAGCCCCGTTCTTGCATGTGAGAAATACCTCATTTTGTCTAACAGGAGTGCAGGAGCTCCAGGATCGGAACGGGTGGGTCCCTGTCTGCCTCATAATCTCAGCGCGGATGCGCTATGACGTTTGCTTAGAAGGTATTATTTAAGTGATGTGCCCAGTTTAGTAACATTCATTTGATAAACCTACTGATGATGATATTGCGTGGGTTTGGTGCCTGACACATGCCATGAGAGAATGTTTCACTGGATGTGCATACATGATAATGTCTTGGCCCTCCTGCTAACATGTTTACTCTGACTGGTGCATTTCTGGTAATAATGGTGACTTCCTATTTTTGGTAATGATATTCATGATTATGTCTTGCCACCTCTGATAACCTGTTTGCTGACAAGTGTATTATTTGGTAATAAAGAAAACCTGACTACTGCTTGTGTATCAGAGTATTACTGACGTTCTTTTGGTCTAATGATGTTTTATGCAATACAGTATATTTTTATATAACTTGGTATTGTGTTTCCTTCGTGGTGTGTTTATTGTATCACATGTGTGTTGTGAAATCGCTTTACACATTGCCTCTAGAATACCCCTGACTGCTTGTGTCAAGCTACCAAGGGGGTGAGCAGGGGTTATCTTGGACGTGTAACTCCCTTTCCCTGACTAGACTGGGTGTATTCTGCCTGGCTTAGGTGTATACCCTAGCCAACCAGAAACCCCATTTCTAACAAGCACCCAGAAACTTTTTAAAATTAGGTAGGGGAATGCCAGTACTGTCCAAAGCAAGTTGACTCCCATTACTGAAGAAAACGGAGCATTACAGGGACCAGTGTCCCAAGAAAGTATTGACATGAACCTTGGAAGATTTGAAGGAATAAGTTGTTGGCTTGCTGGGAATCCCGGCCTGATTTTGGTATGAAACAACATGTTTAAATTATTTTACATCACAGAATGATCTAGAAAATGTAACTGCATTCCCAGTGGCTATATGGAGAAGCATGGAGTTGACCAGAAAATGTCCTGGCTGCAAAATCGTCTCTACCCCATGTTCAATTACTTCATCGCCCCACACCACGATATTGCTGATTAAACTTAGAACCTGAATCAGTCTTCTATTGAAACAGATCTTCTCAACACCGCAAAATGTCCGCTCACATATTTATATCTCCATTACAACCTCCTGCGTACTACATAAGTTTATTTAGCTTATACAAAGCTTAGAAAACAGTCGGGTATAGGATTGAAACAGGCTTCTTCAGCACGATCTCAACCCCTTACTGAGATTCTTATGTCGTAGATGCATCTCAATCTTTATCACAAACCTTCTCCTATCCAATGATTTACTACTCGCGTACCTTTTACCTCCCTCTCGAGTCCTGTGAAACATTCTCTTGCTAAACATAGATTTCTTCAGGGTACACGTCTTTTTTTTGCATATTCCTGTGCCACCTGTACTTAATTCTATTCTCACAAACGAAGGTTTTAACTTTAACTTTCATACTGTGTAAAAAGTTTGTGGTGAAGGCATAAATAAATGAGATAGGAACATACAGTCGTACAAATGTTTTGCAGCTCTGATTTCTTTGTACGGCAGACCGACATCAGCAATGCCTTCTGCATTCATTTTATTTGCAACAAGTCTCTGCTATATTGGGTTTCCGGGATGAGATGTTTCCCGCTCTCACTGTTTTAATATATCCAACTGCTTTTTGATGAAATTATTTTCTGCTAAAAGACTTTCATTACAGCACAAGTAACAGACAAAGTCCGAGACGGCTGCTTGTGCACACAGAACAAAAAGATAACTTTAGCCGCAATATCACAGCTGTTGAAGCGTCTTCAGAATGTATGTATTGGAGGCTAACTTCAGTGGATTAACACCAGAATTTTAGCAACAATAACATTTTTGGCCAACTTTTCACACACTTTTCAGAAAACAGACTTTTCAGCAGTTTAGTTCGGTTGGAAAATACAGTCCTATATGGGACGGCGGAAAATATCTCTTTGAAAAACATCTTATTTCTGACTTTTAATTAATGCCATTAGAGAAGCAAAATATCTCGAAGAAGACACATTTTTTTTTTAGTTGATCGTCTATAGTTTTCAATCTCGAAAACGTAAATTGATAGGTATATTCTGCAAACCCAGCATAAAAAAAACACCAGGCAAGAGAAAAAAATAACTGCAGGGACGTCTCAAATGATGAGCCTTTTCTGTGCAAGGAGTAGCTAAGGAACAGGGAAAAAGAATATTGGCTTACGAAAGCTATCAGAAAATGTGCTTAAACCGCAACAGTATGCCTCGAGGATGAATGAAAGGCAGATTTTAATGCTAACTTGATAACATAAATGCAGACTAGTTTTCATACAGACTTCACAGGCAAATAACATATTTATTGGCGTAGTTATGCCGATTCAAAGCTGCTTTGTTTGTAAGATCATTATGCTCAGCTCCGGTTCTTGAGTATACATGAAAAACTTAAAAGTACCAAACTACGCTGTACATCAGCGAGCGTGCAGTTCCTCTTCAAACGCATGGCTTAATGTAATATGGATGCGGTATTCCATTTGGACTTTGAAGAACAATGACAGATATGCGGCATTCCCAGATGCGTCAGCAGTATCAGAGACATTCTAGTGAGTAGGAACCTTGGAGAATACTGAAACTGTTTATATTGTCTGTCAACTAGATCAAACTGGTAGAAAGGGTATGTGACGCAGGCATACTCTTTGTTCTTAGAATCAGCATTTGGCCAGGATTACAGGAGGTTCTGCAGCAAAACATTTAAACTTTTGAGTGTGAGTAAAGTGAGTGCAATTAGTTCAGGCTTCAGAGCAGGAGAAAGCTTGAGGGAACACCACTCGACATTTATGCTAAGATTTACGAATATTTGACGCATGGCAGCTCAGCAACCAAAGTTGCTACACTGCCTTATGTCAACATGAAAATTTCCAATATCTATTAAGGTATGGTACATTTGTTATCTGACCTAGTACTGACAAACTATTGGCTGACGTGCAAATGGACACCACCAGGCGCTTTATTGCTTTCTCTAAAACATAGATTTTGCACTGGAAGGCGACCATTCTGGTGCAAATTTACCCTTTAATACTTTTCCCACTTTGAACGTGTGTTGTACAACGCAGCACACAGGAAATGTTGGAAAAAATAAGGAGAAATAATGTTTTACCTGTTACACCTGCCTTGAGGAGGGGTAAAGTTTTGGCTCAAATTCTGCTCCATGAATGTGAGTAAATATGGGTTTGCGTCAAAACCCATGGATGGTTGTATGGGAACACCCATGTACCATCCATGGTAAATGGGTAATAAATACATCCATTGATGCAAAGCAGCGCATAGCACAACTTTGATGTTCTTTGGCATACTTGACATTGCAAATTCTGATTTTCATTGGACAGTAAATTCCACCTCAACGTTTTGTCAGAAAGGGTTTGTTATCCTGGTACAAAACTCTGGCTAAAATAAGTTTTATGTCATGAGTTTGCCCTAAGCTCTCCAATTGTATTTAAACGTTTATATTGTCAATTGTGATGCTCAATATTACCCTTAAGTTCCCATCCTCCTCCACAGGGTCACCCTATCATCTCCAAATCGATTTCATCCAAGTGTTCCTATGTTGTTCCTCTGCATATACATATGCAAGTTTTGGTGTGTATGTTCTCTAGTGTGATCAATGCCTACTCTTGTGTTTGAGCTGGTGTAATTGCTGTAGCTAACAGGCTCCTCAAGACTTTGGCCCTCATTATGACATTGGCGATAAGTTCTGCTTACCGCCATGCCGACTGCCACCAACATACTGCAGCCGCTGCGGTTTACCGCTACCCATATTATGACACACACATAGCAATCCGTCACTATGCAGACACACACACAAGTCCACCAGCCCAAAGGTCAGTGATAAAATGGCGGTAGCAAAACCCACACTGTTATGCCAACAGAACTACTCCCACAGCATTATGACTCACAACACTACTGCGGACCTTCAATGGCGCTAAACCATTGCAGGTACATACCGCTACACTCAAAATACACAGAACCTAACAAAACAACACCACATTAGACATTTTGAATAACACCCACCTGACACCCATTCATACACCACACCCACACCACTATAAAACACACGCACACATTACCACAACCCTTCACAACTCAAGAAAATTGACAACTGAGGGAGAGACACACCAAGAGCACCCACAGAACCAGAGCCACAGAACACCATCACCCATACACCATCCACGCACCTCACAGGACACACTCCAACACATCACCCCACACACCACTCACACTACACCCATGGCACCACAAAGGCACCCAGGTTCTCAGAGGTGGAGCTAAGGGTCATGGTGGAGGAAATCATCTGGGTAGAGCCACAGCTATTTGGATCATAGGTGCAGCAGACATCCATTGCCAAGAAGATGGAGCTATGGCGGATGATCGTGGACAGGGTCAACGCCATGGGACAGCACCCCAGAACAAGGGATAACATCAGGAAGAGGTGGAACAACCCATGGGGGAAGGTACGTACTGTGGCAGCAAGACACCAGATAGCAGTACAGAGGACTGGCGGTGGACACCCACCTCCTCCCCCACAACTAACAACATGGAAGGAGCAAGTCTTGGCAATACTGCATCCTGAGGGCCTAGCAGGAGTAGCAGGAGGACAGGACTCTGGTAAGTCAAATCTCTATTACTATCACCCCCCTACCTGCATGCCATCACAAACCCCCACCCCTACCCTCACCCCCATCACTCCACCACCTCACATACACCCCACCATCACAACCCACCCCTCCCACTACTAAGCCCTGCATGCAACACCAATGCATGGACACCCATCACAGACCTGCATGGACACCCACCACCAAAGCATGCATACTTGAGACAATCACCTATCCAACCAAATCACCACTAACACAAGCCTAAGCTGCCATGGCAATCACAACCATACAGGGAAACACACCCATGCACAAGATGTCACACACAGAAACAATAACACTGCATTTGCATCCCCACACAACGTCATCGGAGAGGAGGTGCCAGCAACATCCAGTCCCCCCCTCCCAGAAGAGGCCCACAGTGATGACAGCAGCTCTGCATGCCTGGATCAGGGTGACCAACCTGGCCCATCAGGGACCATCCGGACAGTCTGTTACCCAGGCACAGTCCCATAACATCACAGAGCCTCCCTCCTCAGGAAGCACCACCACAGCACCCACCCAGCCGGCCCATACCTCTGTCCCCAGGACACGTCAATCCGCAGTGTGTCAACCACTACAGGGATCCCAGGCAACCCCACAAACACAGGATGATCAGGGACCTGGGGTCAGTTTCAGTGGGCACACAGTTCAGGGGACAGAGGCAGAGGACAACAGGGAAGCTGGGAGGACTGCTGTGCAACAGGAGGAGGACAGGCCCAGGGAACCGACTCTCCAGGAGGCACTCACCAACATCCTGGGAGCATACCACCATTCTCAGGAGACGATGGGCCAGATACTGGCCAAGTTGCAGGAGACCCTGTGGCTGCAGGAGGGACAGTACCTGGGGATCAAGGAGGACCTGAGGGACATCCACACCACCCTGGTCACCATTGCAGGGGTGCTGGCAGACATGGCCAACACCATGGGGGAGGCAGTGGCACACCACCGGGCCCCTGACACTAGCCACACCAATGAACAGCTCTCCTCCTCCGCTGACTCTAGTGGACAGGAGGCCCCACCACAGGAACAACAGGCCACCAGCACCCCTCCCCCTGCAGAAGGAGAACCACCAAGCAAACGGTCCCTGTGATCCAGGCAGAAGCCAGAGAACATCGTCAAGACCCCCGCCAGGAAATAAGACTCTCTTGAATGTAACCCTTGTGTCCCACTATGTCACCCTGTCCACCTTGAACTATCATTGCTCCCCTTCCTATGCCCACTTGGACAATGCACCTGTGATTAGTCTGGAACGTTTCCCTGGACTCTCCTCCGCCACCACCGCAGCCTATAGCAATACCCCATCCACTTATTAGCACATAAATAAAGACCCTTGTAAAAAATACAAGCATTGAGTCTGTCAATTGATTGAACTATGTATTTGTTTAACAATCTGTAAACATTTCAATTGAACTGTACAGTAATGTATACATAGCTATGACCTGTAGTTTGCTGCAGTTAACACACCAGCAGCCAGAGTGGGGCACATATATCTGTAAGTAGGCATGCCAAAGGGTACAGTAAGTTGCCATAGTAGTGGGAATATCAGCCTGCCAGTGACAATATCCAATACAAAACTGTCAATGGATGTAGGAGGATGGCCTGGCTTATAGTGGGTACCTTGTGGTACTTACACCTTGTGCCAGGTCCAGTTATCCCTTATTAGTAGATTAGTAGTGTTCTAGCAGTTTAGGCTGATAGATGTAGCTATAGCAGAGCAGCTTAGGCTGAACTAGGAGACATGCAAAGCTCCTACCATACCACTTATATCATATAGCACTATATCATAAGAAACACATTACTCAGAGTTACTAAAAATAAAGGTACTTTATTTTAGTGACAATATGCCAAAAGTATCTCAGAAGTTATACTCCCTTAGGAGGTAAGTAAAATCCACAAAATTTACAAACAAACCAAAACCAGGTAAGTAAAACACTTAGAAAAGTAGTGCAAACACTGAAGACCACAATAGAATGCAATAGGAGACAATAGGCCTGGGGGGGAACAAAAACCATATACTCCAAAAGTGGAATGCGAACCATGAATGGAGCCCAAGCCTAGTGTGGTGTGTAGAGGGTCGCTGGGAGTGTAAGAAAAAACTAAGGGTGTCCAAGATACCCCACCCCAAGACCCTGAAAAGTAAGAGTAAAGTTACCCTACCACCCCAGAAAGACAGTACAGTCGAGATAGGGGATTCTGCAAAGGCAACAACTGACTGCAAAGCACTGAAGACGGATTCCTGGACCTGAGGACCTGTAAAGGAAGGTGACCAAGTCCAAGAGTCATGCAAGTGTCCAGGGGGTGGCAGGGGCCCACTAAACCCCTGATGAAGGTGCAAAAGGGCTGCCTCAGAGTGGAAGAAGCCAAAGATTCTGCAACAAGGGAAGGTGCTAGGAATTTCTCCTTTGGTCAGAAGATGTCCCACGGCATGCTGGAGGAAGCAAATTTGCTTCCAAGCAGAAAGACTGTAAACAAGCATTGCTAGCTGCAAGAGTTGCAGTTGAAGATAATGGGTGCCGCCAGGGCCCATGAAGGACCAGGAGGTCGCCCCTTAGAGGAAGAGACAGAGGGGGCACTCAACAACAAAGAGAGCCCACGCACAAGCAGGCAGCACCCGCAGAAGAACTTGAACAGGCATTCAAGAAATCTGAGCACGGCGGTTGTCTCAGCACAACAAAAGAGGGTCCCACGAAGTCGGTGGTCAACTCAGCGTGTTGAGCAATGCAGGACAGAGTGCTGGGGACCTGGGCTAGACTGTGCACAAAGGAATCCTTGCAAGAGTGCACAGAAGCCCTAGCAGCTGCAGATCACACAGTACACAGGATTACTGTCTGGCATGGGTAGGCAAGGACTTACCTCCATCAAATTTGGACAGAAGGACCACTGGACTGTCGGGGTCACTTGGATTCAGCTCCTGTGTTGCTCGTCAAGATGAGAGAGTACCCAGAGGACGGTGATGCAGAAGTTTGGTGCCTGCGTTAACAGGGGGAAGATTCCATCGACCCACTGGAGATTTCTTCTTGGCTTCCAGTGCAGGGTGAAGGAAGACAGCCCTCAGAGCATGCACCACCAGGAAACAGTCGAGGAAACAGGCAGGATTAGGCGCTACAATGTTGCTGGTAGTCTTCTTGCTACTTTGTTGCAGTTTTGCAGGCGTCCTGGAGCAGTCAGCGGTCGATCCTTAGCAGAAGTCAAAGAGAGAAGTGCAGAGGAACTCTGGTGAGCTCTTTCATTCGTTATCTGAAGAGGAACTCACAGGAGAGACCCTAAGTAGCCCTCAGAGGAGGATTGGCTACTTAACCAGGTAAGAGCCTATCGGGAGGGGTCTTTGACGTCACCTGCTGGCACTGGCCACTCAGAGGTGTCCATTATGCCCTCACACCTCCGTATTCAAGATGGCAGAGGTCTGGGACACACTGGAGGAGCCCTGGGCACCACCCCTGGGGTGGTGATGGACTGGGGAGTGGTCACTCCAGAGCATGGGCTGAAGGATCCCTGAACTGGTGTAGACTGGTTTATGCAAGGAGGGCACCATCTGGGTCCTTCAATGCATTCCCAGAGGCCAGGAGAGGCTACTCCTCTCAGGCCCTTAACACCTATTTCCAAAGGGAGAGGGTGTAACACCCTCTCTCAGAGGAAATCCTTTGTTGTGCCTTCCTGGGACTGGGCTGCCCAGGCCCCGGGGGGGGGGGCAGAAACCTGTCTGAGGGTTGGCAGCTGTGGTAGCTGCAGAGAAACCCCCAGAAAGCTAGTTTGCCAGTACCCAGGGTCCATGCTGGAGCCCCGGGGATGCATGGGATTGGCACCCCAATACCTTATTTGGCATGGGGGGTCAATTCCATGATCTTAGGCGTGTTACATGGCCATGTTCGGAGTTACCATTATGAAGCTACACATAGGTATTGACCTTAATGTAGTTCCCACGTGTAATGGGTGTCCCCGCACTCACAAAGTCCAGGGAAATTGCCCTGAACAATGTAGGCACACCTTGGCTAGTGCCAGGGGGCCCTCCCACTTAGTAACTTTACACCTGACCTTCACCAAGTGAGGGTTAGACATATAGGTGACTTATAAGTTTCTTAAGTGCAGTGTAAAATGGCTGTGAAATAACGTGGACGTTATTTCACTCAGACTGCAGTGGCAGTCCTGTGTAAGAATTGTCTGAGCTCCCTATGCGTGGCAAAATAAATGCTGCAGCCCATAGGGATCTCCTGGAACCCCAATACCCTGGGTACCTACATACCATATACTAGGGAATTATATGGGTGTTCCAGTGTGCCAATCAGAATTTATAAAATCAGTCACTAGCCTGCAGTGACAATTTTAAAAGCAGAGAGAGCATAAACACTGAGGTTCTGGTTAGCAGAGCCTCAGTGATACAGTTAGGCACCACACAGGGGACACATATAGGCCACAGATTATGAGCACGTGGGTCCTGTCTAGTAGGATCCCAGTGACACAGACAAAAACAAACATACAAACAAGTAAAAATAGGGGTAACATGCCAAGCAAGATGGTGCTTTCCTACAATGGAAGGTGAAGTTACAGTGTCTTACCTGTGTGTCACTGGAAGTACTGTCATATGATTGATGTTCTATTGTCCACATCCTCATCCGCTGCCTCCTCTTTGTCACTGTCTACAAGCTCCACCGCTGCCACACGCCCATCTCCAGCCTCATCCTCTTGCAGAAAAGGCACCTGGCGATGTAAGGCAAGGTTGTGCAACGTGCAACATGCCACGATGATCTGGCACACCTCCTTGGGTGAGTAGCACTGGAACCACCTGTTAGATGAAGGCACCAAAACCTGGCCTTCAGGAGGCCAAATGTTCGCTCTATAATTCTACATGTTCACCCATGTGCCTCATTGTAACGTTCCTCTGCCCTTGTCCTGGGATTCCTCACAGGGGTCAGTAGCCATGAGAGGTTGGGGTAACCAGAGTCACCTACACATATCGAGGGATACCTGTTAGCCAGACACTAACCCTTAGGGCCAACCCCATACCCATACACCAACATATACTGGGTGGGAACCATGAGCTCACCTATTAGCCACACCCAGTGCCTCTGGAGTTGAGCCATCACATATGGGATGCTGCTATTCCTCCGGATAAAGGCATCATGCACAGAGCCAGGATACTTGCATTGACAGAGCCAGGAAACTTTCATTGACATGGAGACATGCACACTATCTGCACATTCATTGCGTGAAAGCTCTTTCGATTTCTGAACACCTATTCATTTCTCCGGGGGGAGACAAAGGCAATATGTGTACCATCAATTGCCCCAATGATGTTGGGGATATGTCCCATTGCACAGAAGTCAGCTTTCACTGTGGCCAAATCCTCCACCTGGGGGAAAACAATGTAGCTGCGCATGTGTTTCATCAGGGCTGATAACACTCTTGTTAGCACTATTGAGAACATTGGCTGTGACATTCCTGCTGCCAAGCCCACTGTCACTTGGAAAGAACCAGTGGCCAAGAAATGGAGCACAGATAGCACTTGCACAAGGGGAGGGATCCCAGTGGGGTGACGGATAGCAGAGATCAGGTCTGGCTCCAATTGGGCACACAGCTCTTGAATTGTGGCCCTGTCAAGTCTGTAGGTGAGGATAATGAGCCTGCCCTCCATTGTTGCCAAGTCCACCAGGGGCCTGTACACAAGGGGATGTCTCCATCTCCTATTAATCTGCAGTGGTTGTAATCTAGGGGCAAAACGATGAACATCTTGTCAGTATTCAACATTTCCAAAATGTACAGTGCATTGCATGTTGTGACTGAAACAGTATGTTGTTTTATAGGCCCTAATGGCACCTATGTGTGCTGTGACGCAAGTTAGGTGCCATGGACTGCCCCCCTCCCGAAATGGCGTCTGCCTGTCCTGTGTGGATGGACAGGTGGAAATGATGTAATGTTGCTGATGTTGTGCGCCGTTGCGGGAGGCGGTCGAGTACGCCGTGCAACTCCTCATTGGTTGTAATTGGGCCCTATGGGTAATAGTGGCCAATGATGATGTACGCCGGTGGTGACGGTACGCACCGCCATAGATGTGATCGCCATTTTCTATCTGTTCACTCACTTCCTACCTGACCTTCAACAAGAGAGGACCTACACTGCAAGTGCTGCTGTGACCTGTGTCTGGAACCGACCATGGCTCGTGTCACTTCAGAAAGGGCCCCTGCCTTCACCACTGCGGAGTTGGAGAGACTGGTGGATGGGGTCCTACCCTAGTACCGAATGCTGTATGGGCATCCAGACCAACAGGTGAGTACACTGTGAGCACAATGCATGGGGCATGACTGCATGAAGTGTTGTATGTGAGGGCCTCGTGTAAGGGGGGGTGGTTGAAGGGTCCTGGGCAGCGTGCTGCATGTATTGTGGACAATATCTGTGTGTAAGGGGATGGGAGGGATATGGCGGACCATGACTGTAACATGCCAGACGGTATGACTGATACCTTTTTACTATGTTCATTTCTCCGCAGGTCAGCGCCCATCAGAAAAAGGGTATATGGCATGCCATCGCCAAGGATGGCCCTGGGGGTCTCTGGCAGGCCAAGCACCTAGTGTCGCAAACGGTGAGAGGACCTGAGATGCTGGGCAAGGAAGACAGTGGAGGCCCAGCTGGGGATGGCCTCCCAACGACGAAGGGGTGCCCGTTGAACTCTGACCCCCTTGATGTTACGCATACTGGCTGTGGCCTATCTGGAGCTAGATGGGAGCTTGAGGGCATCACAGCAGCCACAAGGGGGTGAGTACAGTTTCACATTATACTACTTGTGCATGGTGGAGTGGTCTTTGGGTGGGGCATGTGGGCCTGTTGGTGCCCTTAGGCCACCCCAGACATTGCAAGGTATGTTCCATGTTGGGCAGGGGCTGATGAACACCACCTACAACCAATCTAGTAGGCATCCACTACTGGGCAGGGCTCTGTGGGTCTTAGGTATGCTGCAATTGGCATTAGGTATTCCTGTCCAGGGCCTGGTGACTAGCATTGTGACTGGTAGTGCATTGCCTAGTACGCAGGGAGGTTCTCTGTGTGTGTGTGCGTGTCGTTTATGTAAACTGTGGTTATGTTGCTGTCAATGGCCAAGTGTATCCTCTGTCTCTTCCCTCCCTTTTTGTTTTGTCACCCTGTCCTTATGTGCATTAGCATCATCTGGCGGAGGAGCAGAGGCACCAGCGATGGAGGGAGCTGCATCCCACAGGGCCCATGAGGCCGAATCCACTCACGGTGAGGACACCAGTGGGACGGAGAGCGAGGGGAGCACCACAGCGGAGACAGGAGGGGACAGTTCAGACAGTGATACCTCCTCCGATGGAAGCTCCCTAGTGGTGGCGGACACCTCTGTTGGCACCCCAACTACAGGTACAGCCACCACCCCCTATACCAGCACCACCCTCCCAGCAGCCCCTCAGCGAGTTTCCCGTGCCCGCTCACCCAGGAGGGTGGGCATCTCCATCGCCCCGGGCACCTCAGGCCCTGCCCCAGTTAGCCCTGCTGCCCTGAGTGAGGAGGCTATTGACCTCCTGCGATCCATCTCTGTTGGGCAGTCAACCCTAGTGAATGCCATCCAGGGGCTGGCAGGCCATTTGCAACAAACAAATGCATTCCTAAAGGGCATTCACTCAGGCATGGCGGCCCAACAGAGATCAATCCATGCTCTGGCCGCCTCCCTGATGGCAGCCATTGTTTCTGTCTCTAACATCCCCCCTCCAACTTCCTCTGCCCAGTCCCATTCCCCTTAACCCCAAACTATCCCAAGCACATAATCAGACCTGCATGTACCCAAGACAACACACAGGAGTGGCTCAGGCAAACACAAACACCACACATCATCCCACAGGCGCTCACACAAACACCATCTAGATGCAGACACACCAACATCCGTTGCCTCCACTGTGTCCTCCGCCTCCTCATCATCCACCTCCCTCCCAGTAGCATCTCCACTCACACCTGCATGCACTACATCCTCATCCACTGCCTCCATCACCATCACGCCTATCACTACACACCCCTCACTGGCAGTCACCACCCCCACATCCATGCACACATCCCCTGTGTCCTCTCCCACTGTGTCCGTGCCCCCTCCTCCCAAAGTACACAAACGGAAGCACTCAGACACCCAACAGCCATCCACCTCACAACAGCATCCAGCCCATGCACCTGCACCCGAACACAGCAGACAAATATCTCCAACAACCACTCTCTCTTCCTCCACTCCCAAACCTTCACTCTCCTCCCACCCCAGTGTACCTAAGAAGCTTTTCCTCTCCACGGTTGACCTCTTCCCTACCCCTCCCCCCGTCCTTCACTTTGGGCCAGGGTGGTCAGAACCAAGGCTAGCACCTCAGCCACTCAGTCCACAGCCGTAGTAGTAGCTACTGCAGGTGTGAGAGACTCCAGGGTACCACCCATAAGCACTGGCGGTGTGCCTGCACCAGCTGCCAAGGGGAAAGGCAAGGATGCACCACCAGCTGGCAAGGGCAAGGGCAAAGAGGCACCACCATCTGGCAAGGGCAAGGAGGCACCAGCAGCTGGCAAGAGCAAGGAGGCACCACCAGATGGTAAGGGCAAGGGCGCACCACAGACTTATAAGGAGAAGGGCAAAGGGCCTGCATGCAGGAAGGACAGAAGGCCTGGGGCTGGGACTGATTTTGAGACCCTACCACAAACCATGGCTGTTCAGCCATCTGAGGCTGCAGGGGAAGGGCTGGAGCCTCCTCCCACCACTGGCATCCCCGACACCAGCACCGCCACCTGCACCGCCACCTGCACTGCCACCAGCACCGCTGCCAGCAGCAGCAGCCCCAGTGGGCAGCCGTCTGAGGCTGCAGGGGATGGGCTGGAGCCTTCCCCCACCACTGGCATCACCGCCACCAGCACCGCCATCTGCACCGTCACCTGCACTGCCACCAGCACCGCTTCCAGCAGCAGCAGCCCCAGTGGGCAGACATCCGAGGCTGCAGGGGATGGGCTGGAGCCTCCCCCCACCACTGCCAGCCCCGACACCAGCACCGTCACTGCCACCACTGAGCAGCCGTCGCCACCAGCGGGCAGTGTGTAGTCCTGCCTCCATGGACTGTAATGCATCCTGACCCTGCAAATCATGTGGGTCTGACACCCAGGTGAGAGACTGTGACCTTGCACTCCCCAAGATCTGCATCACAGCACACAAAGCCCCCTCCAGAACCGGTGGAAGAAGGCATCCACTCACCCCCTCCTGGCCAGGATGAAGCACACTGGGCACAAAGCCCCCTCCAGAACCAGTGGAAGAAGGCATCGACTACCCGCCTTCTTGCCAGGATGAAGCACACTGGGCACAAAGCCACCTTCAGAACCAGTGGACAAGCCATCCACTTGAGAGACTGTGGCCTTGCACTCCCCAGGACCAAGCAGTGGTCAGACCACCCACTTGAGAGATGGTGGCTTTGCACTCCCCAGGACCAAGCAGTGGGCAAACCACCCACTTGAGAGACTGTGGCTTTGCACTTCCCAGGATATCGCATTGGGCATGTTGCCCTCTCCAGGACCAGTGGTGTTGTACCATCTTCTGGCTGAGGTGCTCCCAGTTCCCCGTCCCCCTGAGGTTCCTGTGTATTTTTGAACTGATGCCCCTGCAGTGTTCTCTCCGTGTTGATGCAGGAGTCAAGTGGGGCCTTGGCCTATGTGATGTAGCCCATGGACATTGTGGACTGGGCTGTGTCCCTCCACTTGTATATATGTATATATACGGTTTTGATTTTTAGGACATATTTCCAGTATTTTATCTTATTACATTCACTTTAATCACTTCATTTTGTCCTTGCATTATTCTTGAGAGGGTACGGGGGAATATGTAATGTAACTGCATCTGGTTGTGTGTATGGTGTTGGGGGTGTTGCATGTTGCGTGTGTGTGTCACTCTGTTTTTCCTTCCTCCTCCCTTGTGTGCTAGGTGGCAGTACTCACCGTGGTCATCTTCGCCGGCATTGGTATTCATGGTGTAGGAGGAGGTAGACCAGCATGAGGAACACTTGCAGTTCGGGTTCCATGGCGGCATGGTTTTTCCCTGCGTGTCAGAGGTGAGTCGTTTCCCTTCTGTGTTCTGTTTCCGCTGTGCTTTTGATGTCGTTGGTACCGCCTCGGAAAAGGTAGCGGATAGGCCTGTTGTAATACAGTGGGCGGTACATTGTCTTCCGCCTGGCTGTTGGCGGTTACCACCGTGGTGCTTGTTGCTACTGCCGTGGCAGTCGGTGTGTTAAAAAGGCTGTCTGTGTGAGCGGTTTCCACCATGGTCATAATTCCATTTCTTTTACCGCCGGCTTTATCACCAACCGCCAGGGTTGTAATGAGGGCCTTTATCCTCAGATTAGGAATTCTGTTGCAGATTAAAAGTAAGAAGGAACTCATTTTGTATTGTCGCGTAGGCTCTCATTATCCTAATGAGACTACTGGATTTTGAGCGGCAAGATCGTTCACAGTGTGGGTGACTAAGTCTGACCCACGGTGGAGGACCCTTGTCACTCGAAATCTGGGTTTTGCTCCGGCTAACTAGCAGTGCCTCATCTCTCCCAAATGGAAGAGACAATTGGGCAGCCGAGCACATGACATCTTAGCACTTCCTATGGAAGTCGTGGTCACTCAGGTCACAACCGGTTCTCTCATACACAGTACGGTCCCATATATAAATGACAAAGGCAGTTTAAGTTTTAAAGATTGGTTTAATAAAACGACTGTATTTTAGATAGCAAAGTGTGAGCTGCAATAACCAGAACTACACAACACGGTAGGATTAAAATAGTAACGATGAGAGTGAAGCACAAGAATAAGGCTATCATAGTGCTGCTAGATTATTTTCTCTCTAAGTTATATTTCGAGCACAGCATGTGAAGCTCTAAGCCTGCCTTTCAGGTTCCCCCGGGAGGACATCAACCCTCATACCTGAGCATCAGCATCTGCAACGGGGCATTCAGCATCTAGTCGTAGGTTCCTGGCCGGAATCTCCCTCTTGACCTATACTGGGACAAGGCAGTGTTTTTATAACTAACACGCAGATGTTCTAAGAAAATGTCCCTACGTAAGGATGTATATCTTCTACGAATACTGTAGACTAAACTTGTATCACGTTTACCGGCAATGTACCAGACCGTAGCCTTGACTGAAGCACAGAGCGATCAAGAATGCATTATTTGCGAACACAGTGCTGAACTAAGCTAAACAGTGTGATAGAAGAAATTAAAACAAGACCGTAAAACTGGTTATTGTAAAATAACAGTGCAAAGCTGAAAAAAAATATCTAGGGCAAAGTGCACAGCGGCCTAGTGTGTTAAACTAATGCGCATGAAGCTATATTAAAAATGGCTACACTACAGTATCGTCTGTTGTTCAAGAGCTATGCAAAGCTCTAGGGATTCAACAACATTTTCATTGTGCCCATTGCCTTGAGGTCTCAAGGAAAGTTGAGAGGTACAATAGCACTCTAAGAAACAATTTGTAAAACATATGCAATTAAATAGGTCTTAAGTGACTTGATGCTTTACTTTAAGCACTCTGAACAATTCCATCCAACCCTAGCCAAAAGTATTGGCGGGCAATGATTCTTTCTATTAATGCTATAGTATCTCAGCTTTGCTCAATTTCCACTTAAATGATTATGTGACTTTCGAACTGCAGAAAACTGAGACATTATCTAAACAGCATATGTTCTCAGGCCCAAGATGCACTTCCCACTAGCCTAACTGAAGCCTGCCATTACCTGCAGCACAGTGACTGGATTCATATCAAGTTTCACCAGAAATAGTCAGCACTCTAGCTCTGCAAGCAGGAACTGTTCTAGATCCTGCTCACTATTAACACATTTGAGAAGTGCTGCAGACTGTCTGCTTGGATTCACATGTTGCAGTGCAAGAAGACTACGGAAGCAAGACACATGAAACAGTACAGAAGCTCTTCTGCTCCTGACAACATGCTACACAGGCTACATCAACATGCATTCCCTCTGTTTGCCCCATGACTACATCCTGTGGCTCCCAGGCCTGCGGTGGGTCTGGCCAGTACGCTTCGCTGCAAGTCTGCTTGGCTTGTCATCACTATATGGCTGCGCCAGGAGGGTCAGATAGTGTACTAGAAGAAATCAACCACACTGATTCTGTTGCCCATCTACGGAACACATTTAGGACCTCATTATGACCCTGCCGGTCTAATGACCTCCATGGTCATGGCGGCGGTTGGACCGCTGCTACTATGGCAGTCCGAGTGCCGTATTCAGACTGCATCATTAGTGCTGCGGTCGGACCGTCAGCACCACCAGATTACGACTTCAAGTTGGTCTGGCGGTCCTGGCAGTCCTAATCCACAAGGGTGGTGCTGAAAGCCACCATGAAAAGGCTGGCAGAGATGGGGTACAGGGTACAGGGGGTTGAAGGAGGGCCCCTGCACTGCCCATGCACTTGGCATCGTTACCCTGGGCCAGCTCCGTTGTAATGTTCATTGTCTGCAGAGCAGCATTACCGCCGGCTCTATTACGAGCCGGATACAATGCTGTAGGCTGTTTCCCGCTGGGCCATTAGGCAGAAACTGAGTTTCCGCCCGCTGACCGAGCAGGAAACTCGTAATGGGCTGGGCGGGGAGGCTTCCATACTGGCGACAGCCTACCCATTGGGACTTCGGCAGACAGGCTTTTCCGTCCGCAGAGGTCATAATAAGGCCCTTGATCTACAAAGATAACTGTTTCCTATCTTGGAGCAGTACAAACATGATTTGAACCTTGAATGTGTACCCTTGAGGCTATGGGTTTAATCAAAGGCTTTTGTCCTGAACTGTTCACTTACCCTTTTCTGCGCAAGTACTGCTCTATGAAGGTGGCACTAGTATTATCTTTACTGGGGCACAGCCGGTGCTGTAGTTCCATCCCAAAAGACCTATTAATTTTTCCATAATTTCTCAAGTTGATCTATCCTAATTCATCTACCCTCCTTGAGTACTGCTAACCTCTAGTGGTACTGCTAATCTTGTTTTGGCTTATTATACATACAGAAATCAAGCCTATATTTGGCTGCCCATGGAATCTAAATCCAGTTACCCAGCCCATTTCAGAGATGGCCTGATTCTTTACCATCTTGATCCTGAGCCATGGAATGGTACTGGCAATCTAAGAGATTTGCAGAGTTCCTAAGGTACTAGAGGAAGTAGCAAACATTACTGCCACATGCTTACAGTTAATGTTGACATGATTAGTTGATAAATAAACTGTTATTTAGAATGGCTCCTGATTCCGTTTGAGTTTCCATGGGAGGTGTAGCACCTCTATCCTAAACATCTCTGTTGGTACATTTGAGAAATTAGCTAAAATATGAGAAAGTATCAAAGACTTACACTAAATTAAAGATGGTTGGGTTTTGAAGGGTTGGCACTTGTGGAAAGCTTTTTTGGAATGAAGATAATTAACATTTTCTTGATTTGTTTTTATCATCCTCTTATTTATTTGCAACCTTGTCTTCATCTGTATTGCCTCAGTCTTAGATCTCATTAGAGATAAGGTTAGCTCCCAAATTATTAGATGACTATCCCACATGACAATGATGAATATGTTTGGAAATATGATTATAGTGCACTAGGGCATCTTGAAAGTGGGGTGGAGCAGGAAGTGAACAGATAAATTAATAATGAAATGTGAAGGGAAAATCCTATTCACTTGCACAATTATTGCCGTAATGCGCCTTAGCCTTGTTTGCATGGTCAAGTTAACAATGGCCACAAGAAAGTCAATTTCTAACATTGAGCTCCTCTCATATCTTGACATCAAAAAGTGAAAGGATCTTGCTCAGCTGAAACATGTTTGTAACAATTGTATGCATCCTTTCTAGTTTCCATGACCTCAGACTAGCCACCTGCTAGCGCCTATTGTTAGGAACAGATATGAAAGTATGCTATATGATGTAAATAGGAAATTTGAAAGTACACTTTCACCTCAAAGAGGTCTTCTAGTGCTGAGGTAAAAAAAAGCTGTGCTCCCTTCCAAAAAATGATGCTAGAACCAAGAATGCTCTGCCACAGGCTGGACCTTTTTAAAAGAGGTTTGATAGGAAGCTGTTTGGTGGAAGAGCAGAACGTCCTGAGTGTACCATTCCTAACAATTATACATTGTGGCAAAGCACAATATTATGTTATCTTGATAGGATCTTTGAAGGTGTACTGCCATCTCAAAAAGGTCTGTAGCACTGGGGTAAGACAGCTGAAAGCAAACTGGTTATAAGTAGAATGAGTGCATTTTTAGCTCTGTGAAATATAAGGTAAAAAAGATTGATCTCAGATCTAGAGGTAGGACATTCCAAAAAAATGAGACCAGAACGAGAATGCTCTTTCACCTATTTCAGTCTGGGCCCTTGAAAATAGTATGAGAAGATGAGGTTTGATGGAAGAGCAGAGAGACATAGGTGGATTGCTCCTTATTATTGTATGTCACAGAAATGCAGGAAGACTTCAATGGAAGACCCTGTTAATCAAGCACGTAGCTATTAAAGCAGTGAAATGCTACATAGGCAGCCAGCGTAAGATGTGCATTGCTTCTTTTACATGTACCTAGAACAAGTCATGCTGCTTGGATCTGGAGGTGATGTAGAATAGGAGCTTTGATGACTAGATAAAATGAGTTACAGTAATCCAGCCTTGCCCCAATCAATGCTGAGAGGACTACTGTTTCCATGCTTTTCAATGGAATCAGCTTGCCAATATGTCTATCTGGTACATTTGAAAAAAGCAGAGGTCCAGTTCACCTGTGAACCCTTAGATGTTTGACCACATTAACAGACAGGGCAATTGTCTATGAATAAATGCCAAAAAGAGTCCTTCCAGGATGATAGGTTGCATTCAGTCCCTTATACCTCAGGTAAATCTTGTTTTAGTTAGAGCCATTGATTGTCCATCAAAACTCTCACTTCAGTCATGCAACGCTTTAGGGTAGTGGCAGGTTTTAGGAAAACAGGCAGAATAAAACTTGAGTACCATTGGCATAAATAAAAAGATGGAAGCCAAAAGAGTGCTGCAATGCAGAAATTGTCTGAAAATATAGATTAGATAAATAAAGGGATAGGGCCTAGACCCGATGGACCATGTATGCTAGTGAGAAAACTATTCTGACCATTAAGGACACAACATAGCTTCAGAGAGTGATTCAAAAAGGAGGTAGAACTTGATGTATCATGCCTTTGGTGTGCCAGACATCATTAATAGATTAAGAAACAAGTTATGTTAAACACTGTCAAATGCTGTTGACAGATTTAATAATATAAGAGCACAAACTATGTTATCTACTGCTCTCTATAGGTCAGCTAAAGAACTAACTATTATCACCTTTATTCCTCTTCCTGGGTGAAAAGCTAGTTGGGCGTGGTTACTTAGGCAGTTGATTTTTAGGTATGACCACAGCTGTTTGGTTTATGTGATTCTAGCATTTGTCTGGTTCTGTAGTTGTTTGGCCACATGTGATTATAGAATATTTAACCTGCCTGTAAAAGGGTAATGGGATGACAGCTGCATTAGCACTGTCCATGCTGGATTTGTATCAATAGAGGGATAATAGTACCCATCTAAGATCACAAATGACAGTGTCAGATGATAGTGAGGAGTTCACTATGATCAAGATGCAAAGGATACATATTTAACTGTTTGGGAATAGGATATGTATAAGTAAGGGATTCAGGAGTGACAAGATCTGCATGCCCCATAAGTTTGTGTATGCATCCTAGGTTTAGAGCTTCAAAGTATGACCAATGACTAGGAATGATTGCTGGAAGAAGCTGCTAAATTTTTGAAGTTAGATCTTTTAGTGATGTGGTAGTTTTACTTGGGGCTTTAATGCCATTTCTGATAGTTTTGACCATCACTTCAAATAAAGCTGCAAGTTAATTGCAGAAGTTGTGTTACTAATATGGAAAGGGTTCATTAGATTCTGACTTAGTCATATCTAAGAATGTTTTAAAAACTCTTTCGGAATATTTTTAGATTTGGGTCAAAGTAGTAAGCTTCTTTTGCACATACATTAGTACAATTGTAAGATGATTGCCAAAATAAAATAGTATGTTTGTCATGTTCATTATATATTTAGTTCTCTATTGGAGCCTGGCCTCTTTCATTCTTTTTTTTTCTTAAGCGGGATTTCTTCCTTAAACCATTGGACAGACCTTCCTGACGGTGATATGGATTCAGAGCAAAATGAGCAATCTTGTCTAAGCAAATATAGTACGATATGTAGACAATATTGGTAGTATCAACTGTGAGGAATAGTTTGAGAATCTCCTTAAGGGTAGATACGCATGCAGAGGTGCTGTTTTCAAGGGCAAAGGAGGTACAGTGAGAGACTTTTTGCAGGGTTTAGAAGACTTGTCTTTAAAACTGCAAGCAATCCTATAGTCTTTCTAGGAGGATTTGGATGACCAACTGTGGATAGATTAACTTTTCCAAAGCTAAGTTGATATTTGGCCCACTTGGTGAGTTATTTCCTATACTTATCTGGTGACATGGTAGGCCTGATAAAAGCCTACAAAATCTTGGGTATTTTCTAGAGAGCCTCTCTCCTCTTATTGGGTGGCAGGAAAGCCTCATCAGAGGCTCTGCCTGGCAGAAAGGGTGTGCAAGGTGCCCCCTGACGAGGTGGAGGCACCCAAGGAGTAGGAAGCAGGGAGGCAAGGGTAAATCCCTCTTCCTTAGACGCTGTGATAGGAGCACATGAGCTCCATGTGCTAGTGCGTCAAAGAGAGCTTTTTGTCTCTCCCTTCCGGAGGGCCTCATATACATTGGGCTGGGGTGGCGATCCTCAGTCCCCTCACCATTATTCCTGCGTGTCCTGCACTCAGAGCGTAGGACCTCTTGTGTTTCACCTATGGGGTTGGGGTCACCGCCCCTTGTACAATATGGCTCATATTTCATTCAGGATAATATCTGGACATTCTGGTAATATGATGGCTGATATGTGCAATCAGGATAGTATATTCCTGATAATATTTTGGCAGTGATGTTCCTGTTATGGGCACTGATGAGTGTGTGTTTATTATGCCATGCACATTTATAATAATCTGTTTTTATGACTTGCCATGTGTTCTCCGATGTTCATTTCATGGGCATTTATAAAGGTGCATTTACTATGAAATCTGCCTTTTTTAGTAATGTTTACCTGACTACTACTTATGTTTCAGGATAAAGAGTAACCTATGTGATTTATGTGAGTACTGCTGGCATTTGCAGAGTAATAGTACTGTGTAATGTTCTGACAACTGTAGGAAAGTAGCCTCTTTATGCCATGGTTACCCCCATTTTCTGCCTGATGTCAGTGTGCTTGACTGTGTCCACTGGGATCCTGCTAACCAGGACCCCAGTGACTATGCTCTCTTTCCTCTGAGTTTTGTTATTGCATATTGAAAACCCAGTATTTCACCCACAATTAGCATACTGGTGCCCCCTTATAAGTCCCTCGTATATGGTACCTAACTACCCAGGGCATTGTGGTTCCAGGGGATCCCTATGGGGTGCAGCATTTCATTTACCACACATAGGAAGCCCAGGGGAAAGCTTCTGCAGGATTGCCATTGTAGCCTGCATGAAAAGGTGCATGCACCTTTTCACAGCCATTTACACTGCACTAGGTCACTTATAAATCACCCCTATAGCAGACCTTCCAGCCCCGAGGGCAAGGTGCAGAGTACCTGTGTGTGAGGGCACCCCTGCAAAACCAGGGGTGCCCCCACAACCTCCAGGACTATTTTCCAGGACTTCATGAGTACGGGGTACCATTTTACGGGTGTATTGGACATAGGTCACTACCTATGTCCAGCTACATAATGGTAACTTAGAACATAGGCATGTTTGATATCAAACATGTTGGAATCATCCCCCAAGGCTTTTGCAAGCATTGGTTGCATGATTCCATGCACTCTGGGGGCTGCTTAGAGGAACCCCAGTATTGCCATTCCAGCATTCTGAGGTTTTCCAGGCAACCCCAGCTGCTGCCACCTCTCAGGCATGGTTCTGCTCTCCTGTTGCTTGAGCAGCTCAATCCCAGGAAGGCAGAACAAAGGGTTTCCTTTGGGATATGGGTGTTACACTCTCTCCCTTTGGAAATAGGTGTTACAGGCTTGAGGGGGGTAGCCTTCCCAAGCCACTGGAAATGCTTTGAAGGAAACATTTGGTACCCACCTTGCATAATCCAGTCTACACCAGTTGAGGGACCCCCAGTCCCTGCTCTGGCACGGAACTGGACAAAGGAAAGGGGAGTGACCACTCCACTGTCCATCACCATCCCAGGGGTGGTGCTCAGAGTTCCTCCACAGGGTCCCTGGGTTTTGTTATCTTGTATTCCATGTTGGCAGGGAACTCTGGGAGCATCTGAGTGGCCAGTGCCAGCACGTGACATCAGAGCCCTTCCCTGATAGGTGCTTACCTGTTTATCTGGCCAATCCCCATGTCAGGGCTATTTAGGGTCTCTCTCTTGGGTGGTTCTTCAGATTTGGATTGCAAGACATCAGCAGGAATCCTCTGCATCCTTTACTTCATCTTCTCACTGAAGAAACTGCATCTGGACCCTCCAGGAACTCTAAAAACTGAAACAATGAAGCAAAGATGACTTCTGAAACATTGTACCTTCAGCTCCTGCCAGCAACTGCAACTGTTTCCCGGTCGTGCATCCTCAGAGGACAGCCTGTCTTCAGCCTGTGCCAGAAGAACAAAGGAATCTCCCTTGGAGTGAAAGAGTCACTCAACTGCTTAAGCAGGCACCTCACTGCAATGACGACTGGCTGCGTGGGCCCCCTCTCCTGATGAGTTGTGTAGATCCTGAATCACAGGTGGTAGACTGAAGGGGTCCAATGGTCCTGACATCCGACTGTCCAACTTTGGTGGAGGTATGAGCTTAGCTCCCCACATAAGACAGTACCCCCTTGCACTGGATGTTTTGCAGTTGCCAAGGCTTGTTGGCATCCTTCCACAAAGTTCTTTGTGCACCACGCAGCTCCCTTCCCCAGCACTCTATCCTGCAACGCACAGCTTCCTGAGTGGTTCTCCAGCGGCATGGGATCCTTTGTTGTGGTGCTACGTGGGCCTCCTTTGCACCTTCTTTGTCCTCTGCTGTGGGACTCCTGTGCGTGCTGCCTGGTCTTCTGTGGGCTCTCTGAGTTGCTGAGAGTCCCCCTCTAACTCCTTCTCATGGGTAGACTTCACCAGGCCCCTCCTGGTTTCGGGCAGCCTCATTTTACGCTAACTGCAAGCTTTGCGCATTCCAACGCTTGTTGTCGGAATACAGCAACGTAAACCTGACTGCAATCTTCCATTCAGCGTGGGACATCATCTGCACCAACTAGGAACCCACTTCCATCTTCTTGGGTGCAGTACTGACTGTTGTTCTTCACCGGTGGTTCTTCTTTTGCACCTTCATCCGGGTTAGCAGTGCTTCTTGGACTTGGTGCCCTTCTTCCACAGTTCTTCAGGTCCAGGAATCCACTGTGGGTGTCTTGCAGTCTCTTCTGGTTCTTTCATTATCTTCTTTTTTGTGTTCTTGTGTGTTCTAGGAAAGTTACTGTGATTTACTCCTGGTTTCCTGGGCTCTGTGGTTGCTTCTATTACTTACGTTTGGTATTTTATAATACTCCCAGTGCCCCTCTACACACTACACTTGCCTAAGTAGGAAACCAACATTCGCTTTCCTCTTTCTTAGTATACGGTTGGGTTCCCCCTAGGCCCATTTCTAACTATTGCGATTTTCACTATTTGCACTGTTTTCTAACTGTTTTTATACCTGTTTTGAATAGTAGTGTATATAATTTGTGTATTACTTACCTCCTAAGGGAGTATAATCTCTATAGTATTTTTGGCATTTGTGTCACCAAAATAAAGTACCTTTATTTTTGTAACACTGAGTATTTTCTTTCATGTGTGTGAGTACTGTGTGACTACAGTGGTATATTGCATGAGCTTTGATTGTCTCCCAGATAAGCATTGGCTGCTCAGCTACATCTACCTCTAGAGAGCCTGGCTTCTAGACACTGCCTACATTTCACTTCTAAGGGATAACTGGACCTGGTATAAGGTGTAAGTACCATAGGTACCCACTACAAACCAGGCCAGCCTCCTACAACAACTGCTTGGGTAGCAGGGTATTACTGACATGTGTTTGGTCCAAAGATGTTGTGTAAAATACAGTTTATTTATATATAACTTGGTGTTGTGTTTCCTTTGTGGTGAGGATAGTGCATCACATGTGTTGTGCGTGTTCTACAAACGCTCTACACATTATCTCTGCACCTACAGCACAGGGGAAGGGGGAGGGAAAAGAGAGTGACACACACACGCAACACCCCACCCCCACCCTCACCCACAACACCATACAAACAAATACATGCTGCAACATTACATTTACACCCACCCACCGCCCTTTCAAGAACGCAAGGACAAAAGGAAATGAGTTGAACGATTGTAATCATGAAAAAAACAGTAGTCAAAACTCAAAATACAGTATATACAATTATGTATACCAACTACACATGTCCGGATAGTGCACCAATAATTGTTTGTGGACCACTGGGCCCAAAATGCATGGGCGAGGCCCACACTCGATACCAGACATCAAACGGAGAGAACACTGCAGGGGCATCAGATCGAAATTAAACAAGCACCTCACGGGGAAGGGAAGAGGGGGCACCTCAGCCGGATGAGTGCACGATGCCACTGCTACACAAGAGGGCTCCATGCACACTGCTGTATCCTGGGGAGTGCAAAGCCACAGTCTCTCAAGTCTCTCCAGTGGGTGGGTTGCCCACTGCATTATGCTAGGGAGTGCAAAGCCACAGTCTCTCAAGTCTCTCCAATCAGTGGTTTGCCCACTGCTATATCCTGAGGATTGCAAAGCCACAGTCTCTCAAGTCTCTCCAGTGGGTGGTTTTGCCCACTGCTTTATCCTGGGGAGTGCAAAGCCACAGTCTCTCAAGTCTCTCCAGTGGGTGGGTTGCCCACTGCTTTATCCTGGGGAGTGCAAAGCCACAGTCTCTCAAGTCTCTCCAGTGGGTGGGTTGCCCACTGCATTATCCTGGGGAGTGAAAAGCCACAGTCTCTCAAGTCTCTCCAGTGGGTGGTTTGCCCACTTCTTTATCCTGGGGAGTGCAAAGCCACAGTCTCTCAAGTGGATAACAGTCTCCACTGGTTCTGGAGGGGACTTTGTGCCGAGAGTGCTTCATCCTGCCAAGGACAGAGGTAGTGGATGTGATACTCCACTGGTTCTGGAGGAGGCTTTGTGCCCAGAGTGCTTCATCCTGCCAAGGACAGAGGTAGTGGATGTGATTCTCCACTGGTTCTGGAGGGGGCTTTGTGCCCAGAGTGCTTCATCCTGCCAAGGACAGAGGTAGTGGATGTGATACTCCACTGGTTCTGGAGGAGGCTTTGTGCCCAGAGTGCTTCCTCCTGCCAAGGACAGAGGTAGTGGATGTATCTCTCCACTGGTTCTGGAGGGGGCTTTGTGCCCAGAGTGCTTCATCCTGCCAAGGACAGAGCTAGTGGATGCCTTTCTCCACTGAAGGTGTTGCATCATCGAAGCTGCCCAGGCTCCTCGAACTGACCACCAGGCTCAGTCGAATGACCACTGGGGATGGCAGCTATGTCTGCGGTGGTGCCACTGGCTCAGGATGTCGCGGGGCCACTGGCGGTGCTTGCGGAAGTGTCAGTAGCGGCGGTGTTTGTGGCGGCCTCTGTGGCATCGGTGCTTGCGGCAGACTCTGTGGCAGCAGTGCTTGCGGCAGCCTCTGTGGCATCGGTGCTGGTGGCGGGCTCTGTGGCGGCGGTGCTGGTGGCGGGCTCTGTGGCATCGGTGCTGGCGGCGGGCTCTGTGGTGGCGGACTCTGTGGTGGCGGTGCTGGTGGCAGGCTCTATGGTGGCAGTGCTGGTGGCGAGCCCTTTGGCGGCGATGCTGGTGGCGGCCTCAGTGACTGCGGTGCTGGTGGCGGGCTCAGGGACTGCTGTGCTAGTGGCGGTGCATGTGGGGTGCAGGTGGCTGTCTTCTCCGGCCGTACCGGTTGGCGTCGACGTGGACAGAAGGTTTGACACTTGTCCCATAGTCAGTGCCACCATGCCCTTTCCTGACCTGCCCTTGATTTTCTGGCCCTTCCCCACCTTGGATGGTGGCGCAGCTGTCTTGCCACTATCCCCTTTTGTTTTCCCTGAGGCCTTTGTGGCAGGTGTTTTCGCCTTCTCCCTCTGGGTTGTGGGCAACTTTTTCACTTTCGCAGGTGGCGGAATGTCCCTGTCCTCACTCTGTGGCACACTGGCTGCCCTGATGCTTGGCGCACTCCAAAAGCCCGCTATTGCTGGGACCACTGTGCCAGGTGATGTGGTGGCTGAGGTGCTAGGTTGGGACCTGGAAAGCCTGGCCCTAGGGGACGGATGGGGGGGAGGTGTAGGGAAGAGGTCAATGTTAGCCACGAAAATGTTTTTACACACACGGGGACAGGTAGATGGAGTGGGTTTGGGAGTGGAGGAAGTGGTAGTGGTTGTAGGAGGTGTACGATTGCAGAATTTGGGTGAAGGTGCATGGGCTGGAGGCTGTTGTGAGGCGGATGGCTGTTGGGTGGGTGTGTGCCTGCGTTTGTGTACTTTGGGAGGAGGGCTCACAGACTGGTAGACGACACAGGGGATGTGTGAACGGTAGTGGGGGTGGTGAGTGCATGTGAGCGGTGTGTGGTGATGGGCGTGCTGGTGATGGAGGTAGTGGCTGAAGGTGTTGTGCATGCAGGTGTGAGTGGAGATGAGACAAGGAGGGAGGAGGACGATGTGGAGGAGAGGGACACAGTGGAGGCAGTGGATGTTGGTATGTCTGCATGGGAATGATGCTTGTGTGAGTGCCTGCGGGATGTGTGATGCTTATGTTTGCCAGAGCCAAACTTGTGTGATGAGGTGTGTGCATGCTGGTCTGATGGTGTGCTTGGGATAGGCTGGAGTACAGGGGATTGGGCCTGGGTGGAGGAAGTTGGAGGGGGGAGGCTGGACACAGGGACAATAGCTGCCATCAGTGCTGAGGCCAGAGCCTGAAATGCTCTCTGTTGGGCTGCCTCTCCAGAATGAATGCCCTCCAGGTATGCATTTGTTTGTTGCAAATGCCTCTCTACACCCTGGATGGCATTCACAATGGTAGATTGCCCAACAGTGAGGGATCTCAGGAGGTCAATAGCCTCCTCACTGAGGACAGCAGGGCTGACTGGGGCAGAGCCTGAGGTGACTAGGGCGAAGGAGATGCCCACCCTCCTGGGTGAGCGGCCACCGGACACACGCTGAGGGGCTGCTGGGAGGGCGATGCTGGTAGGGGGGTGGCGGCTGTACCTGTTTATGTGGGGGCACAGAAGGGCCCACCACCGCAAGGGAGCTCCCATCAGAGGAGGAGTTGCTGTCGCTGATGTCACCTCCTGTCCCCACCGTGGAGCTCCCCTCGCCCTCCGTCCCACTGGTGGCTTCAGACTCCGTTGTTTCTCCCTCCAGGGCAAAGTGGGATGCAGCTCCCTCCTGCTCTGGTGCCACTTCTCCTACGCCTGATGATGCTATTGCACACAAGAACAGGGAGACCACAAAAAGGGTGGGGGAAGACAGAAGAAATACATGTTCAGTGCATGCAATACCACTACCATTGGCAGACACTACAGACACAGCAGCCCTCTGCACTATGCCATGCACTTAGAGTTCCTAGATTAATCACATGCCCATGGGGTGCAAGGCCTATGCCCGATTGCTGCACACATGGAAGTCACAGGAGCCTCACTAGGTGTAAATGGCTCTAACCACTGGTGGGGTTGGGGTGCCACATAGCCTGCCTCACAAAGGGTCCTTGCATACAAAGCTCGCCCTGGCCTAGGGTAACCCACTACCCACTTCCCCCACCCAGACACCTCATAATGCGCGCAGAGTCAGCTGAATGAGAGTGTACTCACCCCCTTGTGGCTGCTGTGATGCCCTCAAGGCCCATCCAACTCCGGATACGCCACTGCCAGGATATGGAACATCAGGGGGGTCATGGTTGGGCGGGCACCCCTCCCACATTGGGAGACCATCCCCAGCTGGGCCTCCGCCGTCTTCTTGCTCCAGCGGCGAATGTCCTCCCATCTTTTACGACAGTGGGTGCTCCACCTATGGTGGACCCACAGGGTCCAGACGTCCTTGGCGATGGCACGCCAAATATCCTGCTTCTGGTGGGCGCTCACCTAGAGGAATAGTACAGGGGAAAAGGAAAACCTTCAACCGTCCGGACCGTCACACCACTCCAAACAGGCATTGCCCATGCAGCATGCTCACAGTGTACTCACCTGTTTGTCTGGAGGACCGTAGAGTAGCGTGAACTGGCGGAGGACCCGATCCACTAACTTCTCCAACCCCTCCAAAGTGAAGGCAGAGGCCCTTTCCCCAGACACATGAGCCATCATCGCTTCCAGAATGAGGTCACAGCAGCACTTGCAGTGTAGGTCCTCTCCTGTCGAAGGTCAGGTATCAAGTGAGTGAACAGACAGAAAATGTCAGTCACTTCCGCGGCGGTGCGTACCGTCACCGCCGGCGTACATCGCCATTGGCTCCTCAGACCCATAGTGTCCAATGTTAACCAATGCAGGACTGCGCTGCGGTCTTTGACCGCCTACAGCGACTGTGTAGAACGCCAGCACAGTTACCTCATATCCCCTTTTCCCACCTTACAGGTCAGGCAGCTTCCATTTCAGGGGGCCACATGGCATTAATATTAACTGCGTCACACCTATCTAGGCCTTGCATACACACAGTAACAGGTACATTGCGGATTTACAAATGTTTGCTAATTACATTAAGCAATACCTCAGTGTTGGCTGACTCTCTGCTCTGTGTTTTCCTCCATAGGTCACATTCGCTGGTGTAGGTGGTGAGATGGCGGCATCCTCCGGTGTACAGACCGCTGGTGGACCTGTCGACAATGGAAGAGAGACACGTAATAGTCACCTACAGACTTGATTGTGCAACAGTCCATGAACTGTGTGCCCAGTTGGAGCCAGACCTGATGTCAGCAATCCGCCATCCCACAGGAATCCCCCTCTAGTGCAGGTCCTGTCAGTACTCCATTTCCTGGCAAGTGGGTCTTTTCAAACAACAGTAGCCATTGCATCAGGGATGTCCCAGCCTATGTTCTCAAACGTGTTGTCCAGAGTGTTGTCTGCCCTGCTTAAACACATGCGCAGCTACATAGTTTACCCTCAGGTGGAGGATTTGCCTACAGTGAAAGGTGACTTCTATGCAGTGGTACATATCCCCAACATCATTGGTGCCATTGATGGGACACATGTGGCCTTGGTACCCCCCGCAGGAGTTAACAGGTGTACAGAAACCGGAAGTGCTACCATTCAATGAATGTGCAGATGGTGTGTTTGGCCGACCAGCACATCTCCCATGTGAATGCCAAGTTTCCTGGATCAGTGCATGACGCTTACATTCTGAGGAATAGCAGCATCCCTTATGTGATGGGACAGCTCCAGAGGCACCGTGTGTGGCTAATAGGTGAGGACAAGGACCCTATACCCTGTGAATAGTTGTCTGGGTCTGAGGTTGTCCCTAAGGGTTAGTGTGTGTCTAACAGTTGTCCCTCGACATTTGCAGGTGACTCTGGGTACCCCCAACCTGGGGGACCCCAGTGAGAAATCCCAGGACAAGGGCAGAGGAATGCTACAATGAGGCACATGGGCGAACTAGGAGAGTGATCGAAAGGACCTCCGGCCTCCTGAAGGCCAGGTTCTGGTGCCTCCACATGACAGGTGGTTCTCTCTACTTCTCACAAAAGAAGGTGTGCTAGATCATCGTGGCCTGCTGTATGCTGCACAACCTGGCTTTGTGATGGCAGGTGCCTTTTCTGCAGGAGGATGGTCCAGATGGAGGTCCTGTGGCAGCTGTGGAGCCTGTGGACAGTGAAGAAGAGGAGCCAGACGAAGAGGATATCGACAACAGAAACAACGTTAGCCAGCAATACTTCCAGTGAGACACAGGTAAGAAGATGTCACTGCCTCACACCTCTCATACAATTGTTAGACCCATTATATGTCTGTCACTTTCACCCAGTGTATGGATCTTGACTTGTCACTTTGCCTTTCCATTTCACAGATGTGGGTCTCACTGTGTGACCTCTGCTATATTACCTCATGGACTAGAGTTGTTTACATCGGTATGTTGACAATACAATCAACATTGCTATATTCCATAGTTATTGCAAATACACATTTGTGAAAGCACAGACTGACTCCAGCTTGTTTTGTGATTCAAGGGTGTTTATTTCAGTGCAAAATAGTGGAGGGGGTTGCAAAATGGGCAGGGGTGATGGTGGAGGATTGTCCGTGGCAGAGTCCAGTCTATTTGTTTCACAGGTGCATTGTCCAAAGGGGCATAGGAATTGGGGCTAGGGCAGTTGATGGATGGACAGGGTGACGAAGTGGGACAGAAGGATGACATTCAGGGGGGTCTAATTTCCTGGCGGGGGTCTTGGCATTGTTCTCTGTCTTTGTCCTGGATATCAGGGACCATTTGCGGAGTGGTTCTCCATCTGCAGGGGTCGGGATGCTGGTGTTGTGGTCCTGTGGCGGTGCCTCCTGTCCACTAGTGTGGGCTGTTCATCATCCAGGCTATTGTCAGGGGCCCCTTGTTGTGCCACAGTGTCCCTCCTGGTGTTCACAAGGTTCATCAGCACCCCTACAATGGTGACCAGGGTG
Source organism: Pleurodeles waltl (assembly GCF_031143425.1). Taxonomy (NCBI): domain Eukaryota; kingdom Metazoa; phylum Chordata; class Amphibia; order Caudata; family Salamandridae; genus Pleurodeles; species Pleurodeles waltl. Next base: position 1,379,795,550 of record NC_090444.1, on the reverse strand, counting down.
GTATTGATGGACTTAAGTTCCTCCCTGATCCCCAGATACTGCTCCTCCTACAGTTCTGGGTCTCCTGAAACTTGGCCAGTACATTTGGCATCGTCTCCTGGGAATGATGGTACGCTCCCATGATGTTGGGGAGGGCCTCGTGGAGAGTGGGATCCCTGGGCCTGTCCTCCCCCTGTCGCACAGCAGTCCTCCTAGTTCCCCTGTTTTCCTGTGTCTCGGCCCCCTGAACCGTGTGCCCACTGCCCCCAGGTCCCTGATTTTCTTGGGTTGTTGGGTTTGCCTGGGTTCCCTGTAGTGGTGGACACACTGCTGCTTGACGTGTCCTGGGGACAGAGGGATGGGCCCGCTGGGTGGGTGCTGTGCTGGTGTTTCCTGAGGGGGGAGGCTCTGTGGTGGCTTGTGCCAGTGTGAGGGGAACCAACTGTCCTGAGGTCCCAGATGGGCCGGGCTGGTCATCTTCATCCAATTGGACAGAGCTGCTGTCATCACTATGGGCCTCTTCTGTGGGGGGAGTGGACATGTCTGGAACCTCCTGTCCGGTGACGTTGGGTAGGGGTCCTGCAGGGGTGTAAAGGCATGATTATTGCATCTGTGTGTGCCATTGTGTGCAATGGGTGGGTTACCCTGTACTCCAGTGTTTGCATTTGTGTGTAGGACCTTGTGTGATAATTGGTTTGGGGATCTGTGTGGGTATCTGTTGTGGACATGCTTTGGTGATGGGTGTCCATGCTTTGGTGTTGCATGCAGGGCTTGGTGTTGGGATGTGTGGGTTGTGATAGTGGGACATTTGTGAGGTGTTGGAGTGATGGGGGTGAGGGTGGGGTATATGATAGCATGCAGGTAGGGTGGGAGATGTAATAGTTAAGATTTGACTTACCAGAGTCCATTCCTCCTGCTAGTCCTGCGAGGCCCTCAGAATGCAGTATAGCCAAGACCTGCTCCTCCCATGTTGTTATTTGTGGGAGAGGAGGTGGGAGTCTGCCGCCAGTCCTCTGAACTGCAATTTGGTGTGTTGAGACCACGGAACGCACCTTCCCCCATGGGTCATTCCACCTCTTCCTGATGTCATCTCGTTTTCTTGGATGCTGTCCCACTACGTTGACCCTGTCGATGATTCTGCACCATAGCTCCATCTTCCTAGCTTGGGAGGTGTGCTGCACCTGTGATCCGAATAGCTGTGGCTCTACCCTGAGGATTTCCTCCACCATGACCCTGAGCTCCTCCTCAGAGAACCTGGGGTGTCTTTGCGGTGCCATGGTGTGGTGTCAGTGATGTGTGAGGTGGTGTCGGTTGTGATGTGTGAGCGGATGTGTTTGTGTGTGTTGTCTGAGGTGCGTGGATGTTGTGTGAGTGATGGTGTTGTGTGCCTGTGGATGCTAGTGTTGTTGATGGTGGTGTCTCTCTCTGGGCTTCTTTCCCAATTTTTGTTGTAGGGGTTTGTGGGTGATGTGGGTGTGTGTTTTATATTGTATTGAGTGCGTGGGAGTGGTGTGTGTATGTGTATTAGGTGTGTGTGTTTCGATTTGTCCAATGTGGTTGTGTTTTGTAAATGTGTGTGTATTTTGAGCGTGGCGGTGTGTATCGCCAATGGAATACTGCGGTTGAAAGACCGCCGCGTGGATTCGTGGGTCAGGATAGTGTGGGAGTATTCCTGTTGGCGTGACGGTGGAGGTTTTGTTTTCGCCAGTTTATCACTGACCTTTGGTGTGGCGGACTTGTGTGGGTGTCTGGATTTTGCCGGCTTCCGGGCTGTGGGTCGTAATAGCTGTAGTGGAATACCGCCGCTGCAGCGGTGAGTTGGCGGTCTTCTGCACGGCGGTAAGCGGGATTTATCGCCAATGTTGTAATGAGGGCCTATGTTCCCAAAGAAAAGGCATTTTTTGACTTGCCTATATCTTTGGCATCATTTGATGAATCTTCACAAAATTGATTCTTGTTGCGCATGGAAAGTTTTGCGGTTATTCATCAAACGGGGGCTGAGAAAAAGTAGGGGTCAAAAAGTGTGTTTCCGATACCAATTCTCATAGGAGTTTTGAACACAACTACAGCTTGAACTGCTGGATGAAATTACACAAAATTTGTCAGAAAGCTAGATTTTGCTCCACATATTGTGCTTTTGTTATTTGGTGTAAATCCATTTAGTAGTTTTGAGATATTAAAGAGAAAATAAATGTGTATACCTAGTGCCACGTTTTTGCAGCGATCATGGCAAATTTGCAAATGTATACACCAGAGTCAATGCTGTGATTGCCTGGCAACAACCTGACTAGAAAGTTGGGGCTGCCATTTTAGGTTACAATACATGGTCCCCGGGGCTGAAAAATAAAATAAAAAGTGGCTTAAGGAGTTAGGGTGCAAATTTATTTTTACCATGTGCTATATGTGCTAATATGTTGTGATGCCTTGTGTCCCCCCATGCATTGCCATGAAGAATTCACCAATATGTGACAAAACATTTTATTTAAATCAGTCATATACTAAAGCATTCAGTATTAGAAGCACTCAAACGCTTATGTGCACACTCATCGATCCACTCAGAGGGTCATACACCCACTTTCAGACCCAATCATACACCCACTCACAGGCACACTCAAACACTCATGCACCCACTCACAGACTCACTAAGAAAGTCATGCACCCACTTTCAGACGTAATCAGACACTCACAGACCCACTCAGACACTCACATACCCACTCACAGACCCACTCAGATCCTCACAGACCCACTCATAGACCAACTCAGGCACTGATACAACCACTCACAGACTCACTCAGGCACTTACTCCCCCACTCACAGACCCACTAAGACTATCACACATCCACTCACAGACCCACTCAGACCCTCCTGCACCCACTCAGAGTCCCACTCAGACATTCAGGCACCCACTCACAGACCCACTCAGACACTAACACACCCACTCACAGACCCAATCAGACACTCACACACACACTCACAGAACCACTCAGACCCTTTTGTACTGACTCACAGACCCATTGAGACATTGATGCACCCACTCACAGACCCACTCATACCTTCACATACCCACTCTCACATCCAGACAGACACTCTCACACCCAGAGACACCCTCTCACACTTATCCTCACACACACAGAGACAGACCCTTCAGCAGTGCACAGTCAGTGGTTATAGGGGGGTTGGCTGCAGGGCCTGGCTGAAGGCCAGGCCCTGCAGCCAACCCCTACCATGCACGGTTGAAGGCTCTGCATGGAGTTGGTTGAACTAACATATAGTAATTAACATTATTTTATGTTGAAAAAAAACATAGACAGTCACTTAAAAAATGTTACAGGGAAGTTATAGTTAGGAAAAGAACATATGCATTCACTCAAAAAAATGAAGGTTACAGGAATGTTATCGTTAGGCTCTGAATGTACTTGTACAAAACCATAGAAATTCAGCAGTTATAGAGTTATTTCAAGTAACTATACTTCACACCCTAAGGTAACTGTAACTCAACCCTAGGCATGCACTGCTAATTACCCCTGATATTACAGCACTGATGACAACTTCCATAACATCATCAAAATATAGATGAAACAATAGCAGTCAAATTATGAAAGAAAGAACTGTGCATGATGTGGCGGTGGCGCAAGTTATAGTTACCTTAGGGCGAGGGTTATAGTCACCCACATTTGGGCATACCATTCCTACTTAGAGAGACAAACGCAAAAAGAGCAGGTAATAGTTGGAATGCTGAACAATGCAAACAATCACCCCACAACACAGATCTGGGTTTAGTCCATCTTTTTTTTTTGCCCACCATGCAGTTTGGACCAAGCCATATGCAAATCAGCCTTGCCCTACTCCCCAAAGCATCAGTCCAGCCCAAACTGCCCGGTCAGATTCTTTGTGGACTAGAAACAAACATTCTGGGAGTGGTTTTGGGGTATCACCGCTCATCAGCGAGGCTAGCTTGAATCCAGTGGCACAGTGAACACAGGACTCCCATCCGGGCAAACCCTTCCCACTTAGGGTGACTAAATCACAAAGAATTGCTTTTGGCTGCCCAGCACCAATGCAGACACCCTTGCAAAATGGTGCAAGGCTGTCTAAGTTGCATACATGATTGTTTTTTGCAGGAAGACAAGTGGCTGAGGAATCAATATCCGAGGGGCAGCAACGCTGCCCTGTCGGATTAAGATTCCGACCGTCGCCAGGCTGCCTGATGGAGGCAGCCTGGCGGTGAGTGAGGGCTGCCGATGGTGGCCATAATGGGGTTCTTTATGTGGCGGTGTGGCCCGCCATGCCGGCTGGCGAGTTTATCCGCCACTGCCGGCGTGGCGGGCCACACTGCAGTGTACATGATGACCATCTAAGTTATGTTACTCTGCTCTGTGAAAGCATTCCATGTGTGAGTGTGGCAGTTCCCACGCATCCACACATGGATTTTGAAGCATTCCAAGATTTAGCATTACTGGCAGACCGGAGACTGTGTCAAAATGATATGCCTCTCCAGGTGAGGCTGAACGAGAAGACATTTCTTTATTTTTTATTCATTTTTCACTCTTTCTGTGTGTTCTACATTCTACAGCACATAAAATGTCTCAAGATTGATTTTGTGCAGAAAGATGCCCCTCCTACACTAAAACAATCCTGTCTGTAGCTCAGGCACCCTTGCACCATGCCCACAATGGTGCCTGTGTTGGCGCTAGACAACCAAAAGTGGTGCCTGCTCAATAAAAGGACAGGAAAACACTGTATTATGCTAAATACAGTGTATTCCTGCCATTTCCCTTTCACACAGCACAGCAAGGTGAATTGTTGTGTTGCGCTGCATGAAATATTGAAAAATGTGCCACTCTATTTTTATCATTTTTAGACAATATTTCCTTCAACAATATTTTTGACTTGATATTTTTGGTAATTATATTTTTACCATGATATTGTGTAAGAGAACCACCTCTTTTGAGCTAGGTTTGACTGCTCCTCCAGGCTACTCAGGAGAATCAAGGAAGCTATGGAGACTAGTTTTCTCTCTCAAACCAGATGCACATCATGAATAGGTAACAACTGAAATCTCACTTTTGTTGGTGGTATCTGAAACTTAAGAGGTTTAGAATAAAGTCTGACCTACATGATAGAGGTTGTTCCAAATATATGCTATTTACATGGTACTTTCTCTTGCTATGTTACCGGATGCAGCAAATCCAGTAGCAAATCCCCACAAAAACGTAATTTGTAAACACTTCTTGTTGTATAACTGCTTACAGGAAGAGTCCAAACAATATTCATGAACGCACAAGATACAGTAAATAATTAGTAAAATTGGTGATAGTCACGTTTCTTCGTGAACATAGGGCATGTGGCATTTTGATTTGCTTGAAAAATAATAGTGATCTGAGCTGTTATTGGACATAATTGTGAGCCTGCATCCCAGGTCAGTTTAGGGATATTGATATTTTTGTGAATACAATTGTGGCAGTTGTCGAAAATGGGGAGAAGGGCTGTTGACGATGCTCAAGGCACAGCTAAAAAGAAATCAGTAACACAAAACAATTGTAATCTTAAGGAAGTTGGTGTTGTAATTGAGTAAGTGGAGTTGCTGATCAGTATTGATGCACCACTGGAAACTAGTTCTAGTAACAAGGCCCCCTCTAAGCAATGTGGAACCAGTTTCTAATTAAAAGAAAATCTCAAAACCTACAAAAACCAGAGAGGGAAATTCTAAATAAACTTTGAATCGCAAACACAATATCAAGCATATTAGAGCTTATTTTCGTGGCCCTCTTTGTGATAAGGACACTTGTGATGTAATCTTGGATGTGGCTCCACCAGAAACTCATAAAACACCTGCTGAATGAGGGATAGCTAAGCAGTTGCAACTATTCCATGCTCCAATTGTTATGACACTCTCTCCAACATAGATACCATTGGATTTTATCTAACAGTAGTGGGTAGGTAGCAAATGGAAAATGAAAATGATAACACAAATGTTCAGTTGAAGCTGAAGCTGGGGGTGATCTACCCAAATTAATATGTCAAGTGGTAGAGCTTAGGAAAGAGGTAGGGAACTTGAAGAACACAGCTTCACATCTTTGCTCTTTGATAAAGGATCTTATTCATGGCAAAACTGCACTAGTGCCCAAGTTACCAGGAGAGTTACCAGGAGAGTTGCCAGCAGATACCAGGTTCATTTGTCTCATAATGTCACCAAAATCCTCACATCCAATATCCCTTCTCAAAAGCACCACCTAGGATAGATCCTCTAATGTCTGTTGAAGGGAGGAGTTTAAGGGGAACAGGGCAATGTGGGTGTATCTAAAGCATCACGCTTCCACATTCTATAATTCAGCCACATCAAAATCTGCTGTAAGGGAATTTACGCTAAACTAGGGTTCCCAAACCCTTATCAGGTAACAAGAGTAAAACAGGTTTGGGTGTTTCTTCTAGCTCCCAGAGGTACTCCATGTACATGGTCAATGTTCCTAAACTGAACCAAAGTTCACATGTTGAAGAGGAGTGTGCATTGGTAAATAAATCAATCCATTGCATTTATAAGAGAAGATCTTTTGGGTGCCACGAGGCACACATGCTTCAATCCTGTCTTTAACGTAAATGAATTATTTCTTCTAAATACAGAAATGATTGACAATCTAGGAGCATTTCATGTGCAAACCAAATCTATATTTGACACTAACGTCCGCTTCACATATAAGCCACAAATCTTAAACTTCTCTAAAGATGGGACTACTTCGTCAGCTCCCTCTGCTGACCACTCATCTCTGGGGTAAGTAGATTGACCAACAGTACTTAGTAGTAGGTTATTCAACCAGAATAGGGCTTCTTCTGAGGTCTCTTTACGAAATTCACAGTCATACAAATGTTTCCTCCCCTAGGAATAACGATCATGTGTATTCTAGAGGTAATACATTTACAGCTGCTTCTCCACTCATAGGCCCTTCTCCTGAAGCTGATGATTCTTTAGTTGAGGTTAAACATCGAGGTGCATCTTTTTATTAGGTTCTTAGCGAAGATTGACCCAAGAGATGCTGCCATAGTTTATGGCACATATCGGACACAGGCCTGTTTTCAATAATCTGTTTGAATGTGGTTGGATTAATTTCCAAAACTGTTCTACTGCATTAGAATGATTTAATTGAGCAATTCAATATTTACCGGTTTCGGGAAACGTGGTCACTGACAACTGTCTTAAAAATGGGATACTTACACTTTTGGATTCCTGTTCAATGCGGGTCACTGGGTGACGAGCTGGGCGTTTGCAATCTGGATTAGATCTAGTTTGAATCCCTCAATAAACCAACTACAGTCTGACTGTCACAATAATTTAGCTTTGAAAATTGAGATGGGCCCTTCTAGTCCTACTTACATTTATAATGTTTATGCCAGGGGTATTAAAGGAGGATTAGAATAATTTACTGCTAAAACACTTGGGGCCCTTCTAGGGAAAGATTGTGGTAAAGCTGTCTTACAAATCACATGTGATTTCAACACTACACGTGAACCCCTTTCGATTGAGGATGTTATCTTAGAAAGAGCAGAGGATGAAGGATGGAGGGGTACCCCAGCTTGAGCTAACCCTAATATGTAGGTGCACTGAGACTGCCCTTCAAATGAAGACACTCACTGTAGAGTTCTGGGTAAGAGCATTTAACGGGAGAACTAAATTAGACAGAAGGGATACCAATTCTTTTGATAGCTCTATCCATTCCAGTCGTATAGGCAATATTTTAATAGACCGTTAACTCTTGCCCTGTGTTAACAATATGATTGCTGATACGAGGGATGAAAGCAATCACAATCCATTATGCTTGACTAAGACATTTCTCATCATAGGTTAGGCAGAGGCTAGCATCTTACAGTGACCACAAAAGACATCCTTATGACGAATGATATGTGACACCTTAAGTGGTCCCAAATTATTGAGAAGCCAGCTCTATTAAGTACGATCAGTATGGATCTGCATACTGCTACAGCAGAGGTGGGTGGAATAGTTTTAGGTTCAAACAACAGCCAAACTGTAATTGATGTCCACAATAGGTTTTCTGGACATATTTTGCAACATTTTCACTTCTAAATACTAAGTTTAAGGGTAATTTAGGTAGAGAAAATACCTGGTTTAATGAGGAATGTAGGTATTCCTATCAACAGCTTTGAGCTGTAGTAAGGTCTGGGAAAACGTTGCCGATCTGGCAAGACAGGAAGGCCTACAAAATGGCGTAGATCCAAGCAAAGATGGATTAGGATGAGAAAAGGTGGTGGGAACTAAGTCTGGCCTGCTCTATTAGGGACTCTATGAAAGGTTGGCATCCTGTAAGATGAGGTGGGCTGTACATCTAGCTCACAAAATCATATTTCCCCCTCTATTTGAGTAGAACAATTCGCAGCTCTCTCTACTCTTTGACTCAGCCCCCTACCTTAGCTGAAGATATAAATGCAGGGGTAATCACATGTGTAGATCATTCTGACCCTGTTTGTGCTTCTCTTTCTGTAACCCCTAGGGAAAGGTTTCTAGCCACTTCAGCCCTTGTTTTTGATCTTTTGGAGCATAGCAAAGCACTAACTGAATTAACAAGGGGCATGGCACCAGGACCCAATGGTATTCTAGCCGACAATGATTTTGCATGACAGTGATAATTGGTCTAGCGACATTCTTCTGCTGGAAAATGGTACCTCTGCAGGTGATCCTGTCCCCAATTATTGGAAGGGCGCCAAATTGGTACCAATCTATGAAAAATGGGATAAATCTTTGCCAGGAAACTACAGATCAATTGGTTTGATTGACTGTCTGCAAAAAATATTTGAACATCTTGTACTTGGTACGATCAATGATTAGATCTATGCTAACGAAGCCCTGTACCCAAACCGAGCTAGGTTTGGTAAAAGATCGGTAACTTGGATCAGGTCTTTCTTTTCCTTTTAATGTATTTAGAAGACAGTGGAGATCGGCGGAGGCAGCTTATATGTGGCCTTTGTCAACCTCAATTTGGCTTACAACTTGGTCCCTAGGAAAAAGCTTGCAGGTTCTGAGTGCTTTGGGCATGCCCTTAAAATTTGTGGAGTTACTTAGTTACTTATTTGCTTACATGAGGGCAATAATGCCAGGGTCGGGTGGGGAAAACAGGGAAAGCTAACAAAATCTTTATCCATTCGTAATGGGGTATGCCAAGGATGCGTCCTAGCCCCAACCTCATTTTCCTTGTTTCTCAATGATGTTGTTTCACTTTTGTCACACCTGCAGATGCTCCTATTCTGTTATGGGCTAAAGCACCTATTCTGCTTTGGCAGACAATACTTTATTGGTTTCAAAAACTCCAAGCTTCAGCACACCCTCATGCATTTTGAAGAGCTTTGTCTAGCTCGTGGTTTAGAGATCAATACTGCAAAGACTGTGTTTATGGTCCTCAAGAGTCAAGGATTGTTAACTTTAAACCAGTCTTGGGGGCTCAGTCTTGGAAAGGATGGAATCCTTCACCTATCTGGATGTTACTTTGGGGGTCATTACGACCCTGGCGGCCGGCGGTATGTTGGCGGTAACACCGCCAACAGGCTGGCGGTGTTCCGCCAGCAATTATGACCGTGGCGGAATTGCCACGGCCATACCGCCGGCCCCTCCATTATACCTCTAGGATTCCGCCTGGCGGTCATAATCCCCAGGGCAGCGGTGCAAGCACCGCTGCCCTGGGGATTATGAGTCCCTGACCGCCGGCCTGTCCGTGGCGGTACACACCGCCATTGAAAGGCTGGCGGTATGGGGACTTGGGGTGCCCCTGGGGGCCCCTGCACTGCCCATGCACTTGGCATGGGCAGTGCAGGGGCCCCCAGGCATAGCCCCGTCGCGCATTTCACTGACCGAATTTCGGGCAGTGAAATGCACGACGGGTGCTACTGCACCCGCTGCACATCAGCATTGCCGCCGGCTCTATTACGAGCCGGCTGCAATGTTGATGTGACATTTCCGCTGGGCCAGCAGACGGTAACACTGTTACCGTCCGCTGGCCCAGCGGAAATGTCATAATAGGGAGACGTGAATACCGCCGGCAATGACGGTATTCTGTCTCCCACGGCCGAGGTCGTAATGACCCCCTTTGTCTTCTACACTTGCCTGGAAACCACAGATTGATATAATGGTTACAAAGTACAAGCAGATAACGTGCTATAGTAAAAGAGCATATCTCTTCCTTTTCAAAGCATATTGCCCCGGTTGTCTTAATCTATGAGACGAAAGTTGTAAACTCTGTGTTGTATGGTGCAGATATATTGGGATTTGTAATTGTTTCCCCGTTGATTAGTTTGTAATGCAAATTTTTCAGAAACATCACCCATCTCCCAGAAAGTACTCCTTTGGTTCCTCTATTTTTAGGTTGAGCATAGCAGCACGCAATAATTGCTATTCCGACAAGTTGGTATTTATCGGGGCTTTTAACCACGCCCACCACAAGCTCATCACTTGCACTTGTTCATGGGCTTGCCTTTCAAAAATCCTTTCTTTTCATTGGTAAATGCTTTACGTTTGTCCCTCCTTAGGGCGGCTTTGTTATCGCCTTGGCCATCGCCCCTGTTACATGGCTAATTGCCCTTTTGCCGATATGTTATCCTTTTGTGTCTCTTCATGCTGATGCTCATGGCGGCCATCGGCTCACTTATGTGAAACTGTGTTACTTTCATTTTTTTGTTAGTTGTTTACTGATCATGTCTGTGGTGTGTGTTGTACTTATTTCTCTTCTATTGCCATTCTTCCTCTCACAACAGCCTCAGTTTTAAGGGCATGGGCTGATAGGCCTGTGTTTTTGGAATACTTCATTCTGACCAGCTCATGTTTTTGTTTTTCACTATGGGTGTACTACGGTACTGCTTAGAAACGGTGCACAAACCAAAATCCTCACCGGCTATCGGGAGCGAAGGGGCTGAGCTGGCTCCTGGTTTCAATCGCTTTCAGAAACACTTCCAAAGGGGATAAGAGCTTTAACAAAAACAATCCCCATCTGTACTTCAGTGAATCTTCTGCTGCTTACCAACAGCCCGTAAATATTGCATTTTGTGTGAGCTTGTTACATTAGTTGCTGGTTCTGATCTGCCTAGTTCATGTTCCTCGCAGCAGGCACATAAACCTTCTGCACTACCTTATAATTAGTCCAAGCTTCCACTAGAGAAAAGTATGTTCTCTCTCCAGAAATAACATTAATCACCAGAGTTATTTTAACATTTGAAGATTGAATGCAGTCTGTGATCTGCCTACAGCAAGTTATTTGCAGCAGCCACATTAACCCTCTGCACTGCCTTATAATAATTCCAAGCTTCATCTCTTGCTTACAGCGCTGCATTTATTATGACCAAAAGAGACACTTGGGAAAGTCATAACAAAACCAAAACGAAAGTGCAACACAAACCTTGGAAAATTTGCTTCTTTGCAATTTCAATCTAGCCTGCTTTAGTATTCAGTACTTGTAAAAGTATTTGTAGCAGTTATTAGCATGCGGTGTAAAGTGACAGCTGAGCCAAGAAAAAACATACTTTTCGTGAATGCTACCATGGCAATTGTGGGTCTCGTAAGCTAAGAACATAAAGCTTATGGCTTGGCTATCAAGGAAAAATAAATCAGCCTTCTGTGTAGAGTAACAGCTGGATCTAAAGAAGGCACACTTAGGGGGTTATAACAACTTTGGAGGAGGTGTTACTCCGTCCCAAAAGTGACGGTAAAGTGACGGATATACCACCAGCCGTATTACGAGTTCCATAGGATATAATGGACTCGTAATACCGCTGGTGGTATATCCATCACTTTACCGTCACTTTTGGGACAGATTAACACCTCCTCCAAAGTTGTAGTAACCCCCATAGTATGTTTGAAGTAGTTAATTTGAGCCGGTGTGTTACAATGCAAAGCACAAACTATTTTTGGTAAAGAGCCATCAGTTATTTTTCTGCCTCATTGATTTACTCTGGGCAAAATAAAGAATAATTTATTAGAAATGCAAACTCTAACATGTGAGAATGTCATTCCACTCCAAACTATAAACAAGCTGCCAGGCTGGAAGTTTAAACTGCAAGATGTTATCATGTTGTAGAAAACATTTTTGAACACAAGGACATGAGTCACTCTTTACTCGTAAACACTGAGAAATACAGCAATTAACATTAAAAAACATAAAAAAGACTGCTGGGGAGATGAAAGTTTAACGTGAAAAACAAAAACACAGAGCAGAAACATTACCACGTGTTCATGAAAGGGCAGCATCACCCAGCTGAAAGAGTGTAAATGACTGGCTGGCTGGCCGGCTTGCTCTGTAGAGAGCAGATGGTAGACAGCTTTGTGGAGTGAATCACACCTAAACAGTGTAAATTGCAGCCAAACACCATATATGATGCACCAGTAAAACAACACTTAAACATAAATATTAAAAGACACAATTGTATCATTATGCAGGCATTAGCTTTGAAAAAATATCTATTTTCCATGTGGTCAATGTGTTCCGTGGTTCAACTATAGTTTTTAAGTGGAAATCATGTATTTTGTAAGCGCATATTTGCCTTCAGTAAACACAACGTTAGAGTGCTTCAATTAAGCTTTGTCCAATTACATGCTCCTAAATAGCAACATTTTCATTTTTTTGCTGCAGATAGAGGAAGTGCTTTAGTTTTATGCAGGGCCACTGGAATTATATAGCAGGAAAAGACAAAATTAGAGGCAAGGTTGACCAATTTATCTGGCAAGAAAAGTCCAGTTATGAATTTACAAAGCAAGTAGCTCTAACTCAAGAAAATTCAAGACCTATTGCATGGCAAATGCTTGTTTTACTTAGGTATGGAATCAATTGCTGACAAAATTAGATCACGCCCTTTATTCAGGAGATGGTTGTGGTCGTTGCTAGAACTTTCACAGTATATGTTGGCACTGAAGAAGTGATTGAAGCAGATAAGTTAACAAAAAGAACTTGGCTTGTTCAAATAAAAAAATAATTAACCAACATAGGTCATTTGTGAGATAACCAATCTCTTGTGCCAAATATATTAGCACAGATGTTAAAAAAACATTATTGGGCACGTGTTAGGCAATAGGCAGTTACTCAACATTTTCCAGGGATGTTTTTGAACATTAAAATGAAACCTCTTATGGAGCCTTCTTGCAATGCTATTACAAACCCTTTGGACCATAAGCTATATTTTCAATTCAGAGTTGGTATTCTTCCATTGAAATCTTTTACGGCCAAATGGGCTTGTTGTAACGATCCTTTCTACGCTGCATGCAGTAGATAGATTGAATCTGTTGGTCATGTTTTTTTGTCAAACCCAATTGCAAAAGGTTGGGGACTCGCAGCAGTCAGACTGCACTTAGGGCCTCATTACAATCTATGCAGTCTTTCAAAAAGGCAGCCGAGGCTGCGGGAGCCAGAATACCACCATTGCCGGCGGTATTCCTGGCTCCCTATTATGACTTTTCCGCTGGCCCAGCAGAAAAGTCACATCAACATTGCTGCCAGCTCATAATAGAGCCGGCGGCAATGCTGATGTGCAGCGGGTGCAGTAGCACCCGTCGCACATTTCACTGCCCAAAATTCGGGCAGTGAAATGCGCGACGGGGCTATGCCTGGGGGCCCCTGCACTGCCCATGCCAAGTGCATGGGCAGTTCAGGGGCCCCCAGGGGCACCCCAAGTCGCCTTACCGCCAGCCTTTCCATGGCAGTGTTTACCGCCACGGACAGGCTGGCGGTCGGGGACTCATAATCCCCAGGGCAGCTGTGCTTGCTCTGCTGCCCTGGGGATTATGACCGCCAGGCGGAAGCCTGGCGGTATGTTGGAGGGGCCGGCGGTATGGCCGTGGCTATTGCGCCACGGTCATAATAGCTGGCGGAACACCGCCAGCCTGTTGGCGGTGTTACCGCCAGCTTACTGCCGACCGCCAGGGTCGTAATGACCTCCTTAGTATTCTTCAGTCTGACTCCAATGTTTTTTTTGCATGCACAGTTGCTACATTTTTTAGTTGGTCTTGGTTTCTTAAATACAATTTGCCTGATTCTGACCTTGGCAGATGGGATACTCCGTTACAAACGTGACGGATATCCCACCTGCCGTTTCACAAGTTCCATAGGATATAATGGAACTTGTAATATGGCAGATAGGATATCTGTCTTGTTTGTGGTGGAGTATTCCATCCGCCAACATCATCATCTGGCCCAAAGTCTCAGGTCCAAATCAGTGACCTTTGCCACCTTTTAGTCAATGACGTATGGTGCGACTTCATTTGGCAATGTATTGTTGACAGTTTGTTTTATGATTAGTATGTTTTATTCCCCCGTATCTTCTGGTTTGAAGATTTACATAACTATGAGGGTATTTTCATTTTTTTTTGTCTTGATAGCAACAAATGTTTGTAAGATTGTTTTCATTATGTTTAGCAATTTTATCATTTTTAGCTCTGGGATTCAGGTTTACTTAAGGCTGATCCCTTGCTGCTAGGTATATATTAAGAATATTAACTATGTCTTTGTAAGAAAAATAGTTTACTTTTAGCTTTTTTAGTATTTACTGTATATGATTTGTTACATGTGCTTTAATGACTGTAAAAAAAAGCTAATCATTATGATGATTAGTCATAGTTACTGACATAGTTTGGCTCATAAATCTATATCATGTATAGTGATTTAAATGCTTTGTATTTGAGGACTGGTCTATTGTTTACTGACGCAAATACATTCAAATGCATAAAGTACCCTGAGTTGCTTTCATTATACTTAGCTGTATACAGTATAATTGGAAATAAGAGTAGTTATTATTAACATATACACAATGCAAGTTCAGACTACATACTACAGAAGCAATATTTTCTTCTATGTAGTTAAGCATGACTCAGCATTGCACAGGAATAATGATTTTTATCACTAGCAACCCACTGCCCTGTAGACCCATCTGCACAAAGCTGAAAAAAGAGACACATTTGAAAAAATGCAAAAAATAGTGCAGTGTGATCAACAAGCAACATTAGGGGGTGTTAGAAATGGGATCTTTGTTTGGCAGTCAGGTTACTCCCTGTCTAAGCAAGGACCCTCACTCTATTCAGGGTAAGCCACAAACAATCCAAATTATCCTGTGCCCACCCTCTGGTAGCTTGGCACTGAGCAGTCAGGCTTAACTTAGAAGGTAATGTGTAAATTATGTGTACAATAAATCATGCAATGACACAGTATAACACCACAAAAATACACCAGACAGTGTTTAGAAAAATTTATAATATTTATCTGGTAAGATGCAGGTCAAAACGATCAAGATTCAATAAGTATACATTGAGATATCAATGTAAAAATGATATAAAGTATCTTTAGTCTTTTAAAAGCAACAAGTGTCTCTTGCAAGCACAAAGTACCTGGTTTACATTCAAATTCTCCACAGGGGACCGCAGAGGAGGAGATGTGTGGAAAACGGGGAGGTGTGCGTCGATGCGTCATTCAGTTTCACGCAGGGCAACTTTGCGCCGATTTCCAGCGTGGAGACTGGGATCCTCATCAGGTTGCAGGGTTTTTGGACGCCCCAGGGACGATGCGTCAAAATCCTGTGCATGCAGGACGAAGTCACAGGGGCTGCGTCAATCCAGTGGGCAATGTGTGGAAATTTCTAACGCAGGGCAGGTGCTGCATCGATTCCTCTTAGGAAGTCGGGTTGTGTCGTTCCATCTTGGCTTTGCGTCGATCCAGTGGGCAGTTCATCGAATTTACGGTGCAACGCTGGCACTGCATCGATCTTCTCCTTGTGAAGTCGGGCTGCGTCGTTCCGGTTTAGCGCGCAGTGATTTTCTCACCGCGAGGCAGGCTGTGCATCGTTTCTTGCAGGCTGTGCATCAATTTTCATCGCACAAGGAGTTCTTTTGCAGGAATGAAAATGAAGTCTTTTGGTCCTGAGACTTCAGGGAACGGGAGGCAAGGTCTATCCAAGCCATTGGAGAGCACTTCTCAGCACAGCCAGAGAGCAGCAAGGCAGCAGGGCAACAGCAAGGCAGCAGTCCTTCTCAGAAAAGCAGTCCAGATGAGTCCTTTGGGTAGCCAGGCAGTTCTTCTTGGCAGGTTGCAGGTTCTGGTACAGGATTTCTTCTCCAGGAAGTGTCTGTGAAGTAGAAGTGTCTACCTCAGAAGTGTCTGAGTTGGTAGGGTCAGAGACCCTGCTTAGATACCCAAATGTGCCTTTGAAGTGGGGGAGACTTTAAAGAGTGCCTTAGAAGTGCACAAGGTCCCCTTTCAGTTCCATCCTGTCTGCCAGGGTCCCAGTAAGGGTGTGTGACAGTTCTTTGTGTGAGAGCAGGCTACTGTCCTTTGACATGCAAGTGTCAGGCCCTCCAACCTCCCAGCCCATTCAATATGCAGATGTGTGCAAATGTGACTGAACATCCTGTGTTTGGGGTTGTCTGAGTGAATGCATAAAGGAGCTGTCAACAAATCCTAGCCAGATGTGGATTGGAAGGCACAGAAAGAAGTGTAGAGAAATGCTCACTTTCTAAAAGTAACATTTCTAAAATAGTAATATTAAATCCAACTTCACCATTAAGCAGGATTTCGTATTACCATTCTGGCCATACTAAATATGACCTTGTTACTCCTTTGAGATCAGAATCTACCACTCAAACCGTATATGAGGGTAGCCCTAATGCTATCCTATGCAAGGAGAAGGCCTCACAGCACTGTAAAAACAAATTTAGGAGTTTTACACTACCAGGACATATATAACACACATGTTCATATCCTGTCTTTTACCGTCATAACACCCTGCCCTATGGGCTACCTAGGGCCTACCTTAGGGGTGACTTATATGTAGAAAAAGGGGAGTTTAAGGTGTGGTAAGTACTTTTAAATGTGAATTCGAAGTGGCAGTGAAACTGCACACACAGGCCTTGCAATGGCCTGAGACATGGTTAGGGGGCTCCTTATGTGAGTGGCACTACCAGTGATGCAGCCCACTAATAGCACTTAATTTATAGGCCCTGGGCACATATAGTGCACTTGACTAGGGACTCACAAGTAAATTAAATAAGCCAATTGGGTATGAGCCAATGTCACCATGTTTTAATGAGAGAGCATATGCACTTTAGCACTGATTATCAGTGGTAAAGTGCGCAGAGTCCTAAAGCCAGCAAAAATGAGGTCAGAAAAAGTGAAGGAGAAAGCCAAAACATATGGGGGTGACCCTGCAGAAAGGCTATTTTCAACAGGGGCAGCAATCACAAACAAGTGGGTTGAACGGCAACTCATAGAGAGACCTCTCTCCATGAAAATCTCATTAACAAACAAAAGAGAATGCACCAAATTTGGAAGACACATGGGCCTGATTCACAAAGGTAAACTTATACCTGTGTAGTTTACATTTTTGCTGATATTCACAAACTACAAATTAATAGTATGTTTACAACTGTGGAAGCTCTGCAGCTGGGGAGAACCCCTCACAAAAAAAGATAGGTCAGTCCCAGCAGATAACTCCACACATAAAAGGATCGGGCTCTTTGTCAACATAAAAAAACATAATCTTGCACAAAAGTGTTGACCTATCCATTTTTGATGAAGCTCACAAATGATGGCTACACAGTAGGGATGTGTTAGTTTAGTAAGTAACAGATAATCTACTTGAGAAAATCAGAAACAGTAAAAACAAGCCCTGGCAAAGCCAATACATATGGCTAGAAAACACATGGAAATAAAGGCATGCACAAATATTCACAACATTATGTGGCATATCGTTGTGTAACCTTCCTCTTTTTTGTTGCTTATTCAATGTGTCCTGTTTTTTTTATTCCTGAAGCTTTTGATGCTGAATGGCACCTCTTTGCAAGATTAGGGATTACAACACAGAAGTCAGATTGTGGTTAGTACATTTGGTACTGGGTAATGTGTACCAGAATTTGGTCATACTCTATAATCTATACAAGGTGGTCAGGTGTGTTGGGTGAATTAGATGTAATGCTATTGAAGTAATGCTATAAAGTTTTGGAGTTGCTGTGCATGTTGGGCTCTTCAGGAGTAGGTGCTTCAGTTAGCACAAACAGAGGTATCAAAGCTGTCCATGGCAGAAGGTTGTATGTGGGCGAGAGATGGACAGTATAGTTTTAAGAATTTTCATAAACTCATGTAGGTGATCCAGCTTCAATGTGATGTCAAGAAGTGCATTCTTTAATAAATCATGCCTACGCATGGTTAAGTTTTTGTATGAAGAGTCAGTTTGGGTGCTGTTGTTTTGGTTTAGCCTAACAAGGCAAAGGGGTTGGTTGTATTAAAGGTGTTAAAGTAAGTGCTGTGGTTTTGTCCATTACAGCATTTGAAATTGTGTTCAGGTGGGAATAGATTTGTTACAGGTTATATTGCAGACTAGCATTATGCTATCTGAATTAATTCTTAGGTGGTGTGTGCGCAAAAATGCAGATATGGCAGTGGAGGAGTAAGAATAGTGAAGTTGTAGTGAGTAGATCTGGAAGACATGACATTATTGTTAATTATTGTTAATGACCCTAGACATTATGAGGTTGACATATGAGAATTTTTTACAAACACTCCATTTTATACAGGGGGAGTAGCTCACAGTTTTGTTTTCAGTAATCAGAAAGAAATACTAAGCATAGTTTAGCAGTAGAGTAGTGTATGTCTATAGTAAAAAACAGGTCAATTTTAATGGAGCACAGTCTGAGATTATGGTGCTTCTCACATGCTCAGATTGCCATATTAGCCATCAGAACTTGATGTTTGTGGTATTTAAGGAAACTTCTCAATAGATGATGGGGCGTTTGGATGTCTGAGGTATAGCTACATGCATCCAGGAGTCTAATCTGATGCAAAGCTTTCTTTGTTTTAGGTTTAGAGACCATAACAGTATCATATAAAATGTGTTAGCTGTTCATCTTCAGAAGTATATCCAGTGTCAGATCTCTTCAGTATGCAGCCATGGAGTATCATTCAGTACAAAGATAAAATATGGTAGTGGTAAGTCACATTAGATGTATAGGTATGCAGTAGTTCTTGGCAAATCATCTACCTAACTGTGGAAAAACTAGTAGTAGTAACTTGTCTCATTAGATTAAGAAGGTGCATATCAATATCACATCACATTTGGAAGCCACCATATTGAGGTGCAACATCAACATGAATATGAAATATGATTAGAGGCACATATCACATGAATGTGTAAAAATTACAGTTAGGGTAAAAATGTTTGACTTGACTCAAAATAATCAGGTCTTTGGTATCAACTTTAAGAACAACATCACACTTAGAAACACTGTCATGCTTCCTAGAATGTTAGCAAGAGTTTGTAAACACTTTAGGACCACAATTTACATTTTGGAGGAAACCACATATAGGTGCGTGTAAAAAACTGTGTTATTAACTGTGGAAGGACAATAACCCACCTCAAATAATACCCACAATTCTGTCACAGTCAACAACTAAAATTGCAAAATAAACCTGAGCTCACCCACTGGTAGCTATGGAACAAAACAAACAGGATTAACTTAAAGATGATATGTAAAGTATTTATGCAATACTAAATAGTAATAACGTTAAAATATAAACAATAAAAATCTCAAAACAACCTAGAAAAATAGGGTAAATTTTAATGAACAAAATAACATGACAATGACTAACACCACAAAAGAGGAGGCTGATATATACATTTGAAAAAGTCTTAGCACAAGTACGCCAGGAAACACAAAGGGGGTTATTACAACTTTGGAGGAGGTGTTAATCCGTCCCAAATGTGACAGATATACCACCAGCCGTATTACGAGTTCCATAGGATATAATGGACTCGTAATACGGCTGGTGGTATATCCGTTACTTTACCGTCACTTTTGGGACGGATTAACACCTCCTCCAAAGTTGTAATAACCCCCAAAGTGCCAACGACCGCAATAGTGCATGGGTCATCCTTGTCAAAGATTTTGCCATCTGATTTTAGTCCTTAAAGTCTGACTCCCCTTCAGGAGTACTCTTCTATGGCCCTCACGACTTCAAGGGAAGTACTTAGAGACTCACAAGGTGGCCGACAGAGTCCAGTCCAGGTCCAGGTGTCACTGATCAGTTAAGCAGTTGAAGGAAAAGCCTTATGTAGCTTGTTGTATATCTGTAGCTTGAAGAGGAGCTCAGCCTTATGATCCTTGGAGTACAATTCTTTGTCTTTAGTATAAGATAGTAGAACCTGTCCTTTTGGGCTTTTCTTAGGTTGCAGATATCAGATTTAGGGGGTCATTACGACCTCGGCGGTCTTTTCAAAAGACCGCCGAGGCCGCGGGAGACAGAATACCGCCATTGCCGGCGGTATTTCTGTCTCCCTATTATGACATTTCCGCTGGGCCAGCGGACGGTAACAGTGTTACCGTCCGCTGGCCCAGCGGAAATATCACATCAACATTGCAGCCGCTCCTAATTGAGCCGGCGGCAATGCTGATGTGCAGCGGGTACAGTAGCACCCGTCGCGCATTTCACTGCCCAAAATTCGGGCAGTGAAATGCCCAACAGGGCTATGCCTGGAGGCCCCTGCACTGCCCATGCCAAGTGCATGGGCAGAGCAGGGGCCCCCAGGGGCACCCCAAGTCCCCTTACCACCGGCCTTTCCATGGCGGTGTGTACTAAGATCCCGTTTTAAGCAGTCCCTCTACCTACAACAACCTTAGAGACCAAAGTCTGGAATAACAAAGCTATGCTTTCAGTGACAGTTGATACGCGCAAATAATTTTGGCATTCTGTTTCCCTCCTTTGAACTGCACCCCAAATGTTACATCCAAACCCAGCACACCTTTCATACAAGCTGTGACATTGTAATGTCACAGCCTGTGATTAAGGCCAAACCTGCTGGGGCGACAACAGGAAGGCTGTGCCAAAGTGTCAGCTAACATATGCCTGTGGCAGGTGAGAACTCTTTGAAATGCTTTGCAAGTGTCTTATTAAAAAGCCCCAGCAGGTTGGAGAAACATTACTTACCAATACAAAACTCCCAAATAAAACAAATAACCTACTGCGCATAGGATATGATAGTTACCGTAGAGGCCCATGACTTATGCTTCCCCTTGCACTGTACTCTCCTGAGATTCGCCTTTGGCACATTTCTGGAGAGATGGGCTTGAAACTTGGGAGGAGGCTGGAGTGGGAACATTAGGATCACTGTTCTGAGATGGGGCACTTCTCCCCTTTGACCACCTACAGTACATTTCTTGGCCCATACTGCTCTACTTGCAGAGCTGAGCCACCTATGACATATAGTTGACAGGAGCCTGAACAACATCCCCTAGTACACACCCTACAAGTTATGGCGAATTGTTGTGAACTAATCACATGGCTTAACAGAGCATTGGGCTACACTACTAGCGACCACCTTCTCCCAAGAAAGTGGCACTGGGAGTGAGACCTTGGCCATAACATATTACCCAAAGAGTGGGACAGAGTTCTTTGCTATCCCCGTGAAGTGTGCCGCAATGCCAAGTTCCAATATAGTCAGCAAAATATTCCACAAAGAGCATGTCTGACTCCAGCCAGCTTACATAAGGTTCTGCCTCCATCTGCCCTGGGTGCCAGATGCCACATGCGGGCATGATACGCATGTTTTAGAGTTGCCCAGTTGTAGAAACATTCTCGATGGGACCCTTATATAAAATCTCTCACTCCTTTGACAACACAGTACCTGGTGAACGGTCCTATGTACAAGGAACACCCTTACATGAAAGAAGCAGGGGGCATGAATCAAGTAGGTAGAAACAATGTGGTGGGGAGGAGTAGAATGTATCGAAATGACCACTGTTTGTTATTGCTAGTTTGCTTAATAATAGACCAATTCTTCCTCATGTGGTCTGTCACTATTCAGCCACAGACCCCAGTCTGCCACACCAAAGGTCAGTGATAAACTGGCAGTATCCAAACCCACACCGTTACGCCAACAGAACAACGCCCATCACATTATGACCCACAAATGACCACGTGGTCATTCAACCGCGATAAACCATTAGCGGTACATTCCGCTGCGCTCAAAATACACACACACATACAAAACAAAATTACGTTGGGCAATTTAAAAAACACACACCTGACACCCATACACCCACCACACACACACATCCACACCACCATAAAGCACACACCCACATTACCCGCAACACTTTACGACTACAAATAATTGCCACCAGAGATAGACAGCAAGAGCACTCACACAACCAGAGCCACATACCACTCACAGCTATACACCACTAAGCCACCCCACATCACACACCCCAACACATTACCCTACACACCCTCACCTACACCCCTTACACAACAACCATGGCACCAGAAAGACACCCCAGATTCTCAGAGGAGGAGCTAAGGGTCATGGTGGAAGAAATCATCTGGGTAGAGCCTCAGCTATTTGGAGCACAGGTGTAGCAGATATCTATAGCTAGGAAGATGGAGCTCTGGCGGAGACTCGTGGACAGGGTCAACGCCGTGAGGCAGCACCCAAGAACTAGGGATGACATCAAGAAGAGGTGGAACGACTTGCGGGGAAAGGTGCGTTCCATTGGAGCAAGACACCAGCTCGTGATCCAGAGGACCTGTGGTGGACCCCACCTCCTCCCCCACAACTAACAACATGGGAGGAGCAAGTCTTGGCAATCATGCATCCTGAGGACCTGGCTGGAGTAGGAGGAGGACTGGACTCTGGTAAGTCAACTGTATACTACTACTACCCCCTACCTGCATGCCATCACATACCCTCACCCTCACTCCCATCACTCCACCACCTCCCACACACCCCACCATCACATACCACTCATTCCAATGGCAAGCTCTGCATGAACTACCAATGCATGGGCATCACACACAGCCCTGCATGGACACCTATCACCAAAGCATTCACACTATAGAGAATCAGCTAGCCCACCATATACCAACTCACACAAGTGGAAGCTGCCAAGACAAATACAACCAAAAAGGGCAACCCACTGATCCACAATATGTCACACACAGAAACAATAACACTTAATTTACATCCACACAGGTATCCCAGCCAGTGTCACCAGAGAAGAGGTGCCAGCACTATCCAGTCCCCCAACTGAAGAGGCCCACAGTGATGACAGCACCTGTGGTGGCCTGGATCTGGATGACCAACCTGGCCCATCAGGGACCTCTGGAGAGTTGGTTACCCAGGCCCAGTCACACACCACCACAGAGCCTCCCCCATCTGGAAATACCACCATAGAAACCACCCAGTGTACCCATACTTCTGTCCACAGGAAACATCAATCAGCAGTGTGTCCACCTCTATTGGGACCCTAGGGCACACCTCATACCCAAGACAATGAGGGACCTGAGGTCAGTGACAGTGGGCAAACGTTTCATGGGACAGAGGCACAGGACAACAGGGAAACTGGGAGGAGTGCTGTATGCTAGAGGGAGGAAAGGCCCAGGGAACCGACTCTCCAGGAGGCACTCACCGAGATCCTGGGAGCATAAACGTGCAGGAGAACAGGTGGCTGCAGGAGGCTCAGGGGATCAGGGAGGACTTGCAGGCCATCAACACCACCCTGGTCTCCATTGCAAGGGTGCTGGCAGACATGGCCTACATTATGAGGGAGACAGTCTCACAAGAGCGGCCCCTGCCACTAGCCAGACATCTGAACTGCCTTACACCTCCTTTGCCGCTAGTGGAAAGGAGGCCCCGCCGCAGGACTCACAGGCCACCAGCACCCCTTCCCCTGCAGAAGGAGAACTACCCAGCAAACGTTCCCTGCGAGTCAGGCAGAAGCCAGAGACTATTGACAAGACCACTGCCAAGAAATGAGACTCTCCTGAATGCCACCCTTGTGTCCCACTCAGTCACCCTGTCCACCTTGAACTGTCATTGCTTACCTGCCTATGTCCCCTTGGACAATGCACCCGTGCTACAAAACAACTGGAACAATACCCTGGACTTTCCTCCATCATCATCCCATCCCCTTGCACTTGCCCCTCTTCTTCTTAGCACTTTAATAAACACCCTTGGAAAAAAAACAAGTATGTTACATTTTTAAAGTATGTATTCGCTTAACCTGGTTCAAACATTGTAATTCAACTGTACAGTAATTGTACACAGAGGAAAGACATGTATTTGGCTGCAATGATCACACAGGAGCGATAGTGGGGCACCAACATCTGTAAAATGAATTGCCAAAGGGTACAGTAAGTGGGCATAGAAGTAGGAAATAACTGCATGCCAGTGCCAAAGATATACAAAATATTAACAAGGAAAAGTGAAGTAACACTGTCTTAACTGTGTGTCATTTGAAGTATTGACGTATCACTGCTATTCTGTCATCCTCATCCTCGTCCTCTGCCTCCTCATCCTCACTGTCCACAGGGTCCACTGCTGCCAAACGGCCATCTCCAGCCTCCTCCTCCTGCAGAAAGGGCATATGGCCTCTCAAGGCAAGGCTGTGCAACATGCAGCATGCCACTATTATCTGGCTAACATTCTTAGGTGAGTGGCACAGGGATCCACCTGTTAGATGGAGGCACCTGAATCTGGACTTCAGGAGGCCAAAGGTTCTTTTGATTATCCTTCTTGTTCACCCGTGTGCCTCATTGTAACGTTCTTCTCCCATTGTCCTGGCATTCCTCACAGGGATCAGTAGTCATGATAGGTTGAGGTAACCTGAGTCACCTGCAAATATCGAGGGTCAACATTTAGCCACACACTATACCATATGGCCCACACCATACCCATACACCAACACCTACTGGGTGGGAACCAGGGCTCACCTATTAGTCACACCCTGTGCCTCTGTAGTTGGGCCATCACATTTGGGATGCTGCTATTCCTCAGGATAAAGGCATCATGCACCGACCCAGGATACTTAGCATTGACATGGGAGATGTACTGGTCCGCCAAGCTGTACATTCATGGAGTGGAAGCTCTTACGATTTCTGAACACCTGTTCATTGTGACGGGGGGAACAAATGCAATATGAGTACCATCAATCGCCCCAATTATGTTGGGGATAGGTCCCATTGCATAGAAGTCAACCTTCACTGTGGCCAAATCCTCCACCTGGGGAAAAACAATGTAGCTGCCCATGTGTTTAATCAGGGCAGACAACACTCTTGTCAGTACTATTGAGAACATTGGCTATGACATTCATGTGGCCAAGCCTACTGTCACTTGGAAAGAAACCAGTTGCCAGGAAATGGAGCACTGATAGAACTTGCACATGTGGGAGGATACCAGTGGGGTGACGGATCACTGATATCAGGTCAGGCTCCAATTGGGCACACAGCTGTGTGATTGTGGCCCTGTCAAGTCTATAGGTGAGGATGATGTGCCTGTCCTCCAGTGTTGTCAAGTACACCAGGGGTCTGTACACTGGGCTATGTCTCCATCTCCTATTCATCCGCAGCAGTAGCAATCTAAGGAACAAAGGAGTGAGGAGCCGGTCACAAACTGAACATTGCATGATGTCAATTTGTAATGGGTAAGCAGGATTTGTCCTGTATGTCCAAATTTTAAATGTGACGCAGTAATTATCCAGGGCCTGCCTCCCCCACTGAAATGACGTCCTCCTGTCCTGTGTGGAGGGACAGGTGGAAGTGAGGTAATTTCACTGACTTTGGGTGCTGTTACGGGAGGCGGTCGGGGACCGCCGTGCAACTCCTCCTTGGTTAACATTGGGCCCTATGGGGTATAGTGGCCAGTGGTGATCTACGCCGGTGGTGACGGTGTGCACCGCTGTGGACGTGGCTGCCATTTTCTATCTGATCACTCACTTGCTACCTGCCATTCAACAGGAGAGGACCTACACTGCATGTGCTGCTGTCACCTGTGTCTGGAACCTACCATGGCCCGTGTGACTGGGGAAAGGGCCCCTGCCTTCACCACAGCGGAGTTGGAGCGACTGGTGGAAGGGGACCTACCCCAGTACCAACTGCTGTATGGGCCTCCAGACCAACAGGTGAGTACACTGTGAGCATGATGCATGTGGCAAAAATTAATGGAGTGGTGTGTGTGAAGGCCTTGTGTAAGGGGGGTGGGTAGATGTCCTCTGGGAGGTGTATTGATTGTGTGTTGGGCCATGTGTGTGCAAATGGTGATGTGAAGGGGTATGGTGGGCCATACGTGTAACAGGCAGGACTGTCTGACTGATACTATTTTCCTGTGTGTATTACCTCTACAGGTCAACGCCCATCAAAAGAAGTGCATATGGCATGCCATTGCTAAGGACGTGTGGAACCTGGGGGTCTACGGCAGGTGGAGTACCAACTGTCGGAAATGGTGGGAGGACCTGAGATGCTGGGTATGGAAGATGGCAGGTGCTCAGCTGGGGATGGCCTCCCAACAAGGAAGGGGTGCCCGTCAACCCTGACCCCCCCTGATGGCCTGCATACTGGTGATAGCCTATCCTGAGCTGGATGGGCACTTGAGGGCATCACAGCAGCCACAAGGGGGTGAGTACAGTGCCCATCATTACAACTCACGCATGGTAGGGTGGTATCTGGGTGGGGGATGTGTATCAGTGGATGCCCCCTAGCCCAGGCCTGACATTGCAGAATAGGTCCCCTAGTGACAAGGGTCCTGAAGGGATAATCTTGCTACCTAGCTCGTAGGCATCCACAAATGGTCAGGGCTGCGTGGGTCCCAGGTGTGCTGCATTTGGTGGTGTGTGCCCCTCCCCATGCCTTGGTGGCTAGCAAAATAACTGGTAGTGCAAGGCATAGTGCATACGGCAGTTCCCTGTCTGTGGTGTGTACACCAACGGTGGTGTTCGTGCAGCCTTTGACCGGGTGTATCCTTTGTCTCTTACCCCTTTGTCACCCTGTCCTTATGTGCATTAGAATCATCTGGTGGAGGAGCAGAGGCACCAGCAATGGAGGGAGCTGCATCCCACAGGACCCAGGAGGCAGAGTGGCCGGGGGGTGAGGGGAGCATCATGGCGCACACTGGAGGGGACTGTTCAGACACAGATACCCCCTTCAATGGAAGCTCCCTGGTGGTGGTGGACACCTCTGTGACCACCCCAGCTACAGGTACATCCGCCACCCCTGTATCAGCACTGCCCTCCCAGCAGCCCCTCAGCAAGTTTCCTGTGCCCGCACACACAGGAGGGTGAGCATCTCCTTCGCCCCAGGCACCTCAGGCCCTGCCCTGTGAGCCCTGCTGCCCTGAGTAAGGAGGCTATTTATCTCCTGAAACCCAACCTTGTAGGGCAGTCAACCATTGTGAATGCCATCCAGGGGCTGGCAGCCCAAATGCAACAAACTAATGCATTTCTGGAGGGCATTCAAACTGGCTTGGCGGCCCCGCAGAGATCGATCCAGGCTCTGGCCTTCTCTCTGATGGCAGCCATTGTCCCTGTTCCTCCCATCCCCTTCCAACTTCCTCTTCAAAATCGCATTCCCCTCAACCCCAACCTATCTCAAGCACACAGGCAGACGAGCATGCACACAAGACAACAAACAAGAGTGGCACTGACAAACACGAGCACCACACATCATCCCACAGGCACTCACACAAACACCATCCAGATGCAGACAGACCAACATCCACAATCTCCACTGTCTCCTGCTCCTCTTCCTCCACCTCCCTCACAGTCGCGTCTACACTCACACCTGCATGCACTACATCTTCATCTACTACCAGCATCACCGCCACACCTAGCAGAACACACACCTCACTGGCAGACACCTCTACAACAGCCATGCACACGTCCCCTGTGTCCTCTCCCAGTGTGTCTGTCCTCCACTCCTAAAGTACACAAACACAAGCACTCAGACACCCAACAGCCACTCACCTCACAACAGCATCCAGCCCATGCACCTGCACCTAAAATCAGCAGACAGACACCTCCTGCAACCACTCCCTCTTCCTCTACTCCCACACCTTTTCCATCTTCCCGCCCCAGTGTCACTAAGAAGCTTTTCCTCTCAACCATTGACCTCTTCCCTATCCCTCCCCCCGTCCCTTACTTCTGGCCTGGGTGGCAAAAACCCAGGCAACCACCTGAGCCACCCAGTCCACAGGACCAGTAGTCTCCACACCCACTGGTGGTGGGAAAGGATACAGGGCACTTGTGCACCAGGCAGCCTCAACTAAAGGGCGCTTGCCCCAGCTGTTGCCAGGAAGGGCAAGGAGCCAGCTCCAGCTGCTGCCAGGAATGGCAAGGAGCCAGCACCTGCAGGCAGGAAGGACAAGTGGCCAACACCAGCAGTCAGGAAGGACAAGGGATCTGGGGCAGGGACTCAGACGGAGCCCCCACCACGAACCATGGTTGTGCAGCCGTCTGAGGCTGCAGAGGAGGGGATGAAGCCTCCCCCCACCAGCAGCAGCAGCACCACCACCAGTAGGCAGCCGTCCAAGGCTGCAGGGGATGAGCAGGAGCGTCCCCCACCAGCAGCAGCAGCAGCACCACCACCAGTGGGCAGCCATCCGACGCTGCAGGGGATGGGAAGGACCTTCCCCCACCAGCGGCTGCAGCAACGCCAGCACTGAGCAGCCGTCACTGCCGGCAGACAGCATGTAGTCCTGCCTCCATGGGCTGCTGTGCGGCCTGGCCCCTTCAGAACTAGTGGGTAAGACATCCACCAACCCCAGCCTCCCCAGGATCAAGAGCACAGGGTACAATGCCCCCTCCAGAACCAGTGGGTAAGACACCCACCAAACCAGCCTCCCCAGGATCAAGAGCACAGGGCATGATGCCCACTCCAGAACCAGTGGGTAAGACCAACCCCAGTCTCCCCAGAATCAAGAGCACAGGACATGTTGCCCCCTCCAGAGCATGTGGGCAAGTCACCCACTTGAGACACTTTGGCCTTGCACTCCCCAGGACTGAGCACAGGGCATGTTGCCCCCTCCAGAGTATGTGGGCAAGTCACCCACTTGAGAGACTGTGGCCTTGCACTCCGCAGGACCGAGCACAGAGCATGTTGCCCCCTACAGAGCATATGAGCAAGTCACCCACTTGAGAGACTGTGGCCTTGCACTCCGCAGGACCAAGCACGGGGCATGTTGCCCCCTCCAGAACCGGTGGTCTTGTTCCATCTGCCAGCTGAGATCTCCCCCGTTCCCCATCCCCCTGAGGTGCCTGCCTATTTTCCAACTGATGCCTCTACAGCGTTCTCTCCGTGTTGATGCAGGTGACAAGTGGTGCCTTGGGCTTTGGCCTGTGGCCCTGTGGCCCACACAACTTGAGGACTTAGCAGTGTCCCTTGAACTGTACATTTCTATATACCAGTTACATTGCATATTTCTTATTTCCACTGTGTTGATCTTATTACACTCACTTTAGTAAATTCCTGTTGTCCTTGCATTATTAATCCGAGGTATGGGATATATATGTTGTATTACTCTAGCTGATTGTGTGTATGGTGTTGGGCTCGGGGTGCGTGTGTTATGTGTGTGTGTCACTCTCTTTTTCCTCCCCTCCCCTCTTGTATGCTAGGCGGCTGTACTCACCGTCACCGTCATCGTCTTCACTGTCATTGGTGTTCGTGGTGGAGCAGAACGTAGAAAATCATTGGGAAGACATGCAGCTCGGGCTCCAAGGCAGCATGGTTCTTCCCTGTGTCTCCAATGATGAGTCCTTTCACTTCTGTGCAGTGTTTCCGTCAGGCTTTTGATGTCGTTGGGACAGTCTCTGAAAAGGTGATAGATTGCTGGGTCTTAATACGGTGGGCAGGACATTTGCTTCCACCGGCTGTAGACGGCTACCGCTGTGGTGGCTATTGTTTCCGCCCTGGCAGTCAGTGTGGTAAAGTGGCAGTCTATGCTGGTTCTCATCGCCATGGTCATATTTTGGCGGTAATTACTGCCAGCCTGTTGGCGGTATTAGCGCCAGTTTATCACCGACCATCAAGGTGGTAATGAGGGCGTAATCTTTTTAAAATTCACATCTCAGGTTCCCCTTAACAGATTTTTGTCATTTTGGTGTAAAATGAAAGATAAAAATGCTTCTTATCAATAGGATATTAATACAAATCAATATAGCATAACATGAAAGATAGATACATAGATAGATAATCCAAATTTGGAGATAAATACATTTCTTAATAAAGTGCACACACTGCAATTTCAAATAATAAATTGACCACCAGTTAAAATCTTATAGCAGTGACATTTTCAACTGTGTATGTAAGCTTTACTAAACACTCTATAGGAAAAACTGTTTTCCATTTATAACAACCTACCTTGATGTTGACCAATCTGCACTAAACCTTTAAAAAAGAAACTCATTTTGATGATAAAAAATGTGATGCAGTTTGATCAAAAGGCAAAGATAGGAAGGAAATAACAAAAAAGGTTATAGAAGTGTGATAGACATGTCAGCCTTAGGGTGGTCTTCCCCCAAACCTTTTGCCTTCATTCTCCTATTTTGCTGAATTTATTTTTGCTGGCCTTAGGATTCTGAGCACTGTACTACTGCCAACCAATGCTAAAGTGCTTTAGCTCACTCCCTAAAACATGGTACAATTGGTTTACACCTGATTGGAATATTCCATTTATGTACAAATCCCTGTTAAAGTAGTATACCATGTACCTAGGGCTGGTAAATTAAATGCTACTAGTTAGCTTGCAGCACTATTTGTGCCACCCACTTGAGTAGCCCTTTAAAACGTGTCTCAGGCCTGCCACTACAGCCGGAAATCAATTTTAAACTGCCAATTTGACAAGATAACCCACTTGTCATGCCTTAAATTTCCCTTTTATTTTATATGTCACCCATAGTGCAGAGTGCATTGTAATTATAAGGTTGCTTATGTATTTTTAAGTTTTACATGTCCTAGTAGTGAAAAACTCCTAAATTCAGTAATCACTACTGTGAGTACTCTCTCTCCCATAGGATAACATTAAACTGCCTTATTACATTTAATATATCCTAACGTTTGATTGGCAGGAAGGATTTTATGTTAGGTGTATGAGAAGTTCTAATTTAAAATCTTCTTTAATGGTGAAGCCACATTTTTAAGTTGGAATTTTGAAAATGCCTCCCTAGAAAGTTGGTGTTTTCCTGTCATAACTATTTGGAACTTGCAACCCATTTCTGAGCCAATTGACTGGGTGTAATAAGACTTTGTTTATTGTTCCCATACAGGCACAAAATAGTGGGATTAGGTGTGCCTGAATGGGCCATCACTGTCAGGATGAGCGCAGAGCTGGACACAGTCCCACTTGCAAATCAATAGGCTGTGCCCTGCTGTCAGTCAAGGGGTATTTGGTGCCAGAATGTAGTAATATTCTGTAATTTATGCTCACAGATGTGTTGGGTGCATTTGATTGAATGCGCATGGAATGCTCTCAAATGTTGAAGTTGGTGTGCATGTTGGGCTCTTCAGGGGTATGTGATCCAACCAGTAATTACAGAGGTATGTCCCTGGCAGAAGAGTATTTGTATGCGAGAGCTGGAGATTGTAGTTTGAAGGATGTGTATCAGCTCAGCAAGGTGATCCAGTTTCAATCTGACAAGAAGTTAATTTTCATTTAGTGAATATTGGCTGCGAATGGTCGAGTCTTTCTGAGGAGAATCAGTTCCGATGCTGTTGTTTTTCAAGTAGAGAAGACTAGGAAGTGGGTTGACAAAACGAAGATGTATGGAGGGTGTGGAGGCAACTGATAGTGTTGTACTCAACAGCATTTTAGAAAGGAATAGCTTTGTTACACTTTATGATGCAAACTACCTTGATTTTGTTGTCATTATGTTGCCTGATTTAATTCTCAAGTGGTGTAGGAAACTGGCTCTTTATATAGTGAAACAAAAACTAAGGTACACTGTGCAAAGAGTGCACACAACCTCAGAGGAATCACAAAGGTACACATTACATCCCAATTGCTCTCTTTTGTGGTGGTGTGGTTGAGTAGTTAGGAATATCAGTGGGTAGTGCTAAGCATGTAAGGCACATACTCATACAGTAAGTGAGACGCACACTCAAAAAATAAATTTGACACCAATTTATAAAAATAGCACATACCTTTATATAAAGTCTAATAACAAGATCACCGGAATCAGGTGAGTACTTTTCAAGATACAGATTTTTTAGAGTTTTTAAAAGTTGACAGAGCGCAATTTTTGGGTGCAGTAATGTTATCCTGTGAGGTAAAACATGTACTGTATTCGGACACTTCACAGTGACTTACGGGACTGTTTTCCAAACCTTAAGGTGAGTAGAGAGCAAAGTCCAAGGCCACACCAGCAGGTCACCATTGGAGGTTCTGGGGCATCTTGGTGCAGAGGTGTGTTACTGCTCCGGGTGGCCCATTCAGCTTTCAGTAGGGAACGGTCCAGTCACAAAGTTGTTGCAGGGATGGACTGGAAGATTATTCCAGGGGAACCCACAGGAGGGCTCGACTCTTGAAGTCCTTGGGCTTGTGGGGACACTATCAGTCAACTCCTCTAAGGGCTGTAGGGCATGGGTGCAGTGGTGTCTTCTGGCTTCGGGCTCGGTGCTGGAGCTCCTTGCAGTTGCAGGGGTCCTGCAGAAAGAGTCTGCAGGAGTGGGCTGGTGATGTGGTCCAACTAATCCAACAAGCGGGCTCAGGTCTCATGAGGCTGAGAGACTTGAGGACACCTTTGATCCTCTTCTCGTGGTCCAGGGCAGATGGGTGCAAAGGTGTCCGGAGGAGTCATGTTTTTGTCTCCTGGTCACTTGTGGTGGTAGGGGGGCCTGCAGAAAAAGGTTTCAGATATCATAGTAATATCCACAGTGGGTATTCTGAAGGTAGGCTTCATCTCTGGAGAGTCTGTGGACCATGCTGACACCATTGGACCACTTTAACACGGGCTAGGTGGCTCAGGAGCAGTGGTGTTGTCTGGCGTCCGGTTTCTGGCAATCCTGGCCCTCTCATTTCTTCCTTGGGTGCCAGCAGATTCAGAGGAGCAGCTCCTCTGCTCCAAGGGAGTTCTTCTTGGTGATTTGCGAAGCACTGACAGCTCTCCTAGTTTCTTGGAGGCTGCAGTGGAAAGACAGGTCAGTTACTCCTCGAGGGTCGGATGTAGCAGGCAAGCTGGCAGGGTTGGCGCCAAGTCAGTCATGCTCCACAGTTCTCAGGTTCAGGAGGCTTTTTATCCACTCCTCTTTATGTGCCCAGCAAAGATCTGAGGATCGGGTTTCAGGGGGTCCCCTAAATACTCAATTTAGGGGGTGTTAAGGAGAGTGAAGGGTAGTAGCCAATGGGCTACTTGCCTAGGGGTCACTACACTTCCTACCTGACCACTTCCTGTGTGGAGTGGGCATCACCCTGGCCAGAGTTCTTAAATTCCACTACACACAAGATGGTGGAATTTCCTAAGTTGTGTCCACTTCGTCTGGTCACCCTAGGGGTGTGTCCAATCTAGAAGGCCAACATGCCTCCTGCATAGCTAATTTCCCACCTCTCAAGGTGACAGTTGGGCCCTGGGGCAGGGGTAGTCAGCATCCTCCTCTGATGAAAGCCAGTTCTGTATGCCAAAGGCGGTGGGCTTCTTTGAAGCTCCCTGCTTTGGGAGGGGTGTGTTAACACCCAACCACAGCAGGCCTTGTTTCTGGCCTCTGGAGAGCAGAAACGTCCATGACATACATGCGTGTTCTACATGTCCTGGTAGTGTAAAACTCCTAAATTCATTTACACTGCTGTGAGGCCTGCTCCTTTCATAGGATAGCATTAGGGCTACCCTCATATACTGTTTGAGTGGTAGATTCTGATCTGAAAGGAGTAACCAGGTCATATTCAGTATGCCAGAATGGTAATAGAAAATCCTGCTTAATGGTGAAGTTGGATTTAATATTACTATTCTAGAAATGCCACTTTTAGAAAGTGAGCATTTCTCTACACTTAAATCCTTCTGTGCCTTATAATCCACATCTGGCTAGGTTAGTTGACAGCCCCCTTGTGCATTTCCCTCAGACAACCTCAAACACAGGATGCTCAGTCACACCTGCACACATCTGCATACTGAATGGGTCTTCCTGAGCTGGGAGGATGGAGGGCCTGACACTTACAGTGGCCTGCGCTCACACAATAGCCTGCCAAACCCCCTACTGGGACCCTGGCAGACAGGATGGAACTGAAATGGGACCTTGTGCACTTCTAAGCTACTCTGTAAAGTCTCACCACTTCAAAAGCACATTGGGGTATTAAAACAGGGCCTCTGACCCTAACAACTCAGACACTTCTTGACAATGTGCACACTGGGAAAGGAATTCTGAACCAGAAACTGCAACCTGCCAGGAGAAGCTGCCTGGCTGCCCAAAGGACTCACCTGACTAGTTTACTGAAATAGACTGCTGCCTTGTTGTTGCCCTACTGCCTTGCTGTCCTCTGGCTCTGCTGAGAAGTGCTCTCCAAGGGTTTGAATTGAGCTTGCCTCCTGTTTTCTGAAGTCTCAGGGCCAAAAAGACTTCATCTCTGTAAAGAACTCCTTGTGCGGTGAAAATTGACATACAGCCTGCCGAAATCCACGGACATCCTGCCCTGCAGTGAGAAAATCACTACAACGCGAACCGGAATGACGCAGCCCGGCTCCCCAAGTGGAGATCAACGCAGCACCAATGTTGCGACAGAAACTTTGTTGCACGGCCCACTGGATCGACGCATAGCCGAGCCAGAATGACGCAGCCTGACCTCCTGCAAGGGGAATTGACGCAGCACCTGTGATGCGACAGGAATTTCCCCGCATCACCCACCTTAGCAGCGCAGCTCCTGTAACTTCACCCTGCATGCCCAGGATTTCTCTGCATCGTCCCCGGGGCATTCCAAATACCCTACAACCCAAAGAGGATCAAAATCTGCATTCCGGAAATTGGCACAAAGCCCTTGTTGCGTGAAAATGCATTGACGCATCGTATGTGTGGGCCTGGAGAAACCGATGCACACCTCCCTGTTTTCCATGCATCTCCTCCTCTGTGGTCCCGTGTGGATAATTGAGACGCAAACCAGGTACTTTGTGCTTGCAAGAGACACTTTGTTTAAGAACTAAAGACTATTTATCATTACCAAAGTGATATTTCAACTTGTACTTATCAAATCTTGATTGTTTTGACCTTATTTTAACCAGATAAATATTCTATATTTTCATAAACCTGTGTGGTGTATTTCTGTGGTGTTTATACTGTGTTGTTGCATGATTTATTGCAGAAATACTTCACACATTGCATTCTAATTTAAGCCTGACTGCTCAGTGCCAAGCTACCAGAGGCTGGGCACAGGATTACTATACAAAAACTATGTATACCAGAGTCTGTCGGTTGACCATTCTACAATAAACAGAATATATGCCACATCCCCTAAGGTTAAAGTGTCCTAATCACAATTGTTGTTTGGTAGTCTCTATAAATCAATCCAGGGTCAATATGATCATCTACGTTTCGACCCGGTAAAAGGAATAGGTACAATTCTAGCCTCAAATGTGGATCTTCTTCAGAAAAATGAAGAAAAAGGACACAAAATGCCCATCCTTAAAACAGCATTCTTTCAAATTGTCATTTGTGCTGCATGATACAAATAATTACTTCGCCCCTCACCTAAAATATATAGTCATATGGTGAGACAAGGGTAAAGCTCATAGAACCTGTATACATCAATCACCTCAGCCAAACAAATCACATATTCCCCATACCTGGGGAGATAAAAGGACCAATCAAAAAACTATACTAAATTCAATCCAACACTCGGCAGAGTAAGGAAAAAAGTTATCCCATCAATAACATCCATAATGGAGATGGAATAACTCGTTACACTCCTCTCTATCCCAAACTGATTGCCACAATCAATTTTAAAAGGTATACCCATCAATTTATGAAGAATTCCATATCCATCATTTGTCACGCATCCCGTTTATTCCAAAAATATGTTTTACTAAAAACAAACCAACCAGTTCACTAAATAACATAAACTAACACAATTCTAATCATTCAGGTCAATAAAAACAGAGACTAGACGAACCCCAAATGGCTAACTCATCTCGGGGGGAGGTATTGTGATTCCACTCTCCTTCAGACGCATGGTGAACTCCCACCTAAATCACTTCTTATAACATCGACGTGCACGTTGAGGAAAGTATGCAAAGAATGGGGAACTGACATCACTCCGTCTGTTAACCCTGTCATAGCCAGAAGAGGAGGGCCCAACACTGAAATAATAATAATGATTTGTCATAACAATGATAAATATGACTTACTCAAGATAGGGGGCCCAAGATCACAAAATATGAAACAAAAAAACAAAACTATACAACTTGAAAAATCTTTGGGAAAATCTTTAGTAAGGATTGTAACTATCTGGCCAATGCCAAAAGCGAAGATCACACTGTCATGCCATTAGCATAAAAGATTAATGTTATTCCTCCTGCTCTGGACACTAAATAATATACCGATATTCTCAAAATGAAAATTCCATGTCATCCACTGTCAGGCATGCCACCTGTCTAGCTATTTCCTCATACTCATTCAAACCTTGGGCCACTGTGTTAAGGAGATGAGCTTGAAACTTGTCCAGGACCGTGGCCATCGTCTCCTGGGAGTGGTGGTATGCTCCCATGATGGAGGTGAGGGCCTCGTGGAGAGTGGGTTCCCTTGGCCTGTCCACCCCCTGTCGCACAGCAGCCCTCCCACTTCCCCTGTGTTCCTGTGCCTCTGTCCCCTGGACCGTGTGCCCACTACCACTGCCCCCAGGTCCCTGTTGTTGTTGGGGTGGTGGGTTCTCCTGGGTTCCCTGTATTGGTGGACACACCGCTGATTGACCTGTCCTGGGTAGGGAGGTATGGGCCCGCTGGGTGGGTGCTGTGCTGGTGTTAGCAGAGGGTGGAAGGTCAGTGTTGGGCTGTGCCTGTGCAAGGGGAACCGACTGTCCCGAGGCCCACGATGGTCCGGGCTGGTCATCTGGATCCATTAGGGCAGAGCTGCTATTGTCACTGTGGGCCTCTTCTGGGGGTGGAGTGGTGTTGTCTGGACCCTCTGGTGTGGTGACGGTCCTTCGGGTTCCTGCAGGGGCATAAGAGCATAATTAATGCATTTATGTGTGTGATGGTGTGCAATGGGTGGGTGTCTGGGTACCCCAGTGCAGGCATTCCTGTGTGGGGGCTTGTGTGATGATGGTTAGGGGGTGTTCTGGGTATGTGCAGTGGGCATGCTTTAGTGAGGGGTGACCATGCTTAGTTGTGTCATGCAGGGCTTGGTGTTGGGATGTGTGGTTTGTGTTATTAGTACATTAGTGAGGAGTTGGAGTGATAGGGGTGGGGGTGAGGGTGGGGATGTGTTACAGCATGCAGGTAGGGTGGGGGATATGATAGTTAAGATCTGACTTACGAGTGTCCCATCTACCACCGACTCCTCTGAGGCCCTCTGGATACATGATGGTCAAGACTTGCTCCTCCCATGTTGTTAGTTGTGGTGGAGGAGGTGGGGGTCCGCCGCCAGTCCACTGAACTGCGATGTTGTGTCTGGAGACCATTGAACGCACCTTACCCCATAGTCGTTCCACCTCTTCCTGATGTCCTCCCTATTTCTGGGGTGCTGTCCCACAGCGTTGACCCTGTCCACGATTCTGCGCCATAGCTCAATTTTCCTGGCTATGGAGGTGTACTGTACCTGTGAGCCAAATAGCTGTGGCTCTACCCGGATGATTTCCTCCACAATGACCCTGAGCTCCTCCTCGGAGAAGCGGGGGGTGTCTTTGGCATGCCATGGGGTGGTGTGTGTGATGTGTGGGGCGGTGTGAGTGTTGATGTGTGTGGTGATGTGTAGTGGTGTGCGGTGTTTTGTGCATGGATGTGGTGTGGGTGATGGTGTTGTGTGCCTCTGTATGGTGGTGTTGTCTTGGCTGTGCTGTCTCTCTGGCCTTCGTCCGTGAATTTTGGTCGTAGGGGCTTGTGGGTGATGTGGGTGTGTGTTTTATATTGTATTGGGTGTGTGGGAGTGTTGTTTGTATGTGTATCAGGTGTGTGTATTTGGAATTGTCCAATGTGGCGGTGTTTTGGAGATGTGTGTGTATTTTGAGTGAGGCGGTGTATTCCGCCAATGGAATACCGCGGTTGAAAGACCGCCGCGTGGATTCGTGGGTCGTAATAGCATGGGCGTGTTTCTGTTGGCGTGGAGGTGGAGGTGGAGGTTTTGTATTCGCCACTTTAACACTGACCTTTGGTGTGGCGGAGTTGTGTGGGTGTCTGTATTTCGGCGGATTTCGAGATGTGTGTCATAATAGCTGTGGCGGACTACCGCCACCGCGGCGGAGTATTGGCGGTCTTCTGCATGGCGGTAAGCACCTTTTACCGCCAATTATGTAATGACCCCCATAGTGTATTATGTATTTTGCCTCAGATCAAGAATGACTGAGTACATGTAGAAGGCCAGTAAGAACCTTCCAGCAAGCCAAGAACTGCAAAAGCAATGGCATGACCAACCAGGACAGAAAGTTTGGGTCCTGGAGCCTGTGGCACCCAGAGCACTCCATGACAAGCGGAGTGGACTAAACATCATAGTGGAGAAAAAGGATGAGGTCACTTATTTAGTAGACCTTGGCACTCCAAGACGTCCCCTCAGGGTACTTCATGTGAACCACCTAAAGCCCTACTATGACAGGGCTGACATAACTCTGCTCATAGCCACTGATGAGGGACAGGAAGAAGAGAGTGACCCTTTCCCTTATCTCTTCTCCAATTCTGCAGCTGATGGCTCAGTTGAAGGGGTAGTCTTAGTAGATTGCCTTTCTGAGTCTCAAAAAGAAGAATGCAGAAATCTCTTAAGTCAGTTCTCCGAACTGTTTTCCTTACAACTGGACAAACCACATGGTGTGAACACAACATTGATACAGGGGATAGTTTACCTGTTAAGAGTAAAATTTACATGCAGCCTGACCATGTAAGTGACTTCATCAAAGTAGAGGTGCAAAAGATGCTGGACTTAGGAGTCATTGCGCTCTCGGATAGCCCCTGGGCTAGCCCAGTGGTTCCGGATCCAAAGCCCCACTCTCAAAATGGGAAAAGAGAGGTGAGGTTTTGTGTTGACTATAGAGAGCTCAATACAGTAACCAAAACTGATGCTCATCCTATCCCCAGGGCAGATGAGCTCATAGATACATTGGCATCTGTTAGGTATATTAGCACTTTTGACCGTACTGCTGGCTATTGGCAGATTAAGTTGTCAGAAGATGCTAAACCAAAAACTGCATTCAATACCATTGGAGGGCACTACCAATTTACAGTAATTCCCTTTGGCTTAAAGAATGCATCTGCCACTTTACACAGTCCTCCAAGGTTTGGAAGCCTACAGTGCAGCATATCTAGATGATATAGTTGTCTTAAGCTCAACCTATGATGATCACTTGGTCAACCTCTGGAATGTTTTGGAGGCTCTGCAGAAAGCAGGCCACACTATCAAAGTACTAGATAGGGCAGGGGAAGGTGCTTTATCTGTGAGACCTAGTAGGTGAAGAACAGATTCAGCCACTACAAGGGAAGATCCAAACCATTTTGAATTGGACTCCCCCTACTATACAAACCTAGGTCAGGGCCTTCTTGTGCCTCCCTGGGTATTACAGGAAGTTCATTAAGAACTATGACTCCATTGTTGCCCCTTTTAATTACGTCACCTCTAAGAAAATGCCTACAAAGGTATTATGGACATCCATCTGTCTTTAAACTTTTCAGGAACTCAAACAGGCCATATGTTCTGCACTTGTTCTAGAGAGCCCTAACTACTCCAAGAAGTTCATAGTTCAGACTGATGTTTCAAAGGTAGCCCCCCCCCCAGAGAAAAGGGTTGGTCCGCTATAGAGAGGGCCTTCACTGTGGTCTGGGCCTTGAAGAAGGTGAGACCATGCCTCTTTGTTAGTCACTTCATTGTTCAGACAAACCACAAACCTCTCGTATGGCTTAAACAGATGGAAGGAAAAAAAACCTAATTGTTAGGATGGTCCTTTTCCCTACAGGGTATGGACTTTACAGGGAAACATAGACCCAGAAGTAACCACTCCAATGCAGATGGACTCTCCAGATATTTCCACTTGGACATAGAAGACTCATTTGGGCAAGGTTAGCCTTCTTGTCCTTCGTTTGGGGGGTTGTATAGGAAGGTGCCCTCTTTCTTGGCATGGTTACCTCATTTTTCTGCCTGATGTCAGTGTGTTTGACTGTGTTCACTGTGATCCTGCTAACCAGGACCCCAGCGATTATGCCCTCTCTCCCAAAACTTTGTATTTCACACACAATTGTCACACTGGTGCCCCATTATAAGTCCATAGTATATGGTACCTAGATACACAGGGCATTAAGGTTCCAGGGGATCTGGATGGGCTGCAGCATATATTTTGCCAGCCAGAGGGAGCAGAAGCAAAGGGTTCTACAGGACTGCCATTGCAGCCTGCGTGAAAAGGTGCAAGCACCATTTCACTGCCACTTTACACTGCACCAGGTCACTTATAAGTCACCCCATGGCAGTCCTTCTAGCCCATAGGGCAGGGTGCAAAGTTCCTGTGTGTGAGGGCACCCCTGCACTAGCAGAGGTGCCCCCACGAACTCCAGACCCATTTTCCCAAACTTCGTGAGGGCAGGGATGCCATTTTACGTATGTAGTGGACATAGGTCAATACCCATGTCCAGCTACATAATGGTAACTCTGACCATAGGCATGTTTGGTATCAAATATGTTGGAATCATATACCAATGCTTTTACAACCATTGTTTGTATGATTCCATGCACTCGGGGGGCTCCTCCGAGGACCCCCAATATTGCCATTAGAACCTTTTGGAAGGTTTCCAAGCAACCCACGCTGCTGCCACCTCACAGACAGGTTTCTGCCCTCCTGTTGCTTGAGAAGCTCAAGCCCAGGAAGGCAGAACAGTGGATTTCCTTTGGGAGAGGGGTGTTACAGCCCCTCCCTTTGGAAATAGGTGTTATAGGCTTGGGAGGGGTATCCTCCCCAAGTCACTGGCAATGCTTTGAAGGGCACATTTGGCATCCTCCTCGCATAAACCAGTCCGCACCAGTTTAGGGACCCCTAGTCCCTGCTCTGGAGTGAAACTGGACAAAGGAAAGGGGAGTGACCACTCCCCTGTCCATCACCACCCCAGGGATGATGCTCAGAGCTCCTCCAGAGGGCCCTTGGGTTTAGCCATGTTGGATTCAAGCTTGGCAGGGAACTCTGGGAGCATCTGAGTGTCAGCAGGTGGCTTCAGAGCCCCTTCCTGATAGGTGGTAACCCAGCTAGGTTACCAATCACCCTTTCAGGGCTACATAGGGTCTCTCTCTCGGGTGGTTCCTCAGATTCAGGTTGCAAGACTCCAGCAGGAATCCACTGCCCCTCCACTTTGAATTCTGACCAAAGAAACTGCATCTGGACTCTTCAGGGCCCTACAAGCTGCAACAAAGAAGCAAGACGCCTTCTGCAACATGGTATCTCCGGCTCCTTCCTGCAACTGCAACATTTCACCAGGCATGCATCCTCTGAGGACAGCACCTCTTCAGCTGGCATCAGAAGAAAGAAAGAATCTCCCTTGGGGTGAAGGAGCCACTCTACTGCTTCTACAGACACCAACTGCATCGATGACCGGCTGCGTGGATCCCCTCTTCTGCTGAGCTACATGGATACTGCATCACAGGTGGTAGACTGAAGTGGTCCAATGGTCATCCCTTCTAGCTGTCCAATTTTGGTAGAGGTAAGCCCTTGCATGCCCATGCAGGACAGTACCCCAGTGCACCGCGTTCTTTGCAGCGGCCAATGCCTGTTGGCATCTTTTCCGCAAGATCTTTGGGCATCCTGAAGCTCTAGCCACCAGCACTTCATCCTGCGATGCACAGCTCCCTGAGTGGTTGTCCAACAGCGTGGGAGCCTTTTTCACAGTGCTGTGTGTGCCCTACCAAGGAGGCTAAGTCAGAGGGGGCCCTCAGCATCACAGAGGGGGCACAGAAAACCAGGTAGTGCCCACAGGAGTCACACAGGACGGGGACACAAAAGTAGCAGAAGAGGAAACATTTTATGGAAACATTTTATCGATGATGTCTTGATGATATGGACCGGTACTGAAGAGAGACTTTTAGAATTGCATAAATGGTTGAATGGTAGGTCCCAAGGCATACAGTTCACAATACAATATAGTCCATTGGCAATAGATTTTTTTGGACATTAGGATAAAGGTAGGAAGTGATTGTTTGTATACTACTTTGTTCAGGAAGAACAGT
Source organism: Pleurodeles waltl (assembly GCF_031143425.1). Classification (NCBI taxonomy): domain Eukaryota; kingdom Metazoa; phylum Chordata; class Amphibia; order Caudata; family Salamandridae; genus Pleurodeles; species Pleurodeles waltl. The sequence goes on along the minus strand of NC_090444.1, from coordinate 1,379,753,470 downwards.
GAGAAAAATTCCCTGCTACAATACACCAGCGACCATCCTAGAAATCTGAGAGATAAGTTACATTATGGACAATTTCACAGTCTTCAGAGGAACTCTTCACGGAAGTCAGATTATTTTGAAGAATCAGAGGATTTAATGACACAGTTAATTGAGAGGGTTTGCCGTAGGAGTCTGGTAAGAAAGGCACTGAAGAGGACATGTTTTTTGTCAGAGGGAAAACTTACTCGAACCAAAGACACAAACGGGTATGGCCAACAGTAGAATGACATGTGTCACAACATTTTGTACCCGTAGTACAGAAATAAAGAAGATTATCAACCGTTACTGGACAGTGATTTCAAATGAAATAGATTAGCATGATCCTCCCATGTATGCATTTAGGAGAGGAAAAAATATCAAAGACTTTGTGGTCTTACCGCATTTGAGGCTGGAATTGGCCCTATTCCTTTCACCGGGTCGACACGTCGACGATCATATTGAGCCTGGATTGAATCATGGAGACCACCATAGGGCAATTTTGATTAGGACATGTTACCCTTAGGGAATGTGGCATATATTCTGCTTATTGTACAATGGTCAACTGACAGGCTCTTGAGTACATAGTTTTTGTCTAGTAATTGTGATTGATTTCTTCATTTTTTTCTTTCTTTTTCTTTATTCGCAAGCACTTTTCTCGTACACATCCTTTATTCTTTTTTGGAATCTTTTGTAATGGGACAACTATATTTCAAACTGTGATTCATAAGATTGTATGATGATATAATGATTAAATTGCTTATTTTTATACAAATCGTTCTATGGATTTTTTTACATAATTAATGCTGTTTTGTGATGCTTGTATATGATGTAATTCATATGATAGCTTATTTTTCTGGCTTTTAAAAAAAAAACTTTTTCCGTTTGGACCTTTGTAGTTATGTATTATGATCTATCGAGGTCCTTCTGGTTACTATTTAGTTACCCTTTGTGTATTGTAATGCAATGGCAGTCTGGCATGAGTTGGTGATGCCTTAGAGTGGCGCAAGTTCTGTTGCTGCTATTAGGGCCCCTCTTCAGTACCCCTGCCAAAGATACCAGGGGTACCATTTATTAGGGGCATGCAAAGGTGCTAAAGGACCTGGCCACTAGGGGACCAAATGACCAAGTGCCTTGTTTTTAGGAAGGAACACTGGCACTGGGGCCTGGTTAGCAGGAACCCACTGCACTTCAGTCAAAGTTGCATTAAAAAATCCAGGCAAAAAGTGGGGGGGGTACTGCAAACAGAACCCAGTTTCCAACAAGTTGTGTGTGGGTGTTGAGGCAGAGATGGTGATAGAGGAGGAAGGATAGTGATGTTATAATTAATAATGCTGGCCGGCATGATATCATTATAAAAGTCCGTAGACATCATAATAAACAATAGCTTGGTAACACAGAGGATGATACTTAAAGATTATATCATAAACCTTTCAATTTTTATACAGTAGGTCAGTTTGGAGCATAGTCTTAGATTATGGTACTTGTCACAAATTATGATTTCCATGTTGGCCATTATTGCTCCATATTTGTGAAATGTAAGGCTATTTTGTAATGGACAATGAGGGGTTAGGAATTAGTACATGTACCTAAGAGTCTAATTTGATACAATGCTCTCTTTGGTTTAAATTTGGTGACCATAATAAGATCACACATAAAATATATCAGCTATTGATCTTTTGAAGCAGAACAGGTTATAGATCATTGTCATTTAATAAATAGGTAAAACATACAAGTAACAAGTCTCATTAGATGTAAAATGTGTGCTCCTGTATTTGGTGCAACATCAACATAAGTTGAAAAAATGTGGAGTAGAAAATGTCACATTATGTGAAAAAGACGTGCATCAGTGT